>NC_035437.2:20813295-21413295 GCF_002127325.2 Helianthus annuus
CTTTTTTTTGAACTTTGGTACATTAAGTTTGTATTAAATGTGATTACTAAAACTTTTTCTTATTATTATTTTTTTTTGTATAAAGAGTTTTATTTTGAGGTGCACAAGTTTGAATTTTTAAGACATTTTAACCAAATTTTGCACCCATGTAGTTGTAGAGAGTTGGAGTAAAACATCAGTACACGGATTATCACTCATTACTAATGACAACTTCAGGTTTTGTTTACCACCTATGTAAGACAGGTTTTACCGGTTTCTTTCATGTTTCATATAAAACATGTTTCACGTGGATCCATATCTAATTCACATAACACATGTTAACTCATTTCGAAGCTCTAATCAATAAGAGCACATTTTTACTCATTCCGAATTCTTTCACGTTCCATATCAAACATATTAACTCGCTCCGGGTAACATTCAACACATTTCCTTTTAGATGGTTTTTATTTCACATCCATTTAGATCCTTAGAAATAATGCGTTACTCGACTTGAGTTGTTAATGAGTAAATTCATTAAATATGTTTTCTAACATTCAGTAATCACTCCTTACATAATAGTAGACTTCTGTGCTCTCTAGAATACGTTCTTTTATAATTAACCAAGTGTTCACTCGGATTAGTTTTCTACTCACGTATGATTTTTTTATGCGTCGGGTGCTTGTTTAGGGTAAGCTCCATGAAAACGGAAAGGTAAAGAAATGATTCATTTTGTTTACCTTCTGGTATACATGTCATAAGAAACCAGTTTGATGGTTTAGATTTCGTGTTTGTATATTTTAAATCGGTCCTACCTGAAAAAGGAAATAACTGAGTTAGTTAACGTTTTAGTTTATCACGTTCTAAAGAACCAGTTGATGGTTGATTTCAAGTTTGTGTATTTAAATTTGGAGTTTTTTTTTTTTTTTTTCATCTAGTGTTGATAAGAAAAATAAGAAAAGTATTTACTAAAATTGTGTTCTTTTAAAACTATTTACTAAAATGGTCTCTTTCATTCATTTTGTATTTATATTTTATTTTTTTAACTAACATATTACACTACTCTTTTATTTTCCTTTTTTGAATCAATACATTAATGATCTTTTTTTTATTCTTTTAGTATACTTTTGATTATTATAGTAAACTGCAGTTTAGTTTTAAAAATAAATAACAGTAAAACCACTATAAACTACGGTTTACATGTTCATAAACTGCAGTTTCTAGTGGAAATCTGTCAAAACAGTAAAACCATTGCAAACTACAGTTTAGTTTGAAGTAAACTACACTTTATAGTTTGACTGGTGTATATTGCAAAAGTACATGGTGTATGAATCTAACTAGGTTTATAATGTCGCCGTGTTGTGGCGAACTTCTTTTGTTATTTATTCTGTGTTTACATGTGTTTTAAAATAATTACGAGCGCGTCGCGCACGGAACCGCTGACAAGAATAAAAAGAAAATGTAGAAAAAACACGAAAAGAAAATCAACCAAAATGTTGTATGGTAATGATGTTGTTCGTATGAAACCCGTGGTCAGAGATGAGCAAATGGTAGTGGGTACCGATACCGAATTTCCTGAACCGAAAGATCTTAAGTACCAATTCGGTACCGACTTTTGGCGTTAGTGGTACCAGTTCACTACCGGTTTTTATCTTCATATACCGGTACCGTAACCGGTATCTTCGGTACCAGTACCCATTCGGTATCGGTTGGCACCGAGTTCATCCTACCCCTTAAACTAAAAAAAAGAAATCATTAAAAGTTAAAGAAAATTAACAAAAAAAAATTGTATGATACCGTCCGTACAATATCAATGATCAGGGATTAGCAAATAGTACCGGGTAGCAGTACCAAATTTCCCAAACTAAAATATTTTCAATGTTAATTCGGTTCCGACTTTTGGCGTTTTCTGTACCAGGCTGGTGCCGGTTTTTACCTTCATCTACCGATACCGAACATGATCGTATGGGTATTTTCGATACCAATACCGGTTCAATACTGATTGACACCAAGCTTATCCCAACCCGTGATAAAAAATCATTAAAGTCAAGAAAAGTATGAAAATGTATTGAATTTAACCAGTACCGATTCAATACCGGTTGAAACCAAGACTATCCCAGCCCGTGATGCTAAAAAGAAATCATTTAAGTTAAGAAAAAATATAAAAATCCATCAAACTTAAAAAGTAAAGGAAATAATATTAGGCTCCACGGTATGGAGGATCGTCCCCCATCGTCCCCCTTCGTCGCCGATCGTCCAGGCATTTCGCCCCCCTCGTCGCCGAACCTCTAGCGTCCTCCTCGTCGACTTGTGGACGTTGAGGACGATCCACTACAAGACAAAACACACTCAATAAACCCCAAATCCAAATCAAACCCTTCTCCTTCTCCGATCTGGTTCATTCTCCGATCGTGTCGGTTGAGACCAGCGTCATTGTTTAAATCGAACTGTTGAAAGATCCTCTTCACCTTCTCCGATCTGGTTCCTCTGGTAGCTATTTGGTTGTAGTTCTGTGATTTTGGGTTTGTGGGTGTTGATAAAGAGCTCCGGCGACATTACGCCCACTGTTGATTATTCCGGTGACATTTCTTCTTATCCGCTGTTTTTTGCTCAGGTATATTGGTTTTAAGTTTAGTTACTTTTTGAATGTTTATGGTTAAAGTATTATGATCAGATCTGCCACTTTAAAGCTAAAAATAGATGTTGAATTGGGTGGTTTGATTTATTGTTTGATGTGTGATTTAAGTATGTTTGTGTTTGTGTTAATGTTTGATGTTGGTTTTGGAGGTTAATTTGTGTTGTTGTTTGGTAATTGAAAGTGAATGTGTGATCGGATGAACCGCATTTTGTGGTTGTTGATTAAGAACCAAAATTGGGGCTTTTTGTGATGGTTGATCAGATGCAAAGCATCAATCTTGTTGTTGATTTGTGGGGTAGGATAAATTAAAAAGTAGATAAATTAAAAGTGGAGATGATTTGGAAGCTAAACTGGCTTCCAAACTAACAATTGAAAGTGGTAAGGTTGGTGTTAGTTTGGATGAGGAAAAAAAGATCGGTGAGAAGAACAGCTCGGTTTCGGATAAAGCGAGTGATGGGAACAGCAGCCTCGGGAAGACAAGCGGGAGCGCGCGTGTCGATTTTGTGGAGAGTGGGAAGAGTAGTATGTGTAGAGGAAGTACAAGCAGCAATGTAAGTGATGAAAGAAGCTGTAGTAGTTTCAGTAGCAGTATCAACAGGTTGGACCACCCGTTTCTTCCAACATTATACACTCATTTTGAGACCGATAAGTTTCTTCCAATCGTTGGACCACCAGTTAACGTCACCAACTTCGTTTCAGTGAGGCTTGCAGGTCGCAGCAACTATCGTATCTGGAAGGCTCAGATGTTTTGCCTCATAAAAAGTCAGGTGTTGCTTCATATCATTGATGCTGAAAATCCTTTTCCAGAGGATAACATGATTGTCCAATATGACGAACTTGTCAAAGGTTGGATCTTTGGTACTATGAGCGACCATGTAAATAATTTTGTAGGTCAACCAATACGCGATTCTGAAGGTACGTAGTCCATTAACTATCACATATGCGATTTTCCATAGTAGAAATGTGAGTGAGTACAGTAACTCGACTTTTGGCAAGGTTAAGTAATGATTTGTATCTTATGCAGTGTCCTTGAAGCCTGAACATTTTGAGGGTTTGCGTTTTGATTTTACCAAGGGTCTCAATAAAAAATTCTCACTAAGTCACAGGTAACTTGCTAGTTTTTGTTTTAGAGAGTTAATATTTTTTCTTTAGTTTAATGATTATGTGTGTTTATTGTGTCATTTGGAACAACGCTCAAAACGAACCCGACCACGACATGGAAGACGAAGACTAGTAGCTTATTGGAATATATTAGGATATTTTTAAGTTTATTTTTTTAAGTTTATTTTTTTTAAGTTTATGTTTTTTTTAAATTTATTTTTTTAAGTTTAATTTTTTTTAAGTTTATGTAATGTTTTTTAATATTAATGAAAATATTTTGTTACTTTATTTGTTAAATGTTAAAAAAAGTTGAAGATTAAAAAAATAAAAAAAACATAAAAGTGGTGGAGGACTATGACTAGGACCATCCTCCCATGCCCTCTAGTTTTGGAGGATGATCCATCCTTGGGAGAACTATGACGTGGCGCCTACGTGGCGGATCATCCTCCAAGGATGGACCATCACCATACCCACTAGCCTTAAATCTACTGTTCATTCACTTCTAATTTTAATATATAGATAAAAAAGGAAATAATATTAAATCTATTGTTCATTCACTTCTAATTTTAATATATAGATAAACTTCTAATTTTAATCTATATCTATACTATATAATAAAAGAAACCTGATTTGGGACACATGTCATCCAATGAGGGCATCAATAATTTATTGATAAATTTTAAATTTAAATTAAAAAGATTTAAATATTATATTAGAATTTTATTTTGATTGTAAATCTATTGATAAGATAAATTTATAAAAAAATAAATAAATAAATAGTGAAAGGCTATCACAAATTTTTTCTTTTTTAAATTAATAGATAGAACTATACAATATAATATTTGTGTAGCACCGTTATCGCAATGAAAGATATACATTTTGTAGTAATTAGTTAACGAGTCCACCCTTAATAAGATACAATTAATTGAAAACAACTTCATATCTTGTATCTCACAAAATAAGGATATGTCACATCTATACTATATAATAATTCTATATATATACTTCTATATCTATCTATATCTTCTATACTATATAATAAAAGAAATCATTTAAAGGACACATGTCATCATATTAGCCTATGTTTTATAGATAATAAACTAAAATTAAAATTATATACCACATGCTAATAGATAAACTAAAATTTATTTTCATTAATAAACCGGTCGTAAAACTATTTAAAGTTTTTGTGATTGTTTTATTTTAGTCACAAAAGATAAGAAAGAATAAAGAATGTAAGTTTAGTACAATTTATAACCAGTCCCAAGGAATTAAATAAATAATACATTAAAATTAAAATTAAGTGTTAGTCACAAATTGATGAAAAAAATTATATTCTATTACAAACTCTATTTTATTTCGTTCCTGATTTTGTGAAAGAAAAGATAAGTAAATATTATATCAAACGCTCACAGTCAGTGGTGAAGCTTGACCCGAATGACTGGGGGGTCGAAAACGTATATACCAAAAAAAATCTATGGAACCGGGGGGTCGAAAACGTATATACCCAAAAATTTCTATGCGAAAACTACATATATAACACTACTAAGCGAAAAGTTCGGGGGGTCGGGTGCCCCTCCCGCCCCTTCTATACTTCGCCAATGCTCACAATCATGATTCACTAATGAAATTATACCTTATAAATTATTCTATATCTATACTACCATATAATAAAAGAAATCAAATGGTGGACGTATGACACTTTTTATGAATTTCCCGTCTAAAACGTATTTTTCCCATTTGTCCCTACTTAATTGTTCAAATTCGAATAATTATGATAAGTATCGATTTCAATTTACACAAGTAATTAAAATTATATAACGTATGTTAGAAATAATTTTTTTTATTAATTTTATATATCAGATAATATTGAAAGTTATATACAATTTGATTAATAAATTAAGTAATAAAATCGACATAATATTTTTTAATTAATGAAAAGAAAAATAATTATATATTAATACAAAGTTTGGTTTTCATGATTGATAATTTGGTTTATTTAAAAAATTAGGATATGAAATTACATTTATTCAACCCGTGTATTACACGGGGTTCTAACCTAGTATATAGATAAATTCATCCATTGGGAATAGCCCAATAGTGTTGGTGAATTAGTTAAGGTGGAGGTCATGGTTCAATCTCCATGACATGCAAGTTTAGCCATTAAAAAAAATATATAGATAAATTCTCTTTTCAGAATTCTATAATAAGACAAAACACTTAAACACACACAAATCATGTCTTCGGTACTAACACATACAACTTCTTTGGCTTTATTTATAAGTGATGGAAAATATGAACCCTTTGAAAAGAAAATCTGAAGCCTAATGATTCTCCCAACTAACTTATGAATAAATCAATTCCGGTCCTGTAATAGAAAAGGAAATGGAAAAATAAAAAGAAGATACTCTTTACTAGATTTGTGGCGGAAAGTTCGTTTATGTTTGTTTATTTAATAAACGAATGAACACGAACGAAAAATTTTGTTCGTTTAGTTTAATTAAATGAACGAACATAAATACACCTTGTGTTCGTTCATTTATGTTCGTGAACGTTCGTTTTTGTTCATTTATCCACGTTCGCTTATCTTCGTTTAAAGTTTAGTAAATACATAAACAGTTATATTTATATAAATATTAGGTTTTCTAACTACTTATATAAATATAACTAATTAGTAATTGAGTTTTCTAGTAATAAAAAAATGAAATTTCAAAATTCTTCTTAGATCGTAATTGATCACTTACTTAATATTAATATAAATAACTACTTAATTTTAGTATCTGTAATCCATAATTTAGATGTGTTTTTGGATGAACTGTAATATATTAGACTTGTTTGTTTGTGTTCCCTAATGTTAAATTGTGTTTTTTTTATTTGTTCAATTACGTTCATTTGTTTTCGTTTATGTTTTTTAAATCATGTTAATTTATGTTTATTCGAATATATTTAGTTAAATTTTTTTATCTTTATGTTCGTTTGTGTTCATTTATGTTCGTGAACTGTTCGTTTAGGCTTTAAACGAACGAACATAAACGAACAAGAACATGCCTGATTTCTTAATGAACAAACACGAACAAAACAATGTGTTCGATCATATGTTCGTGTTCGTGTTCGGTTAAAGTTAAATGAACGAACACGAACTTGCCTATGTTTGTGTTCGTTCGGTTCATTTACAAGCCTACTCTTTACCAACTTGGCGGCGGGATAAACAATAGAAATGGCACCCCTATTTTCACCCTTCCGGTATACCCTATTGCGACGATATACCGTCGGGATAGGTCGAAAAAAAGAAAAAAAAATCCATCCAGCTTATGTCGGGGTCTTGTCGTAGCTAAAAGTTTATCGTATGCAAGTCATTTTCTTGTAGTGTTGGTGGGTTGTAATTATATGGGTCGTAAGAGAATAAAAAGGTCGACCTATGAGTTATACGGGTCGTACACCAAGGCTATCCAGTGTGTGGTTCGGGGAGGGTTCAGGATGTGCCAGCTTAGATTAGATGGGAATGAAAGGGGATACCCCACCCCCACGCGGTCCCGTGCCAAAATCAAGAGGAGCTTGGGGACCCAACCTGAGCTCCCCGATTCCACCTCTAGGATTTCTATACCGTCTTACAATGGTAAGACTAAAATAAACAAACAAGTAATTTTCCTAATTTATTTATTCCTGTATAGGCCCAATCATATTATTTTTTACCACATTAAAATATCATTTTCAATTTACACTACTCAAATTTTCCATTTGAACTTTTAAGCCTTACAACCCTCCTCCTCAAATTGAAGTTGTACACTGATGTGCATACAATTAAACATGTTTTCACATCATTTATAACCGGTTTTAGATTGTTTTCTTGTAATATTGGTAGACAAGTAACAATTTGTTTAGTTTTGATTTTCATGACAATCGAGCCGCAAAATGACAAACTAGCGAAAAAACAAAGAAAATCAAAATAATGTCAAGTTGCAGCTCAAGACACGGGTCGTGTGTGCAAGGCGTGCCCCATGCGTGATCCTCAAGTCAAGACAAAATAAGGGTCTCCTCAAGTTAAGACAAAGTGATGGTACCTTTAGAAAAAGCCGAAAACTTCACATAAGCATATCTCGGGCTAGGAAATGAGTTATAGGGACCATAATATTACAACCTTAAGTATCTCGACGAGACAAAGCTGAAAATGGTTAAACCTGTAAGGCATGGGTCGTGCCTCCCCAACACCACAAAAGGATGAATACTTGCAAGGATTTAACATTGACCACGAGCTATGTCAGGTCTCCATATGCAGCCTAGAAATTCAGGCTCCTCCTTCCATTTTCCTTGCTTAATTCTTCATCTCTCTCTAATTACTCTCAATTTTTACCACTTCCCACTTTGGTTTTGTAGTAATTCAAGATTCTAAGAATGCTTAAAAACATTTTTAATATTGTAGTGTTTAACCTAAACCAATTTAGTTGGTAATGTCTATCATTAAATCCATGAGTGGCTAAGTTCATTTGGTCACTTATGGAAACAAACTTTGATGAGTCTTTAGCTAAAGTTTATGGATATTTCTATATCCGTATAGTAAAATTTTGGAAGTTCATAGTCAATCAGTCAGTCATCAGTCAGTCATCGGTATCATCAAAGGGGAAGTGAACCCATGTGATTCTCTCTTGCAATTTTTTTTCTAAACCAAATATCCTTTCCACTTCTTTTATTTAATGCTTTTTAAAACAACAAAACCACTCTTTTATGGATTGGACTAGATGTATCTTTCCAATACTATATTACAACAACGATGGGTGCACTTGCCCTAATATATTGTTTTGAGTGATAGTATCATAGTGTGTTTATGAATTCAGTGACCCTAGAGAAGAATACACACACAACTAAGAGAGCAAACTCTGAACTTGAATGACGTTTAAGGAACCATGATCCATGAAAAGGCGAGCTATTGTTCAATTAATAATTTGAATCATGATTTTGCATAATTCCGACTGAAAAGGGAGAAGGCAAGGATAGAAGAACTGCACTTAATATCTTTGAGTCTCGTATAAGTTTGACTATTGCCAATTATGTTGTTATTGAACTCATAGGTCAGCCATGAACAGATAAGAAGAGCTCTTTCGACTCTACTGCTTTACTCATGCTCTATGAGCTTCAGAGACTTGGAAAGTTCAAAATCAAGCAAATTTAACATATTCCATAACTCAGTAATTATAATTTGTGTGATAAAAAACAGCAATTATAATTTGTGTGATAAAAAACTAACGGTTCATGATAAATGGTCTTTTGTTATTGTAGAAACGAGAGGGTTGGTGTTTCATAAAGGTTCATTTTTTCCTCCTGCTAATAGATCGAAGATGCAGACTTTAGTCCACCAGTAGTACGGTCTGTAGTCAACATATTGTGAAGTGGTTCATGACTAGAGATGTAGCCAATGCTACAGTGGATTTTAAGAACTTGGTCCAGTACTGGTCTATAGTCATTATCTAGCAGATTGATTGCGTTTTTTTTCTTAGCTTTTGCATTTGTGTTCTCGTTCAGTAAAAGAAAAAAAGCTCTTTCTCCCAAAGATAAATGCATCACTTTTTTTGGTTCTTGCAAACAAATGTAAAGATACCATTTTAAGCAAAATTTGTATACATGATTACGTTTTTGCCATATAATTGAAATACAAACTACGGATAGATTGTGTTTCACAATATTCTTTCATTCTGCCACAAACAAATGCTTAATAGTGTAAATATATGGAACGTGGATGGAAACTTATTTATTTGATTTTCATGTTAATTTTAGGCAGGTGTTTTCATGGTATGATTTTACCAAACTAGTTAGGAACGGCCATGATGGCCTTTTATATATTAGGGAGTTAGGAAAGATATTAAGATTTTTTATGTTAAAAGGGTATAATAGTAAAATTGTTCTTTTTTTTTCTTTTCCTCCGAACTTGGGAACACAAAACATGTTCAATTTCCTTTCTTTTCCTTTCATTTTCATTAAACTCGGGAAGACGAAATAAAATCACATTTTTTTTCTTTTTTTTCTCTCCAAGTTCCCATTCCTTTCTCTTCTCTCTTTAAATGAAACTCGTGAACAGAGTGTAAGTTTGGAAAACAAAAACAAATAAAGTGATTACCTGACATACTCATGACCCCTGGAACTGATATCACCTTCAAAACCCAGCAATCGATGGTGGTTGGTGATGGTAATGCACTGTGGTGGTGGTCTGGGCGATGTGATGGGGGTGGCTCTTAAAGGGTGGGATGGGGGTGGGGCCCACTTATATCTATTTGTTTGTATTTTTATTTTTGACCTCGGGTTAAAATAGTCATTTCATACACTTAACTGAGATAGTTAAAATAAGTTAGTGATAAGGATCACACAAGTTTAAAAATTGTAACCACTGGGATCACATTGTAATTATTGAAGTCTCGAGATCTACTCTGCAAGAATTACAAACCACAAGGACCAACCAGACATTTTACTCTTTTTTTGAATTGCACCGGGAAGTTTACTCTAAGAGCAAAGGTTCAACATTCTTAAGAAGTAAGGGTCATATCAGTCTTTATTGTTTGAGGTAGGGGTGAGCAATAACCAAACCGTTAAACGAAACCAAACTGAAAACCAACGAAACCGAACCGAAATTAACCGAAAGTCGGTTATCGATTATGTTTTGTAGCATCGATTAACCGAACCGAACCATTTATATTTTCATATATTTCTAGCTTTTATACCTTCATTTCATGTGTTTCATGTTATATACTTTCATTTCATGTAATTATACCTCTATTTCATGTATTCGTACCTCCATTTCATTTATTTATACATCCATTTCATGTAGAGTGAATTTCAAAGATTGTCCTTTATCTTTATACCAATTTTTAGGCGCTGTCCTTTATGTTTAAAATTGACGAGTTTTGTACTTTATGTTTTCAAATCATACACGTTTTGTCCTTTGGGCCTAACTTAGTTAATATGTTTGTTTAAATCTGGTCATCTGCCTTGCACATCAGGGCATTTTTGTACTTTTACCATATTATTTAAAATAATAAATTTTAAAAAATA
The DNA here is from genome assembly GCF_002127325.2 of Helianthus annuus. Classification (NCBI taxonomy): domain Eukaryota; kingdom Viridiplantae; phylum Streptophyta; class Magnoliopsida; order Asterales; family Asteraceae; genus Helianthus; species Helianthus annuus. The sequence continues at coordinate 20,824,049 of NC_035437.2, forward strand.
AATAATTTATTATATAGCAATAGATAATTATATCTTATCTCTTTCTCTCTCTAACAAACTCCATCTCTAAGCCTCTCTGTACATTCCACCACCACAGCCTCCTTCCACCATCTCTTTCTCTGTACATTCCACCTAAAAGGATGTCACCGGCCCCATGACTCCACCTTCACAATTTCATCTATATATGACTCAGCCGATTAGGGTCGTTCCTACGTTTTTGGAGACCCTAAGCGAACTACGAAGTGGAGACCCTTTTGGAAAATTATCCTTTTCAACATATTTAATAACAAAACCTTCCTCCTACCTGGGCTTAGGACCGATAATTATAAACTAAAAAGTTTATAATTTGCGGAGTTAGTTTTTTTTTCTTTTTGAAAGTTATATATTTTCTAACTTTAATTGAGACAAATTGTTCGTATTCAAGTTCTTTTATGCTATCAACTTCCCTAAGAGGCTAAACAAATGTTTAAGAAACTAATAGCAAATCTGAAATTCCCTAACAAATAACAATTGAAGTTTGAAATTACCTAAGACCATGTGTAGTGGTAATGCGTTATAATGCCCCCACCATGGGGCATTATCCGACACGTGTCATCCTAGTCAGCGATGGGGCATTATAGCAAAAGTGGCGTAGTGGGGCATTATGCCAATAACCCCCTTCCAATCATTAAAAAAAAAAAAAAAAAAAAAAAAAAAAAAACACTTACTAGTTTCTCATTGGTTGGGGCAAAGAGAAAGCTGCTACTCCTTTGCAAAAGTGGGCGGCATTAAATGAACTTGTCAGACATGTGAGTGGTGATTGGTTGGTCATGGTTGTGTGCAAGCGTTTTAAATAAAACGCCAAAGGTATTTTTTTTTCAAAAAACACGCCCCATAACGCCTAATGTAATGGAGGGGGAGGGGGGCGTTTTGGGACGTTTTTTTTCAATTTTTTTTAAAAATCACGCCCCACTACGGGTGGTCTAACAAATAGCAATTGAAATCTAAACTTACGTGTGCAATAGCCAACTTGAAGGTGCCAATATCCAATACAAGTCGCCAATTTCTTCACTCTTCTTAGTTTTTATTTCTTTGAATTGGGTTTTGCTGCCTTCTGCATTCCAAGTTCCAACCAAAGTGCCAAATCTCAATCGCATAATAATCAACCGTGAGTATCAAGATTTAAGCATTCTATAAAGATTTAAGCATGTTTTCAATATGAGTTGATTGTTTTCATAAGAAACAAATAATATTTATTTTGAAGTAACTTATTAAAAAATAACAAACTGTATAGTTTTGAATTCCCTTACTTAATTGGTTATCATTACTTGATATGCTGAGCAATTTCAAGAGGTTGAGCAAAATCAAGATTGATAAACGAAAATCAAGAGGTTGAGCAATAGTTTTTACCTATTGTAATCTTCAATTGAGATTGAGGATTTAAGATTTGCGATGATTATCATTACCCCTAACGAGAATATTCAATTGATGTTTTGTGCTTACCTACTGTGTAATCTTCAACCGATTTGCAAGGATTTCAGATCACTCAACCAACGCCGCATTTAACGGGAATGTTCATCGAATCGTCGCACGCATGGAGGACTGGTTGACTAGATCTGAAGTATTGTTTACTGTGTAGCGCCGCATATAGGGAGATCACGTTTCAGCGTTTTAAGTTTCTTTATGGGTATTGGGTTATCAGAATTTGGGCTAGACTTTTAATAGGGGCCAAGTAAAAAGAAAACTAGTTGAAAATTTTGTGGCCCTTGAACTAGAATGGCCCTAGGCCTGTGCCTAGGGTCTTAACATATATGGGTTGGCCCTGCAGCCGATATCAGATCCCCCATACCCCCATCTATCTATTCACATACAATTCCTCCAAAAAAATCCCCAAAACCAAAACCCTAGAAATCAAAAATCCTAAACACATAACTTGTGTAATTTAATGATTCCACGTGTTCTGTTTTGAATCTTAATCAAGCTTTTGGCTGAAATATTGGGGTCGTGCGGTGGTAGTGCTGGTCTGAGGGTGGTGGTGGCGCTAGAGAGAGAGAGAGAAAGAGTAGAGAGAGAGTGTGTGTGTGAGTGAGACAGAGCACGTCGCTGGAATGGTCGCTGGTGGTGGGTCGCAGCGGAAGAACAACAACCACCGTCTCTCTCTGTCACCTACTGCTGTAGCTACATTTGTGAGTGGGTGGCTGCAAATTGTTTCTAAGGGCATGTTTGGCTAAGCTTTTTGAAACAACTTATTGACTTATTGACTTTTTGAAAAAGTCAGTATGGAGTGATTTTTTGGAAAAGTCACTTTTCCCCTCACATATACCCTCATTGCCAAACATTATTCTAGAGCTTATGACTTGCCAATAAGTCAATAAGTTGTTTCAAAAAGCTTAGCCAAACATGCCCTAATTCTTGTCTCCTATCATAGTTGTTGCACCACTCCCCGTTATTATCCACTGTAAATACACTTTTTAAAATATTATTTTGCTTATGTGTGTGGCTGCTTTTATGTGCTATAACAGTGGCGGAACTAGAACAAAAATTCAGGGGTATGCCAAAAAAAAAAAAAAAATTTTACCGTGCAATCCTACAATATTAAAAAAAAACAACAATACATAAAATAAAGTAAAGCAAATACCTAATAGATTTGTCCTCTCCTTTTTTTCATAGCTTAAAATCGTTCCATCACATCGTCGTCTTTTACTTCACTTAAAAAATCCTTTTCGACCGCACAAACCATAGCATTGTTCAAGAATTCCGGACCGATTCGATTGCGTAAATCCGTGTTCACAAGCTTCAATTTCGAAAAACATCTTTCAACGGTTGCGGTTGCCACCGGTAAAAGCAAAGCTAGCTTAACTACCCGATAAACTGTAGGACAAGAACTATGCGTTCCCGTTTCAACCATAACACGCGCAAGATCACTTATTCCATTCAAGTCTTCAAAGTTATCATCATCGCTTATTGTGTGACGAAATGACTCAACATCGGCTCAAACCCATTTTGTCTTAAATCATTTAATGCTCGTTTTGTACCATTTATCAAGTTGGCCGCTTCTAATAAATCTTTACCTTTTTGTTGAAGGTGTTTTGAAAGAGCATTTGTGTAACTTAATATATCTCCCATCAAATGCATATAAAAAACAAACTCGAGTTTTTTAAAATAGGATAGAATACCTTTTGCATTTGTCCGTTGTTGACTGCAATCTCCATCTTCTTTAACATATTGAAGTACGGTAACAACTTCCGGAAACAATCTAAGCAAACTGATGATGGTTCTATGATGTGAACCCCATCGCGTATCACCGGCTCGTGCTAGGGAAACCTCTTGGTTTAATCCTTTACCCGTTTTAATTTCACCTTCAAGTATCTCTTTTTCCACTCTCGCCTTTTTTTTCCTCCCTTAACATATCTTTTCGTTTGCAAGAAGCTGAAACTCTAGTGACAACCATGGAAAGGAATTCATAGAAAGTTTTCACACCGGCATGTTTTTTTGCAACAGCGACTATAACCAACTGAAGTTGATGAGCAAAACAATGGATGTAATGTGCAGACGGGTTATCTTTCAAAATCAACGCTTTTAACCCATTAAATTCCCCCCGCATGTTGCTTGCACCATCATAACCTTGGCCTCTCACCTAAAACAAAAATAAACAATGATTATTATAATAATGTAAAGAAACTATGAATTTTATTACTTACTTGTTTTATGCTCAACTGGTTGCTTGCTAATAAATCATCAATGGCTTGTTTAAGAGTTGTAGAAGCCGTGTCTTTCACATGAACAATTCTGATAAAACTCTCTCTAACAGCACCAAGTATATCAACATATCTAACAACTACAGCCATTTGCTCCTCCAAAGAAACATCACTGGATTCATCTACCAACAACCCAAACACATCATCTTTAATTTGTGCACAAATGCTTTTTGTTACTTCCTTTGAAAAGCATTCAATAATCTCCTTTTGTATCTTTGGCGATGTCAATTTATTGTTCTTTTTCGCATTCCCTAATGTGTACTTTCCAATTTCCGGGTGGTTAGTACTAATCAAGTTTAACACCGAAAGAAACATACCTTGAGAATTAGATTCTTCCGACTCATCATGGCCACGAAAGGGTAAAGAGTTTTCTAAACAGAATCTAGCACTCATAACAGAACCTAGTAATCGATAATAATTTGCAATCATTTCTTCTTTAGTCAACTTCTTCATATTCTCATCCATATGTTTCTTTTGATTCATGAGATAGTGACATTTTTGTGCCGCCTTTGAATGATGACTATCAACATTCCCAACATGTTCCTTTAATGACCCCTTTTTACTCCAATCACTAAAGCCTTTAGAACTAGAAGACCACGTATCTCTTCCGCCTTGATTACCAACATCTTCTTTAAACAAGTAACAATATAGACAATATACTTTGTCTGCTTTGATGCTATACTCTAACCAACTACAATTATTAAACCAACTAACAACAAAACATCTTTTTTTTCCATAACAGTCTTTAACAGGAAACTTATGACTACGCGGTTGGAAAGCCCCTTTAACAAGATACGACCATGTCATCTATTTGATTTGGGTGATAACTAGCAATAGGTGGCCTATCAAATGGATCCGTGGGAAGATCATTCAAATCAATAATACCTCGTGTTGTTGGAATTGAAGTTGTAGGATTATCATTTTCAACATTCGGACTTGCATCCACATCATTTGCTTGGATATTATCATTATCAACAGTCGGACTTGAATCAACGTCAACATTCGGAGGAGTTGTTTCATTCGGAATTGTATCATCATCATTAATTTCTTCGTATTTTCTTTTGAAAAAGTTTCCAATTAAAGCTTGTTTTTGGGAATTTGGTTTCGCCATCACTTCAAAGAATTATCAAACAAATAACAATCAATTAACAATCAAACAATTATCAAATAATCAATTAACAATCAAACTAATAATCAATAATCAGCAGCCAATAACAAGTAACAGGAACTAAACTGTTGTTCAAAAAAAAAAAAAATTTCCCAAATTTGTATAAATGTCGATGATTAGTACAGCCAACTAACAACAAGTAACAACAATAAAACATTAAAACTAATATTCGAACTTCGATGAGTATACTCACAGCCAAAATGTTCCCAAATCCCAATCCCAATATTGAATATTCAAAGAATCAAAGCCTTGAGCTACCTGCCAATTCCCAATTTTGTCTCTGTGTTCAAAGATGATCAGCGATTCAGCCAAGCACAAACAATCTTTTTTTCACTTTTTGGACGTCTGACTCTTCTAGTCGACGTTTCATAATGCCGCCCATTCAATTTTAGGATATTATTTAGTTATTTGGGCTTATCTAATATGTTATTGTTTAGTTATTTGGGCTTATTGTTTAGTTTTTTATTGGGCTTATTATTGGTTTGTATTCATTATCACCAACTAGGCTTATTATTGGTTTGCAAAAAAAAAAAAAATTGAGGGGTGTCCTCGTATTTGTTCAGGGGTATCCTTTGTATAAAAATCGAAAAAAAAAAATTTTTACACTACTGGTCAAAAGTTGAGCCGTAGCCCGGGCTACGCCTGACATTAAGCCAGGTCCGCCCCTGTGCTATAATTTTGTGTCGCTTCCATATACGTAATACTCATATGATTGATCCAAGCTTTTGCCTGATTGCTACTATTACACTATGAGGTATGGGTTGGGGGTTGGGGCGTGGGTTGAAGAGAAACGCCCAAGTCACCACCCCGGGTGGACTTGGGTTTGGGCGTGGCCCCTTGGGCGGAAGTTTAAGGCCGGGCGTGGGGCATGCTAGCGATCCTATGTGGCCGGCTCTTATTGGCTTGTTGGCTAGGGCATAGCGGGCCATGTTTAAATTTTAGATTTTTATTTTTTTTATTTTAATACACCTGGCCAAGCCACGCCGGGCTAGCCACGCCCCGCCATACCCCTTTGAAATTGGCTTTTGGTCTTGGGTGCCCCATAGTCCACGTGTCGCACCATGCCCCCAACCCACGCCCCACCATACCCCACGGTCTTACTTATTGCAATAAATTCATCGGAGAAGTGGGGGTGGGGAACAAAGGTGTTGAAGATGGTTGTTGGTGGTGTAGTGGGTCTCACAAAGATGGTTGGGGGCTGATTGGGTGAGAGATTTGGGTGGGACCTAGTAGGTATTTAATTTATTTACAAAATTATTCTCTGAAAACTTAAATGACAATAATATCCTTTTGTGCAAGTCATATGACTAGATTTAACAGAAAAATCTAACTGAGTTAGGGCTAAAGGATATAACCTACAAGATTTTAATACATTAAGTACAAGACTCATCAATTTAAAAGATAAAGAACACCGCCTGAAATTCACTATAAAGATAAAGGACAAAATTTGAAATTCACTCTTTCATGTATTTATAAATCTATTTCATGTATTTATACCATAATTACATTTATTTATAAGGAAAATTTTTAACCCTTGTTAGCTTTGGTTATTAATCAAAATTAAATAATAAGAAAACTCAAGTTAAATAACTATAAAATTAGTATGTGAAATATGAATAAATAATAAGCTGATTATATTATATTATCATTCAATAATGAAAAAAAAGTAAATAATTTATTGTAATAACTTAAATATGAGAAGAAAATATTAAAATGAAATAATATTTCATAACTACCAAGTAATTTTAATCTGAATTATCCTAACCCGTGATAAAAAAAAGCATTAAAGTTAAGAGAAATATGAAAATGTATTCAATTTAACCAGTGCTGATTCAATACCGGTTGAAAGTTTGAAACCAAGCCTATCCTAACACGTGATACTAAAAAGAAATCATTTAAGTTAAGAAAAAATATGGAAATTTATTAAACTTAAAAAATAAAGGAAATATTAAAAATAGAATCTAATGAATAGTAACTTTAATATTATAAAATATAGAATCTAATAAATAGTTAACTTTATCATTATAATATTAGAATAATAAAAGTATAAAAAAACTATATATAATATTATAATATTAAAGTTAACTATTTATTAGATACTATATTTTATAATATTAAAGTTACTATTCGTTGGAATATATTTTTAACTAGGATGTTGCCAGATGCCGCGCGTTGCGGCGACGGCCTCTAGGTTGTTTATAGCCCGGCGGAATTATGGTTTTTTACGGTGTTTATATGATTTTTAGTGAGACAACTACAAACTGAGGTTATATTACATTCATTAGTCGGCATTAAAGTTGTAACAAAAGGCCATCTTGTTATCTTGTTTTCCACCTAATAGGTACAAAATGGGGTTATATTACAATCGTTAGTTGGCATTAAAGTTGTTACAAAAGGCCTTCTTGTCTAGTTTTCCCCGTAGGAGGCAAGTCCTATTATTACTGTACCTTAGGACTTGTATTCTTGTACTTTAGCAAAAACCGTTTGTTAGTCTTACTTTTATCCACTTCAGGCATAGGCTTTGAAGTTTGCTAAAAGGTTGTTGCTGTCTCTTTACATGTCTTGGTTATGCTTAAGTGCTATGCTTTCTTGTCGGAGTTTGTTCATGAAATGTTAATAAACTACAAAAGAAATAGACAAAACTTTAGTAAGGCATAAAACTTTCTTAAGGCTAGGTTTTGTAAGAAAGAAACAACCCTTAAACCATTTTCATTGGGAAAACCAAACATAAAAGCAACAAATATTTATACAACTCATGTATACTCAAGGCTACGCCATACGTTAAGAAAATTTAGTAAAATTTCATAATCTAACCTCACTTGTAAAGTAATAAACTTTAGACGTCCTTCAGTAGCATACCATAACTAACAACATCAATGAAAAAAATCAAACTGACACCCAATCTATGTAATAAACGGTATTATAATCTACTTAAACGATTTATAAGACATAACATATCAGATTAGTTTTACCACAATCTCTATAAAATAATAAATTCATGTTTGAAGATGTTAATTACTTTGCAAATATGGACCCATAGAATGTCATGTATGTCACAAAACCATGTATAGAACAAAGGAATAATGGATTTTAATAGTCCCAACTATTAGCCGTTGGCCGTCAACGGTCTCAACTTAAAAAATAAGCAACGGTGGTCTCATCTTTTCAAATAATGTAAACCAATGGACCTTAACTAACAGAAAAGGAAAAGAGAACAAAAAGAAATTAAGGTTTTCTTAGTAAAGGTCCATTGGTTTACAATATGTGAAAAGGTGGGACAACCACTGGTCATTTGTGAAGTTAGGACTGCTATCGGCCAACGACTAATAGTTTGGATTATTAAAATTCATTATTCCTAGAATAAAACGGTAATTTTCCATGTGAAACAATGCATCTAATTTCTTTTCCAGAAAATATTAAAGATTACCAATTAATACAAATATGGCCAGTTATATTATGAACATTTATTAACTATAATATATAACACAATCATTTCACTTTTTTAAATCATGCTACCGCCACCACAGCACCAGTGTAGCCACCGGCCATCTCCTTGAACATGCAATTTCATCTAGCTTTTTTTAAAAAAAAAAAAAAATTAAACCGAACAGTACGCAAAACAAATAATATCATTAGTCAAGTAACAAAAAGAATTTGAGGGCAGAATTTTTCAACTAAATTACTTTAAATTGCTCAAGCGATCTTTTGAATTTTGATAACAACGATTCTATTTGATTTATCGGTTCTATAATAAAACATCAATGTATTGTTATTGTAGTCGAGCATTTTCTTTATCCTAATAAGCCCAATAGCACGCATATAAATAAAAGTAAAAAACTTGGCTATCAAAACCAAGCGCCAGACCAACACCAACAACCCATCACCACCACAGAACCTCTCGCCAACACCTAGTTTAGCACCATAACACCGCCACCTAAACCACACCACCACCGCGTCGGCACCTAACCGCCTACACACACTGTCTCTATCTATTTCACCCACTTAATTTTTCTTGGTTCTGACCATGGCAGCCCCCAGATCCGCCACTGGCGTTGACGAAATGGCAACGGGTAGTTTGTTATTGTCTCCATCTCGCCAACTCACCTTCTTGTAGTGATAGGGGTGACTTAACCTATTTTATAGTCTAAGACGAACTTAGAGATTGGGAGCTTTCTGTAAAAATATAGCAAATTAATAAATAAAATCTTCATTTTTTATATGAAGTGCATCTGATATGATATTCAACTTTGAAATGACAATTCTAGACATCAGCAACCCTATTCAACTTTTAATTAAACCCTTATTGCTCTACAATGCATCTCACTGTGAGCTCAATATTTAGACCAATTTGGTTGCTCCTTTAGCCACACATGCCCTCTAAACCAGCAACCACAAACACGATTCCCTTACTTCAAGTTAGCCACGGGTTTGTATATCAACCCTCAGTCACACCGACTGGTTTAGTATTGAACGCTCCTCTAATGACATAATAAAATTAATTATCTTTAAAAATAGTGATTACTCATTATATAGAAAATAAAGACCTCTCACTATCTTATTAGTGCATTCAAGAAATATAAAGATAGGTGATGTATGGCAAATCGAAGTCCTAATTTTAAAGCAAACACTCATAAAACATCAACAGTCATTTGTTAAATAATGTCCCAATGTGTCTAATCATCGTGTATTCAAATAAAAGCAACCATTTCATGCATGATATTGATTCAATAATAAACAGACATAAGACCACCACATATGAAATTCAAAACTCAAAATACACAAATCAACTGGCAAAATAGAAGCAGCAAAAAAAAAAAAAAAAAAAACAAAGACAATAATCAAAGAATAAAACCAAGGCCATGAATTAAAAGGAAGACGCATATGAAGACTGACCTGAAGAACCCTAAACCTCCTACCTCTGTAAATCGCTGCAACTTCAAAGCCCTCTATACGATTTGAAGAAAACCCATTTGTGGAAGTCGTTCTAGGGTTTGCGAAACTGGATGATTTCTTGATTTCTTATGCAGTTTTATTTTTTGATTCTTGTGTTGTAACTGAGAAAAAGAACATGGAGTATACACTTGTTAGCTGAGAGGAGAAAAGGGAGGACTAACAGAGTAAGTATACAAAGGAGTGAAAGAAGGAGAAACTCACCTCAAGCCTGGACTACGGAGAATTGTTTACTATAGATCCATAAGAAGAAGCGTAAAAGAAGCAAGGTTGAAGAGAATTGAAGAGAGAAGGCTAACTTGAAGAGAAACCAGAAAATGTACTTGCCCTTCTAGAACTCACCAGTGACCAGCAACAGGGAGAGGATTGTAATTTGCAAGGAGGGCATTTGTGTAAATATGTCGGTGCATTGTTGCACCGACCTTTATCTTTAAGAGTTACTAGTAATAAGGTCACGCGCGTTGCGGCATGGGTACATCGCAAACATCAAATAGATTAGCGCAAGCGTTATGTAATGTGTCAACCATATAAAAACGTGTGTTTTGACGTATCCGATATAAATCAACGTATCTTATACAAGCATTTAAATCAAATAACAAAACCCAAACCGGGTTGGTTCATTTAGTGGGGTTCCACCTAATTACTACACAACCCTTACATTTTCATTAAGACTTGGTGGCATCAATACGCATAGTGACTCGTATGTAAAATCATAAACCAACTAAAAACGTACATAAAAATAAGCACGAAAACATATTATTATTGACCGTGTTCATTAAAAATGAGCATGTGAGAAAATAAAGTGTTTACATCAAAACGTATAACAACCTAAAACATACATAAAAATAGGCATGAAAATGTATTACATTAAACCGACTCATGTTTATGAAAACTTTAGGTCGAAACGTAAATGTGTACTGTTTACGTCCAATGCCGATACATGAATATGTACCAAAATGTCCATAAAAATAAGCACGTGAGGAAATATTTTTTTTAAGTTAAAGAATGAAAATAAGGTGCTCGCGCGTTGTGGCGTGACATTTAAGGGCACATTATCGTTCGTTAAGTGCGTTGGCACGGAGACATTAACGTGTTTAAGCACACGAAAGAAACGTATATAGATACGGTACGATTATTAAGTTGTGACGAACCAACTACCCGTTTCGAATTTATAGCAACATGTAAACGTGATATAAACTAAAAACACAAAGGGAAAAAAAAAAACAAAATTAAAAACTATGGAAGTAAAAGTGAAAAGTTAGAAATTTAGATGATAGATTTATTATTATGTAAGTTTTAGAAGGAAAACAAATTAGTTAAAAAAAATAAGAGAGCCAAAATGGAAAATTTTAAGAGAGCCAAAATAAAAATTATATTAAAGAACAGAGTTGTAATTTTGAGTTGTGACGACGGGCCAATGGATTGCTCCATTTACCCGTCTTGGGCTGCTACCATGCAGGCCCAACAGATAAGGCCCAAAAAGCGGTTTAACTTGCCGACTAAGGTTTCCCTTATATGAAAACGGGCGGGAAGGAAAAGAGAGGAGAACACAGGACTGCATTTAATGCATGACATGAAGAGGATCTTTTGGCTGGCATTGTACCTCTTAGCCAAAAACATTAAATGAGGAGGAAATCTTACCGTTGGGGGTCAGACACGTGTCTAAGCCCCCCGAAGATTGACAGAGTCCGTTAGATCATCTTGTTGATATCCCACATGTGAGATAAGGTCTCTCAGTTATATAAGGAAGAAGAACAACGATCAAGCAGGCAAGTCTAAGGTATCACTAAATGCTCTCACATTTATTCCGACCATAGTTCTCATACATTAAATACACACACACACATTTATTAGATTCACACCACTGAGAAATATTCCGGTGATCACACTCATCGGAATAAGCTTCTCATTTTCTCCGGCACGTTACTTATTCTCATGCCGGAGCTTGGTTACGGATCCCCCCCGGGGCCCTCCGTAACGAGGCTAACGGTTTACTTTTTTGTAGCAACGAAAGCTGGGATATTCCAACGTCAGCGAAGACCCTTTGAACGTCATCAGGGATTTGGGTATTCGACATTGACGCCATCCGTGGGACCCTCAGTCTAGCTGGTGCTCCCACTCCAAAACTCTGACGTCGTAATAACCCATTTCGAGAGAAACAACATGGCAACACCACGAAGCTCACGAATCATCCAGACGGTGCAGAACGATCGTGATAAGGTCACAGTGGAGGACATTACCCACGAAGAAGAGAATGAAAACCAGGTGGAAACCCTGGAAAGGGAGGAAGCCATCACTCTAGACTTTGTTGCCATGCATAGGGAAAAGTTGAAAAAACATCTTGAGGATCTAGAAAGACAGGAGAGACTTGATAGCCTCAGGGCTAGACTATCCTTTGACACACCATCCAACCAGGAAGGGGTGGATCCGCAAAGCAAAAACAGTGGCAATGACCCACTAGCAACCTTTATGATAGCCCTCATAGCAACCTTTATGATAGCCCTCAGGCAGATGTCCTCGGAGGAGAGAGAGGATCTCATTACAGGAAAGAAACAGAAAGGAAAGGAAAAGGAGAAGGAGAATCAAAGCGATGATGCTCTGGATCAGCCTTACCTCCCTTGGGGCTTAGCTGAAATCTCAAAGTTCACCAGGAGAATCGCTGAAGCACCCATGCCCCCTAAGACGAAGCTACCTCCAAACTTCAACAGGTATGATGGGACTAGAGATCCTAAAGATCATCTCCATGCTTTCAAAGGTGCGGGACAACTGGGATGGTGGCCTACACCAGTTTGGTGCCACATGTTTGTGCAAACTCTAACAGAGGGAGCCAGGATCTGGTTTAACAGCCTTCCCCCAGGAGGAATTGACAGCTATGAAGAGCTATGTGAGAAGTTTTCGAGGAACTTCGGCCAGCAAAGAAAAGTGATCAAAAACCCAAACGAAATCATGCATATAAGGCAAAGGGACAATGAACGGATAGATCAGTACATGGAGAAGTTTGTCAAGGAAAGCATGAACATCAAAGATGTCCCAGAGGTTATGAAGATCAGTAGCTTCATCAATTGACTGAAGCATGCACAGCTGTGTGAAAAACTAGGGGAGGAGTTCCCACACTCGTTTGATAATCTCATGGACAGGGTCAGTGCCTTCGTCAGGGGCAAAGACATGGTCAGCAAAGCTAAAGAAATGGATACCCCTCCCCGAAGGGTCAACCCAGCTCCTAAACCTCCCGAGAAAGGTACACCTTACTCACGAAAACCAGCTCTTGATAGAGTGTTGCATGATAGAACGAGACCCTCGTATTCCCCATATAGGTCTAGGGGAGAGGCTCTTTCCCCTACTTTGACAGCTTCACCCCTCTCACCAAAACTCCAAGTGAAATACTGGCCACTGAGAGGGTGAAGAACTCCTTCCCGAGACCACCACCCATAAAACCAGGGCCAAAGGCACAACCGAACGAGTATTGTGACTTCCACAGGGGATTCGGTCATAAAACTGATGATTGTATGTACCTAAAGAGGGAAATAGAGGCCGCGGTAAAAACGGGTAAACTGGCTTATTTGGTTAAGGAAATTAAGGAAGGAGGAGGGGACCGCAAAGGGAAGGATGTGAGGGAGCCTAGAAGGGCAGATGTAGACATGATCCGGAGAAGGGATGAATATGACACCACCAGGAGTGTAAAGGCCAGAGTCCTGGGCTCCCAGACCGCATGAAAGCTCCCATCTTGATGCCACACTTGGAGGAGAACGAGGTACAACGGCTCCCCCTCAACATTTCGGCCATAATAGCTGGGCACAAGGTAGCCAGGATACATGTGGATGGGGGAAGCGGAGTAGAGGTGATATATGAACATTGTTTCCTAAGATTTGGCAGGGATGTGAGAGACCGGCTCGAAGAAGATTCTATCCCCCTAGTGGGTTTCAACAACAGTGTGTCACACCCCTTGGGAAAGATAAAGCTCCCATTTATAGTCGGGGTGGGGGATCGTGTCCGAACCATAAATTTAACTTTCACAGTGGTCAGAGCACCCTCAAAATATAATGCAATCCTTGGAAGACCCGGGATTGGCTATTTGCAAGCACAGGCATCAACCCCACATGGAACTCTAGTGTTCCAAACGCCAAAAGGCTTGGCTTGGGTAAAGTCTGCCTACGAAGTGGTATCTTCTGTCTCTGAGGGAGAGATGTCTGAGAAACCCCAAAAAGTTGGGGTCGAAGAGTGGGTCCTTTGTGACAGGTTCCCGGAGCAGACGGTTAAGGTGGGAAGCCACCTGAGTGACAAATGTAAGAGTGCTCTCAAGGAGCTGCTCCTCTTCAACTTAGACGTGTTTGCATTTCAACACAGAGACATGACAGGAATCCCAAGAAGCCTGACCGAGCACCGACTCAACACATACACCTGGGCAAGACCAGTAAAGCAAAAGAAACGAAGCATGGGTCCTAGCAAGAGGAGAGCCGTCTGTGAAGAAACCAGGAAGCTGCTCAGAGCCGGGATAGTAAGAGAAGTGAAGTATCCATCCTGGGTTGCTAACCCAGTCATGGTTAAGAAGAAAGACAGGGGGTGGAGGATGTGCATTGACTTTCAGGATCTCAATAAAGCATGCCCCAAGGACTGTTATCCCCTCCCGGAGATAGACGTCCAAGTGGACTCCTTATCTCAGTACCTCCTAAAGTGCTTCTTGGATGCTTACAAAGGATAACATCAAATACAAATGTCAATGGAAGACGAGGAAAAAACCGCCTTCATCACAAACGAAGGGACCTTTTGCTACACCAAAATGCCCTTCGGGCTGAAAAATGTTGGGGCCACTTACCAAAGGTTCATGAATACCCTTTTCAGAGAGCAGCGGGGGCGGAACTTGGAAGTGTATGTCGTTGACATTGTCATAAAAAGCCTAACTGAGATGGCGATAGACAATATAGCCGAAACCATCCGAGCTATGCAAGATGTAAATATGAAGCTGAACCCCGAGAAGTGTTGCTTCGGGGTAGAAGAAGGGAAATTCCTGTGAGTAGTGGTCACTAAGGGCGGAATCAAAGCTAACCCGGAGAAAACTCAAGTTGTAGCTGGAATGCGATCTCCCAGGTCCCTAAAAGACATTCAGCAGCTGAATGGAAGGCTAATTGCCTTAAACCGCTTCCTGTCAAAGGTAGCAGACAGGACTCTTCCCTTCATGAATGTACTGAAGGATTGTCTCCAGACAGACAGATTTAAGTGGACCCGGAGGCGGAAGCCGCTTTTCAAGAAATGAAAGAGTACATCTGCAAGCTCCCAACTCTAGCCACCCCAGTACCCGGGGAAGATTTGCTTTTATATCTGTCTGCCTCAAAAACGACCATAAGTGTGGTCATGATGGTAGAATGGGGGGGAAAGCAAATACCAATATACTTCATTAGCAGGACCCTCAAGGGTCCCGAAGAACGTTATATGCCCCTGGAGAAGTTGGCCTTGGCTCTTGTCTTTGCATCTCGGAGACTCAGGAGATACTTCCAAGGGCACAAGGTCACCCTAATGACAGATCAACCCCTCCAAAAGGTGCTAAGGAGGCCAGAATTATCGGGTCGACTAGCTAAATGGGCAGTGGAATTGGGAGAACATTCCTTAGAGTTCAAGGCCAGAACCGCCATGAAGGGACAAATACTGGCCGACTTCTTGGCGGAGGTCCCTGAGGATGAGGAGAAAGAACTGTTAAGATGGGAAGCCCTGGAGAGGGAAGAAAAAGAGAAGGAGGAGGAGGCAATATGGAAACTATTCACAGACGGGGCCTCCAGCGAAGAAGGAAGCGGAGCGGGCATCACACTGATCAGCCCTGAGGGAGTTGAGTTAACTTATTCCATCAGACTAGATTTCGAGAATACGAATAATACAGCAGAGTATGAAGCCCTTTTAGCTGGACTACCATTGGCTAAGAAAATGAAGGAAAGGAATGTGGAGGCCAGTACTGACTCACAACTAGTAGTCAAGCAGTACCAAGGGGAGTACGAGGCCAAGGACAATACGATGGCTCAGTACATAGCCAAAGTGAAAGAGACAGCCAAGGCTTTCAAGACCTTCAAGCTAGTATATATCCCCCGCGGGAGAAACAGGAAATCCGATGCCCTTAGCAAGCTGGCCTCCGTGGCATTCAATCACCTAGCAAGAGAAGTCAAAATGGAAGTCCTGACCTCCCCCTCTCTTGGCACAGAAGAGGTGGCTGCGATTGAAAACGCACAAGAGACATGGATGACACCGATTGTAATATTCCTCAAAGATGGGATACTACCCGAGGGAGACTGGGCTGCCAGGAAGGTAAGAGTCAAAGCTTTACAATACGAGTTGATTGATGGAGAACTTTACCGAAGGTCATACCTAGGCCCATCCTTGAAGTGCGTCGATAGTGAAGAAGCTAAGTATGTAATTAGAGAAATACATGAGGGGATTTGTGGAATGCATTCTGTGCCAAGGACAGTAGTAGCAAAGGCGATGAATGCGTGATTCTATTGGCCTAGAATGTATGAGACAACATCGGAGGAGATCAAAAGATGTGACAACTGCCAGGTCCATGCACCCATGACGCACCGCCATAAACACCCAATGATACCCGTTGCAACGTCTTGGCCCTTCCAGAAGTGGGCCACCGACATAATTGGGCCGTTCCCAGAAGACCCAGGAGGGGTTAAGTATGTGGTGGTTGCCATCGATTATTTTACCAACTGGATAGAGGCAAGGTCCTTAGCAAAGATAACCGGGGAACAGATGAGACGGTTTGTACTAGACAACATCATTTGCAGATACGGGGTCCCAAAGGAGCTGTTGAGTGACAATGGTGTTCAATTTGCTGGAAAACCCTTCAGGCCATGGTGCGAGCAGATGCACATACACCAAGGCCCAGAGCAATGGACTGGTAGAAAGAGCAAATCAAAGCGTTATCAAGGGAATGAAGGGTAGACTCGGGAGGAAACAAAAAGGATGGCTGGAGGAGTTGCCATTTGTGCTATGGGCATACAGGACCACCCCCAAGGACTACAACGGGGAAACCCTCTTCAGCTTAACGTACGGGACGGGGGCTGTCATCCCAGCTGAGATAGGGTCCCCAACTGCCAGAATGAAGCTCAGAGAGGCCGAAAACGAACAGGACCTCTGGATGAACCGGAATTTGCTTGAAGAAAGAAGGGAAGTGGCAGCAGTCAGGGAGGCCAAATACAAAAAGCAGCTTGAAAGCTATCATAATGCCAAGATGAAAAAACTCAGTCTCGTCCCAGGGGACTTGGTCCTAAGAGCAAATGAAGCTAGCCTACAAGAGAACACCGGGAAGCTAGGGCCCAACTGGGAAGGACCCTACCGGGTTACTTGGGCAAACGGCAAGGGAAGTTGCAAGCTGGAAACACTTCAAGGCAAGGAGGTCCCAAGAACATGGAACCTCATGCAACTCAGGAAGTACCACATGTGAGACATAAAAAAGTCTTTAAGGATAAACGGCCAGGGAGCCACTTTTGTAATGATTAACTGCTAGTCAAGGGCTTATCCCAAGAAAAAATCTTTTGTAAAAACTTGTACTGGAGGACTTGGTCCCTAAAAAATGAATGACAACGTACAACTCACTCGTCTCCTTTTGGCAAAATAACAGGTGTTATATCAAGGAAGACGTGCCCAGGAAAGCTATAAACCTAATAACAAACAAACACACGTGTACAAGGTATGCCCAACATATCAAACGCCCGACTGTGGGGCAAAATAGGGTCTAGCTAACCCAAAGAAAACAGACAAACAAGCCAAAGAAAGCATAATCTAACATTATAAACTTGTCCAAAGGTTGTCCTCGAACAGAAGATCTTGGTTTACAAAACAAACCATAAAAAAAGAAGAAAACAAAACACCTCTGTAAGAAAACTACAAAAGAACCAACACATACACACCGGAAAAGAGAAGCTTCCTATGTATAAACTGCAGAACAAACATACATGCACTTGACAGGGGATTTTGCTAACCCTAAAAGAAGAACCGGTATACAAACAAACAAGCTAGAAAGCCTAGTAAACTGGCTAGTGAAATTTTCACAAAAACGCTATAAATAGCCAAGGATCTCCAAGAAACTCCGGGTAAGAGCACCTGCAAAAAGAGCAACAAACACAACAAGAGCAAGATTGACATGATACAGTCAAAAGATAGCTAGCAGTCATACAATTAAGTACCAGGAGAGTCCCTACACAAAGACTCTCCCCCCAAGCATCAAAAAGTTAAAAGTATCCTAGAGTGCATAATTGTTTAGATTACAACCACATCGAAGCAAGTTTAATGTTCAGAAATTACTGGGACTCATCCCCAGACAGAGGCTTCGGAGAAGATGGACCAGCAGGAGTCAGCAGGGCTTTCAGCTCGTCAATAGAAATCATGGGATGCTCAAGGATCCTTTCAACAAGGGCAGGGGTTTTACTTCCAAACTCTTTATCCAGTTTAGACAGTCGCTTTTTGGCCTTGGAATTGTAAAGAGGGGTCTCCTTCCTGCCCCAGACCTTGAGCTGAGTAGGCATACCCATCCTTTAGGCCTTCCTGATAACCCACATCCCGATAAGCCCGGTAGATCTGCTCAAAACTACCTTTAAACTCCTCCGACTGGGAGATAGCAGTAAGGAAGGCTCTGAAGCCCTCGGTAATTAACCAATGCTTCTCCTTGGCCGACCTCTGGTTATCATCAGACGTCATTCCATATTCAGCATACATCACATCTAGATCTTTCTGAGAAACAGAGTCAAGCTCCTTTTGATGCTTCAGCTCAGCGGCCAACTCCTCCTTCTCCTCAACCAAAGCTGCCATCTCCCTCTCCCAAGACCGCTGTCTCTGCTCCAACATAACACCAGCCCCCTGAACAAAAGACATTACAAAAATCCACAAAGAATCAAACAAAAAAAAGGGGGGAGAGAGAGGAAGAAAGGTTATGTACCTTCTCCTCCTGTAGTTTACGCTCAGCCTCAACCACTTGACACCGAAGCTCAGCAGCAATGATTTAAGGAGTCTTAAGATCACTCTTGAGCCCTTCGTTCTCCCTCCTCAGATCATCAACTCGCTGTAACATGCCAACACCCGTGAAAAACCCTTCTGTCACACCCCAACCGATGGCGGAATCATCGGGGCATGGCACTGAGCGAAACAGATTGTCCAGAAGTTTCCAGAACAATTATCATCACTATTCAGTTTAAAATAACACGTCTCATACCATGTCCCAAATAACAAACAAATTATTACAGATAACAACTAGTCAAGTATTCTGTTCCGACAACTCAGATTTAAATAAACAAATAAATATTGTTCAAAGGCTCCTAAAGACCCAGCCTGACAAGATCTACAGACAACTATGCTCTAGTTTCTTTTTCCTGACAGACAACTATTTGTTGGGGGCCTCTAGAGCTTTATTCTAGCCTCGCTTTCCTAGCAAGCAAACATCTTAAACACCTGTCACATACGTTAAAATAAAGTCAATACATATAATGTAAAGGTGAGCATACAAGTTTGATAATAGCATATAGAGTTCGAATAGTTTACGCATGACCAGCACGTACACAGAGGAAAACGAAGCATGTTAATTATCGACATGGACCTATCGATACCAATGACTGCGGGTTGACCGTCCGAGACGGTTCGCAATACATGGTTACCACCGTAATCCATGCAAGTAATTGTCCTTAACAACCCCCGTGTGAACGGGTGCTGAGTCCAAACTATAGTACTACGTCGTTAAGGCAAGTAGACAACATTCCACGTGTAAACACAATCAACAAGCATTCATTTAGTCACGTAATACATGCATATTGGCTAGCGTTCAAATAGTTTGAGTAGTGTGACCGATTGTGTTTTCGATAAGTAACGTATGTAACACCCAAAAGTGCCAAAAGCAAAAAGGGATCGAGTATACTCACAGCGATTGATTGATGGATTGAAGGGAGCGCTTGAGAGTAGGGTTAGCCTGAACAGTTCGATAGCATAACGATGAATAACACGTAGAATGGAAGCGAGTGTAAGTGGGTCGAACAGCCTGGTCGATCGATCAGCAGGTTCGATCGAACGGGATGTTCGTTCGGTTAGACAATCCGTTCGGACAGTCCGTTCGATTGGCCGGTAGGCTCGATCGGCTGGACTGTTCGAGTGGATTGTTTCTTCCTTTGAGTAGGATGTGTTTGTGTGTGAGGATTTGAACTTTTGAAGTTTTCGTTGTAGTATTTGAGAACACTGAAGTGTTCTTACCTTTCAGGTCGATTGATCAAACGGTCCGTTCGATCGGTCGGCATAACCGATCAGTTAGGGACTTCAGTAGTAGTCCTCATCAGGATGTCACTCAATCGAACAGCCTACTCGATCGAATAGCATGTTCGATCGGGTGGCATTCCTACACGACAAACGAATTGAAAATCGACTATGTGTTGATGTTGACGAACAGCTGTTCGATCGAACAGTACCTCGTTCAATACCATACTTCATGAATTTGTTAAGTGTGGGGCCGTATGCTAGCCGATCGGCTGGCCTGGTCGATCGGCTGGCATATCCGATCGGTTGGGCTGTTCGTTCGAACAGCCTAACCGTTCGGCCAACATCCTGACCTGGTCGGCCAGTTCGTCTAACACTTGGCTGTTCTGATTATTTGACGTTATGTTGAGGTAGTTTGACAACGAGCTTAACTAGGGAACCTCCGTTCTTAGTTGTTCCTCCTGCTCGGACAGGAATCACCCAAGTCAGGCCGGTGAACGGTTCGGAACCATGGTTTCATGTTTAACCCGAAGTCGGTGAACCTCGTAGATAGAATCCGGATCTTGAATCAGACCACAATTGAAATGATTAGTGAGTTGACTCAAGCCCCGTTTCTATCGGTTTGAAGGCATTGAGTGTAAAAGAGTTGAAAGAAAGTTGGGATTCCTTCTTCCAATCCTTCACATCATGTAAATGCTTAGATCTTTGATAGATCTTAGCTCGTTTATGTGGAAATCGGTTAGATCCAAGCTATTCATGGTGGATTGAAGCCAAGACATGGTGTTCTTGAAGAACACCATGATGACATCATCCAAGAATGCTTAGATCTTGGTGATTTCACGGTTAGAAATCAAGATTTGAAAGATAGAAAGGTGTAGGAGCATGTTTTGATCAAGAAAGTACAAGATTTAGGATGAAAACTTACCGGAATTGGAAGAAATGTGAGAAAAGGAGGGGAGCACGAGCTGGTCGGTCAGAGCTTTCCAAAAGTGGTGAAGAATGACAATGACAGCCCTATTTATAGGCTCCAAAAGAGGAAAGGGATGGCCGATCGGCTGGCATCCCGATCGGACAGCCTGCTCGATCGGACAGCCCGTCCGATCGGCTGGGCTGTTCGATCGGTTGACAGCCTCATCGATCCACAGCCTGGTTCGAGTGTTCGGTGCGACGATTTTCGATATTTCGGTTTCAATTGAAGATGATACGAGTACGATAGAGTTTCCTATTCAAATTACTTTCAGTCCCAACTACTATATCCTACAACCACCTATATTTCACCCTATCCTTACGTTACCATTCGTCGTAATTCGGTTTCAACTGCATTCGATTTGAGTTTCGAGTTTCGATTGATTCGATTGATCACCACACAAAACATAAAGTAAACACGCACAGGTAACACATAAGGCGCACACACACGTATAGCAACAACCAAAATCCGCGTAATTCGAGATTTGAGTTCGATGATGATTAGATCGGTTTGATTACTGATTAGTTAACTTTATCGCATTGTTACTTCCTACTATTCACAGCCGTAAGTCGGTTCGCGTCAATTACACATTCGATTACTTCGATTCTTTCTTGATTACAACACTTACTCCACATAATACAATTAAAACATAAAGTAGACTATTTACAGTCAAAGAAAGTCAAAGTTGACTTGGACTTTGACTTTGACTTTGACATTCGAAAACACGGGGTGTTACACCTTCGCAAAGCGACATGCTGTATTGATCATCCAAGAGATCATCCCTCAAGGCAGAATTCATAAATTTATGGGAGGGAGGAACAGCATGAGTTAAGAAGTCCCGGGCAGTTTCAGGGTTACCCACCACGGAGGACTGAGTGATTTTCCACCTGGGGACATACGGGGCAGGAAGAGCATCGGCAAACAAAGGAGCCAGAGGAGATCGGGAGGTGAAACCTTTAAAGTGAGAAGGTTTGCTGGTCCCAGTGGCATGGCGAGGAGAAATCTCAAAAGCTGAGGTAATGTGAGCAACACTTACCTCTGGAGTCTTATCCCTAACACGAGAAGAGGAAGGGGCAGTAGGAATCTCGACAGGAGCATGAGAGCTTCCCAGCTCCAAACACAAAAAAGAAGGAAACATCAGAAATCCATCGAAACAAAGCAAATACAAGACAGAGGATAGATAATGGGCCCACCAGCAGAGGCTCGCTCACAAAACTGGAGGATCGCAGATGCTTAGACAAAGAGCCCTTCACCCCGATAGGAGGAAGTTCAGAAGCAGCTTTTGACACGAGAGGGGCCTTCTGGCCACTGGCACTCCGGAGCCTCAGCCGAATACCACGCGGGGCCGGGGCTTGCTTGGGACTAGCAGCTTTTCGCTTACGAGCCAAACGGCTCTCCAGGTCTTCCTCATCTTCATGGCTAGAATTCTTAACTTGAAGAGGATCAGGGGAACTCTGTTCTCCATCAGAAGAAGCCCCCTCATCTCCTTCCACAGCATCAGAGCCCCCTGCCTGAGCGGACCCTCCAGTAACCTACATCTCAACACCCCAGTTCAAACCAGGTTCAACCTCATCATCCACCACAAACTTAACATCTCTGGAATCCCCTTGAAGCAACCTCCACAAAGTCAACTCTGCACAAAGGAAATGCTAAAGATGACTACACAAGCCCTAAAAAATAGAAACAGATACAACAAGTTAAGAACATGAAAATATCTTTTTTGCCAAAAAAGGCCTTAGGACGGACCGAGTAGGAAGGGCTCAGCCCTCCCATAGCCAGGATCCCTTCGGAAAAGGTAAAGGCTCTTGTCGGATTCTCATACATGCGCTTCCACTGGACGATTTCATCAGCAGACAAGACAGGAATGTTGTCTTCGATGGCAGCCTCGACATCCCTCATTGGTGGAGACTCTGGTTGTCACACCCCAACCGATGGTGGAATCATCGGTGCGCGGCACTGAGCGAAACAGATTGTTCAGAAGTTTCCACAACAACTATTATTACAAATTCAGTTAAGTGATACGTCCCATACCGTATCCCAAATAAATAAACAAGTTATCATAGAATACAACTAAACAAATAGTACTGTTTCGACAACTCAGATTCAATTTATTACAAACCAAATGTTTAAAAGTACTGCCCAGAGTCATTAGGTCTCATCCGGACAAGATCTACACAACTAATGCCATAGATGCTTGATCGAACAACTCCAACGGGTCCATGGCCATAGTTTATTTTCTTCTAGAGACCCCTAGGTAGGCTACGACCTACAACTGCTAGATGGACTCTAAAGCTTTATTATTGCCTCGCTTTCCTAGCAAGCTAACACCTTAAACACCTGTCACATACGTTAAAATAAATTCAATACATAAAATATAAAGGTGAGCACACAAGTTTAATATTAGCATATAGAGTTTGAATAGTTTACGCATAACCAGGCACGTACACAGAGGAAAACGATGCATGTTAATTATCGACATGGGACCATCGGTACCAACGACTGCGGGTTGACCGTCCGAGACGGTTCGCAATACATGATTACCACCGTAATCCATGCAAGTAATTGTCCTTAACAACCCCCGTATGAACGGGTGCTGAGTCCAAACTATAGTACTATGTTGCTAAGGCAGGTAGATAGCATTCCACGTGTAAACATAATAAACAGCATTCATTTAGTCAAATATCATATGCATTCGGTTAGCGTTCAAATAGTTTGTGTTTGATTGTGATTTGATAGGTAACGTATGTAACACCCAAAAGTGCTAAAAGCAAAAAGGGATCGAGTATACTCACAGTAATTGATTGTGGATTGAAGGGAGCGCTGAGAGTAAGATTAGCCTGAATAGTTCGATAGCATAACGGTAAGTAACGCGGAAAAGTAATCAAGTAAGGATGGATCGAATGGGCTGGTCGATCGAACGGCAGGTTCGATCGGACGGCCTGTTCGATCGGTTGGTATAGCCGATTGGACAGTCCTGTTCGATCGGCCGGTTGGCTCGATCGGCTGGACCATTCGAGTGGATTGTTTCTTCCTCTGGTGTGTTTGTGTTTGAGGATTTGAACTTTTGAAGTTTTCGTTGCAGCATTTGAGAACACTGAAGTGTTCCTACCTTTCAAGTCGGTCGATCGAGTGGTTCGCTCAATCGGCTAGCTCACTCGATCGGCTAGCTTACTCGATCGGCTAGGAACTTGAGGAGTGGTCCTCCACTGAATGTCACTCAATCGAACAGTCTGTCTGATCGGCTGACATTCCCTACTACGAACGAGTTGTGAAAACGATTAAGTGTTGAAGCATAGTATCTCATGATCCGAACAGTAATGTTTACCAATCGAATGACCCAATCGATTGAACGTTACTTCGTCAATACTATACTTCAAAAGTTTGGAAGTGTGGGACCATGTGCTAGCCGATCGGCTGGCCCGGTCGATCGGCTGGTGTGTCCGATCGGCTGGGCTGTTCGAACAGCCTAGCCGTTCGGCCAGCATTTCTGACCTGGTCGGCCTTTCGTCTAACACTTGGTTGTTTGTTTATTTGCCATTCTTTCAAGGTAACTTGACAACGTGTTGAACTGTGATAACCTCCGTTCCTACTTGTTTCCTTGGCTCGGACAGGAATCACCCAAGTCCGACCAGTGAACGGTTCGGAATGTCGGTTTTAGAGTTTAACCCGAAATCGGTGAACCTTGTTCATAGAATCTGAGCCTTGAACCTTTTAACCATTTGAATGATTAGTTAGCCGGTGCAAGCTCCGTTTCTATCGGTTTGAATGCATTGAGTGTAAAAGAGTTGAAAGAAAGTTGGAAATCCTTCTTTCAATCCTTCACATCATGAAAATGTTTAGATCTTTGATGGATCTTAACTTGTTTATGTGGAAATCAGTTAGATCTAAGCTATTCATGGTTGAATGATGCCAAAGTTTGAAGTTCTTCAAGAACACCATGATGACATCACCCAAGAACACTTAGATCTTGGTGATTTCACGGTTAGAATTCAAGTTTTGAAAGATAGAAAGGTGTAGAATCAAGTAATGATCAAAAACGTACAAGAATTAGAGTGAAAACTTACCGGGATTGAGAGAAATCTGAGAAAAGGTGAAGGAGATAGCTGGTTCGGTCAGAGCTTTCCAAAAATGGAAAGTATGACAATGACAGCCCTATTTATAGGCTTCCAAAAGAGGAAAGTGGCAGCCGATCGGCTGGGAGATCCGATCGAGTGGGCTGCTCGATCGGCTGGCAAGGTGCTAGCCGATCGGCTGGCCTGTTCGATCAGGATGCTTCCTGTTCGATCCGCCACGCACTTCGAGTATTTTGCGACGATTTTCGATGTTTCGATTTCGATGGACGATGATATGGATACGATAGAGTTCCTAGTCAAATTACTTTTAATCCCAACCACTATATCTAACATACAATCTTCTATAAGTCACGTTTCGATGTCCGTTTCGATTGAGTTCGATTGCTTTTCGAGTTTCGATTCGATTTTCGATTGATTTGCTTGAATACCACACCAAACATAAAGTAAGCACGCACAAGTAACACATAAGGCACACACACACGTATAACAATACCATAATTTGCATAATTCGAGTCTCGAGTTCGATTGATAGTTAGATCGGTTTGATTGCTAATTAGGTTAACTTTATCGCATTGTTACTTCCTATCATTCACAGTCGTCTGTCGGTTCGCGTTAAAACATATTCGATTACTTCGGTTCTTGCTGATTACAACACTTACTCCACATAATACAACTAAAATACAAAATCGACTATCTACAGTCAAGAAAGTCAAAGTTGACTTGGACTTTGACTTTGACTTTGACATTCGAAAACACGGGGTGTTACAGCCTCCCCTTGTTTAGGGAATTTCGTCCCGAAATTAGGCTCGAAGGCTACACGACACCGTGACTTACCAATTTGATGCTTCAGATCTATTTATTTAAACAACTGCGGGTACTTGGCCTTCATGTCGCTTTCGAGTTCCCAAGTGAACTTCGCGCCTCGTTTGCCTTCCCATCGGACCTTCACGATCGGGATGCGAGAGCGTCTGAGTTGCTTGGTTTGGCGATCCATGATTTCGACAGGCTTTTCCACGAAGTATAACGTTTCGTTGACCTGAAGATCGTCGAGCGGTACGATCAGATCATGATCAGCAAGGCATTTTCGGAGGTTAGAGAGGTGGAAAGTCGGGTGGACGTTACTGAGTTCCTCCGGTAATTCGAGTCTGTAGGCGACTTTTCCGATTCTATCCAGAATCCTAAAAGGTCCAACATATCGAGGCGCGAGTTTCCCTTTCTTGCCGAATCGGACTACACCCTTCCAAGGCGATACCTTTAGGAGTACGTAGTCACCAACTTCAAATTCAAGGGGCTTGCGTCTTTTATCGGCGTAACTTTTCTGTCGGTTTCGAGCTTTTACCAAGTTGTCTCTTATTTGGTGGATTTTGTCAGTCGTTTCTTGTAGAATCTCAGGACCGGTTAGTTGCGAGTGACCGATCTCGTGCCACACAATAGGCGATCAACATCTTCTACCATACAAAGCCTCGAAAGGTGCCATTTGGATGCTGGCATGATAGCTGTTATTGTACGAGAATTCCACCAATGGCAGGTGTTTGTTCCAACTACCACCAAAATCTATAACACACGCTCGGAGCATGTCTTCAAGAGTACGGATCGTCCTTTCAGTCTGTCCGTCGGTTTGAGGGTGGAATGCAGTACTCAGATTAAGCGACATACCAAGGGCCGCTTGAAACGTTTCCCACAATCGCGAAGTGAACCGAGCGTCGCGGTCTGAAATGATGTCACGAGGCGTACCATGATTACGAATGATCTCGTCGGTGTAGATTTGGACTAGTCGTTCCACCTTGTAGTCTTCTCGTATAGGCAAAAAGTGGGCTGACTTCGTTAGACGATCAACTATGACCCAAATACTGTCGTGACCTGATGGCGTGGGCGGGAGCTTCGTTATGAAATCCATAGCTATACTCTCCCACTTCCATATAGGTATCGGCGGTTGTTCGAGTAAGCCAGAAGGTCTTTGATGTTCAGCCTTGACTCTTGCACAAGTTAAACAGCTTCCAACATACAGAGCAATATCCCTTTTCATTCCCGGCCACCAGTACTTATAACGCAGATCCTGGTACATCTTGTCTGCACCGGGATGAATAGAACATCGGGACTTGTGGGCTTCGTTCATGATAATCTTTCGCAAATCGGTCCGCTTAGGGATCCAAATTCGGTCCAGATAATAGAATATCCCATCTGGTTTGCTTACTAACTGAGCTCCATCGTGATAGATCCTTTCTTTCTTCAATGTACGCTCGTTAAAGCAAGCATGTTGAGCTTCTCGGATGAGGGTTTCGAGGTTGTGCTGGGCTTGGATGTTTCGAGTACTGAGCACGTAACTCTTTCTGCTGAGCGCGTCAGCAACCACATTCGCCTTGCCTGGGTGATAACGAATCTCACAGTCGTAATCATTGAGAAGTTCTACCCATCGGCGTTGACGCATATTAAGCTCTCTCTGATTAAAGATGTGTTGTAAACTCCTGTGATCAGTGTAGATTGTACACTTGGTGCCATACAGGTAGTGTCGCCAAATCTTCAATGCAAAGACAACCGCGCCTAGCTCGAGGTCATGGGTTGTATAGTTCTTCTCGTGGATCTTGAGCTGACGAGATGCGTAGGCTATAACCTTGTCTCGCTGCATGAGAACACAGCCGAGACCAAGGTTAGAAGCATCACAGTAGACAATGAAGTTGTCGCTTCCGTCGGGCAGAGTAAGAATCGGTGCGTTGCACAGCATATGTTTAAGGGTTTGAAAGGCAGTCTCTTGTGCGTTTCCCCACACAAAAGGCTTGTCCTTATGGGTAAGAGCGGTAAGTGGCACATCGATCTTGGAGAATCCTTCGATGAATCGTCGATAATAGCCCGCTAGTCCGAGAAAAGAACGAACTTCTGACGGGTTCTTAGGCGTAATCCAGCTTTTGACAGCTTCAATCTTCGCAGGATCGACATGGATACCCCGACTATTCACTATGTGACCCAGAAACTGAACCTCCTCCAACCAGAATTCGCACTTGGAGAACTTGGCATAGAGTTGGTTCCCCTGGAGTAACTCGAGAACCAAACGTAGACGTTGTGCGTGTTCGGCTTTCGATTTGGAATGAATCAAGATGTCGTCGATGAACACGATGACGAAACGGTCAAGGTATGGCTTACACACGCGATTCATCAGATCCATGAAAACCGCGGGTGCGTTGGTTAAACCAAAGGGCATAACAACAAATTCGTAATGGCCATAACGGGTTCGAAAAGCGGTTTTAGGAATGTCTTCCTCTTGAATCCGCAGCTGATGGTATCCTGAACGTAGATCGATCTTAGAGAAGCATGCTGCACCTTGTAGCTGATCAAACAAATCGTCAATTCGTGGCAAAGGGTATCGGTTCTTGATGGTTAGCTTATTCAATTCCCGATAGTCGATGCACATTCGGAATGACCCGTCCTTCTTTTTGACGAAAAGGACTGGCGCGCCCCAAGGAGAGGTGCTTGGGCGAATAAAGCCTTTTTCGAGTAATTCCTGGAGTTGATTCGAGAGTTCCCGCATTTCGGATGGAGCGAGTCCATAAGGGGCTTTGGCAACGGGGTTAGCTCCAGGAATGAGGTCGATACGGAAGTCGATATCACGACTTGGTGGTAGTCCGGGAAGATAATCAGGGAACACCTGAGGAAATTCACGAACCACTGGAACATCTCTGACTTCAACTTTATTTTTCTTTCCCTTCTCCGCTACTACGATGTTGGCCAAGAAGGCTCGGTATTCCTTGCGGAGATACTTGCTGGCTTGAATACACGACATAAGCTTAAGACCTTTCGACGTTGTTTCACCGTACACACACAGAAGATCACCATTTGCGAGCGAGAATCGAATCATCTTTTTGAAGCACACAACTTCAACATGGTTTTCGCGAAGAAAGTCCATGCCTATTATGACGTCAAAACTTCTGAGTTGCATCGGGATAAGGTCAATTGGGAAGATGTGATTGTTGAGTTCGAGAGTACAATCACGGAGTACTGAGTTAACGGCAATAGTTCTTCCTGTAGCAACTTCGACTTCGAATGACGAGGATAGATAAGAGCGCTTACGACTAAGGAGCTTCTCGAATTCAAATGACACAAAGCAGTTATCGGCTCCAGTATCAAACAAACATGATGCATAAATACCATTCACAAGGAACGTACCATTAACCACGTTGTTATCCGCCTGAGCCTGGCGGGCATTGATGTTGAAGGTTCGGGCATGGGCTGCTTGCTGCTGCTGCTGAGGCTGCTGTTGTTGCTGTTGCTGCTGGGGCTCTTGCTTGACTACCCTGTTCGGGCATCTGTTGGCAAAGTGGTTAGGGTCACCACATGCAAAGCAAACTCGAGCATTGACTGCTGGTGCTGGAGCTGCTGGTTAGCCTTGAGGGGCAGGGAGTAGAGCTTGGTTGGCAGTAGCTTGAGCTGGGGCTTGACGGGGACCATAACGGCAGTTCACAGTGAAATGACCGTAGAGGTTGCAGTGAGCGCAAAAACGACAAGCTAGACCCACTGGATGATGATACGAACATGTCGGGCAGAGTGGGTGAGGGCCTGTGTATGCACGCTTTCTTGGCGGTGCATTAATCACTGGAGCTGAACGCTGGTGCTGATGCTGTTGAGCTGGTACAGATTGTAGGGGAGTAGCAGTGGTTGCGGCAGCACAGCTCTTGTTGCTGGAGCTGTTGTTGTTCTTCTTCTTCCTTCTTGAAGATTTGGAGGATTGAGCAGATGAGTCGGTGGGTGTTGCTGTGGCTTGATGCAGAGACTTGGTTTGCTTATCCCGGAAACCAGACTTTACTCGCTTATCGTTGATCTCAGCGGCGAGTAGGTAGGTTTCTTCGATCGTTGCTGGCTTGGCGGCGTGGACAAAGTCGGCTACACAGTCGGGTAGGGCTCGG
The DNA here is from genome assembly GCF_002127325.2 of Helianthus annuus. NCBI lineage: Eukaryota > Viridiplantae > Streptophyta > Magnoliopsida > Asterales > Asteraceae > Helianthus > Helianthus annuus. Next base: position 20,854,057 of record NC_035437.2, read on the forward strand.
ATATACTTCTTGATGGCTTGATCTGAGGTCTTGACTTGATCAGGACAGATAATGCTAAGCTGCTTGAAGCGAGCAGTGAGAGCAGCGTTGTCTCAGTCTTTCTGCTTGATTCCCCAGAACTCGTCCTCCAGCTTTTGGCGCTCATGAGGAGGGCAGAATTCTTCGATCATAATCGCTTTCAACTCCTTCCATGATAGCTTGTAAGCTGCATCATTTCCGCGCTTGTTTCGTTCGGCCGTCCACCAGTCTAGAGCACGGGACTAGAAGACGCCTGTAGCATTAAGAGTACGGAGATGCTTAGGACATCCGCTCTGGCGCAGAGTGACTTCGACCGAGTCAAACCAGTGAAACATGGCTGTTGGACCATCTTCGCCAGTAAACTCTTTTGGTCCGCATGCTTTGAACTGCTTGAAGCTGAAAGCAGCCTTGCTTGAATCCTTAGGGATTTCAGCTCGTGATTCTTCAGACGACTTGCTAGCGTTTTCATACACCTCACTCACAGCTTTTGCCACAGTTTTGGAGATGATAGCAGCGAGACGTCTATCCCTCTTTTCCTGGCGGGTAAGTGGGGCTCGGGGTCGGGATCCAGACGACGACATGGTCTGCAATAGACATCGTCACGAGTCTCAACACAACGAAATCGAATCTCACCTCACACGTCTACTACTACCTAAAGCTTAGAATCACGTCGAAATACGTATCACATAAACACATAAGCACATAACCACAGGTACACATAAGCACAGAACACCTAGAACACCGAAGCACAGAAGCACAAAACACAGACACACGTAAGTTACCTAGGCATTTAATCACTGAGGTAGTTAATATCACTTAATTCCCCTATAAGCACATATAGTTTTCTGACTACCTCAAGATTCTATCATTCAAAGCATGCGTGTCGTTCGAATATCGTATCGATTAGCATCGTATAGTATAACCTAACTTAGTCGTACAACACAGTATAGTATGATATCGTTTTAGAGTTGCGATAGCTGGGTGTCGAATTGAGATAGAACAGCAATTGCGAGTCGTGTGTGTCGATAGCAAAATTGAATAATATCCCAAAACATAAGCATAAAACAAGAAAGCACACATAAACACATAAAATCAACAAGTGTACCTGATGACTTGTCAAATTCGAAACATATAAAATCAAGAGATAGATTGTCTACGGCTACTAGACATCGACTAACCAAGGCAACTCGACTATTCACAGTAGACTTGTCATCACTTCCGACTCTAGAGGTTGTGTTTCTGCCTCGATTCTTGGGCATTCCACACGCGCCTCCTAGGTCATACTTGTGAGTTCAGGTCGTTGGAGTCCATCGAAGCCTTGGTGAGATGAATAAAATACAGAACAAATTGCTAAGGTTAGGGTTTCACCCCTTGGCTTAGCAATTTCTTCCTTGTTTTTAGTAAAATCGAGAAGAACTTTCTTCAAAATGGGGGTTTCACACCTGATTTGGTATAATTCTCCTCGTTTATTGACGAAAATATCGAGATGAAGGAATAAAAATCCCCATAAGTCAGGAAATTTAGTCGGGAGTTTGCGGTTTTCACACCTCTTCTTGACTGAATCGCCTGACGGTAGTTGAAAATTTGGGCGCAGTGATAGTGAAGAATTACAGAATAAGGCACATAAACTGGGTCTGATGGTTCCTAACTATAGTCTAGGTCTCTAAGACAGCGACCCGGACTAGGTCGTGTCTGCCTAATTCCCTATAGTTATGGCTCTGATACCAATCTGTCACACCCCAACCGATGGCGGAATCATCAGGGCGCGGCACTGAGCGAAACAGATTGTTCAGAAGTTTCCACAACAACTATTATTACAAATTCAGTTAAGTGATACGTCCCATACCATATCCCAAATAAATAAACAAGTTATCATAGAATACAACTAAACAAATAGTACTGTTTCGACAACTCAGATTCAATTTATTACAAACCAAATGTTTAAAAGTACTGCCCATAGTCATTAGGTCTCATCCAGAAAAGATCTACAGACAACTAATGCCATAGATGCTTGATCGAACAACTCCAACGGCTCCATGGCCATAGTTTATTCGCTTCTAGAGACCCCTAGGTAGGCTACGACCTACAACTGCTAGATGGACTCTAAAGCTTTATTATTGCCTCGCTTTCCTAGCAAGCTAACACCTTAAACACCTGTCACATACGTTAAAATAAAGTCAATACATAAAATGTAAAGGTGAGCACACAAGTTTAATATTAGCATATAGAGTTTGGATAGTTTACGCATAACCAGGCACGTACACAGAGGAAAACGATGCATGTTAATTATCGACATGGGACCATCGGTACCAACGACTGCGGGTTGACCATCCGAGATGGTTCGCAATACATGATTACCACCGTAATCCATGCAAGTAATTGTCCTTAACAACCCCCGTATGAACGGGTGCTGAGTCCAAACTATAGTACTATGTTGCTAAGGCATGTAGATAGCATTCCACGTGTAAACATAATAAACAACATTCATTTAGTCAAATAGCACATGCATTCGGTTAGCGTTCAAATAGTTTGTGTTTGATTGTGATTTGATAGGTAACGTATGTAACACCCAAAAGTGCTAAAAGCAAAAAGGGATCGAGTATACTCACAGTGATTGATTGTGGATTGAAGGGAGCGCTGAGAGTAAGATTAGCCTGAATAGTTCGATAGCATAACGGTAAGTAACGTGGAAAAGTAATCAAGTAAGGATGGATCGAATGGGCTGGTCGATCGAACGGCAGGTTCGATCGGACGGCCTGTTCGATCGGCTGGTATAGCCGATTGGACAGTCCTGTTCGATCGGCCGGTTGGCTCGATCGGCTGGACCATTCTAGTGGATTGTTTCTTCCTCTGGTGTGTTTGTGTTTGAGGATTTGAACTTTTGAAGTTTTCGTTGCAGCATTTGAGAACACTGAAGTGTTCCTACCTTTCAAGTCGGTCGATCGAGCGGTTCGCTCGATCGGCTAGCTCACTCGATCGGCTAGCTTACTCGATCGGCTAGGAACTTCAGGAGTGGTCCTCCACTGAATGTCACTCGATCGAACAGTCTGTCCGATCGGCTGACATTCCCTACTACGAACGAGTTGTGAAAACGATTAAGTGTTGAAGCATAGTATCTCATGACCCGAACAGTAATGTTTACCAATCGAATGACCCATTCGATTGAACGTTACTTCGTCAATACTATACTTCAAAAGTTTGGAAGTGTGGGACCATGTGCTAGCCGATCGGCTGGCCCGGTCGATCGGCTGGTGTGTCCGATCGGCTGGGCTGTTCGAATAGCCTAGCCGTTCGGCCAGCATTTCTGACCTGGTCGGCCTTTCATCTAACACTTGGCTGTTTGTTTATTTGCCATTCTTTCAAGGTAACTTGACAACGTGTTGAACTGTGATAACCTCCGTTCCTACTTGTTTCCTTGGCTCGGACAGGAATCACCCAAGTCCGACCGGTGAACGGTTCGGAATGTCGGTTTTAGAGTTTAACCCGAAATCGGTGAACCTTGTTCATAGAATCTGAGTCTTGAACCTTTTAACCATTTGAATGATTAGTTAGCCGGTGCAAGCTCCGTTTCTATCGGTTTGAAAGCATTGAGTGTAAAAGAGTTGAAAGAAAGTTGGAAATCCTTCTTTCAATCCTTCACATCATGAAAATGTATAGATCTTTGATGGATCTTAACTTGTTTATGTGGAAATCGGTTAGATCTAAGCTATTCATGGTTGAATGATGCCAAAGTTTGAAGTTCTTCAAGAACACCATGATGACATCACCCAAGAACACTTAGATCTTGGTGATTTCACGGTTAGAATTCAAGTTTTGAAAGATAGAAAGGTGTAGAATCAAGTAATGATAAAAAACGTACAAGAATTAGAGTGAAAACTTACCGGGATTGAGAGAAATCTGAGAAAAGGTGAAGGAAATAGCTGGTTCGGTCAGAGCTTTCCAAATATGGAAAGTATGACAATGACAGCCCTATTTATAGGCTTCCAAAAGAGGAAAGTGGCAGCCGATCGGCTGGGAGATCCGATCGAGTAGGCTGCTCGATCGGCTGGCAAGGTGCTAGCCGATCGGCTGGCCTGTTCGATCAGGATGCTTCCTGTTCGATCCGCCACGCACTTCGAGTATTTTGCGATGATTTTCAATGTTTCGATTTCGATGGACGATGATATGGATACGATAGAGTTCCTAGTCAAATTACTTTTAATCCCAACCACTATATCTAACATACAATCTTCTATAAGTCACATTTCGATGTCGGTTTCGATTGAGTTCGATTGCTTTTCGAGTTTCGATTCGATTTTCGATTGATTTGCTTGAATACCACACCAAACATAAAGTAAGCACGCACAAGTAACACATAAGGCACACACACACGTATAACAATACCACAATTTGCATAATTCGAGTCTCGAGTTCGATTGATTGTTAGATCGGTTTGATTGCTGATTAGGTTAACTTTATCGCATTGTTACTTCCTATCATTCACAGTCGTCGGTCGGTTCGCGTTAAAACATATTCGATTACTTCGGTTCTTGCTGATTACAACACTTACTCCACATAATACAACTAAAATACAAAATCGACTATCTACAGTCAAGAAAGTCAAAGTTGACTTGGACTTTGACTTTGACATTCGAAAACATGGGGTGTTACACTGGTATCATAGCAGCGGAAACAAAGATAAACCTGCTCTTCCATTCTTTAGGGTAGGTGGAGGTCGGCATGAAAGAATAACAGGGCCGAGACATGTTGTCCTTCCGTTTGGCGAAGGTGAACCAGTCCCCATCTGAAATTAACTTGTAGAACATACAGAACAGGGGAATTGACGGCTCACTGGAAACCGCCGCACAGGATAACTCAAAATGTACCACCCTCATAAACCCTAGAGGGTGCAGTTGGGAGAAATGAACTCCGAAATGGCGCAACAAATCTATCTTGAAGGAAGAAGGGGGATACTGAACACCACAGGAGGAAAACGCTAGGGTGTAGAGAACAATCCGATCTGGTGTACATTCGGCCGATTCATCAGGGCCTGGCAGAGTAGGAGAAAAACGCTCGGGAATCTTATAGGTCTCAACGAAGGACTCCAAATCCTTCGCTGTCAAAACAGACCGAATTACAGAGCGGCCAGTACGGCTCATAGTAAAGGGAGGGACGATGATCGGAAAAATGTGAGGAAAAGAAGGAAGAAGAAAAAACCAGTGGAAGTTAAGAAAAGTTCAAAGGGAAATGAGGGTATTTAAAGAGGTAACTAACAAGAAGAAAACCGTCACATCACCGTCTCTTCAAATTTGAAAATTGTGCACGTGTATTAAGGGGATTAAACCCCCGCCATTGATATTCGACAGTTAATGAGCCTCGAGAAAAGAAGGGGCGAGTAATGATTAGTCAAGGGCGGTCCCACATTCTTAACCTAAGAAAATCATTTATTTTGAATAGCTATGACTCAGCCCCGGATCATGAGCCTTGGGTCTCAGAACCAGGGACTAAAGACGACTTGACGACGGGCCAATGGATTACTCCATTTACCCGTCTTGGGCTGCTACCATGCAGGCCCAACAGATAAGGCACAAAAAGCGGTTTAACTTGCCCTCTAAGGTTTCCCTTATATGAAAACGGGCGGGAAGGAAAAAGGAGGAGAACACAGGACTCATTTAATGCATGACATGAAGAGGATCTTTTGGCTGGCATTGTACCTCTTAGCCGGAAACATTAAATGAGGAGGAAATCTTACCGTTGGGGGTTAGACACGTGTCTGAGCCCCCCGAAGATTGACAGAGTCCGTTAGATCATCTTGTTGATATCCCACATGTGAGATAAGGTCTCCCAGTTATATAAGGAAGAAGAACAACGATCAAGCAGGCAAGTCTAAGGTATCACTAAATGCTCTCACATTTATTCCGACCATAGTTCTCATACATTAAATACACACACACATTTATTAAATTCACACCATTGAGAAATATTCCGGTGACCACACTCATCGGAATAAGTTTCTCATTTTCTCCGGCACGTTACTTATTCTCACACCGGAGCTTGGTTACGGATCCCCCCCGGGGCCCTCCGTAACGAGGCTAACGGTTTACTTTTTTGTAGCAACGAAAGCTGGGATATTCCGACGTCAACGAAGACCCTTTGAACGTCATCAGGGATTTGGGTATTCGACAAGTTGGTTGTCGGTGGCCTTTGCCACCGACTTTCTACTTTAAGTAATAGTAGAATATAATGCCAAATAAGATATAATAATCATATACAACTTGAAAGATCTATACAAGTATACAATTGGAAGGATTGAAGTGTCATATTGTTCATTGACTATGCTTGAGTTAACAACTCATACACAATAGTATCAAGTTTTATGCATCTATTGTTCATTGACTATGCTTAAGTTAACAACTCGTACACATTAGTATCAAGTTTTATGCATATAAATGTATGTGATTAAGTTTTTTTCTTTAACCTGGTGACTAAGTATTTATTAAATGTGGGTACTAAAACTTTTTTTAACTTTTTTTTGTTTGTATCAATAGTTTATTTTGTGGTGCAAAAGTGATGTTTTCAAGACATTTTAAGCAAATTTTGCACCCATGTGCGTGCATAGAGAGTTGCGACTCCATCTTGTATTTGCTAGTCTATGTTGATGATCTTATTCTCACATGAAGCTGCCATTGCTAATTTAAGTATGTGATGCATCAAGGGAGTCCGGGGAGGGCGTCATGTGGGTTGTGGCGCCGTTGTCCGCGCACCAGTCGAGATAGTGTCCCGTCACATGGCATTGGGCGTGAAAGGCTTGAGCAACGTTGGTGTCAATCAGAGAAGCACGTTGGGCAAAAGTGGCTAAGTTAGGGCAAGCACTTGCATAGTGGCCTTCTTTTCCGTAAAATTGGCAGTGAGGCATGCGACGTGATCCGGGTGAACGACCCCCCGAACCAGACCCTCGGTAACGGCCACGATGCCCTTAAAAGGACCCTCGTCCGGACCCGTGTTGAGGCTGAGCAAGGTAAGCGGCCTGAGGTGGTTGTGAACTATGAATAGCCTGTAGGAAAATTTCATGGTTCTCGACTTGAGAAAGCAGATCGCGGAAGACGGGTGACGGCCTAACAGTACATTGGGCAGTAGAAAGTCTCAATTTGAGGCCCTAGACAGCACAAAAACCAATGAGTTTTGTCGGTTTCGGCAACCGGATGTCCAATAGCCGCTAATTGATCACACAGAGATTTGAACTTACGCCTGCATTCCGCAACAGTAGATGACCCTTTTTGCAATTGACGAAGGGTATGACGAAGAGTGTGAGTTCGTTCCACGGAGTGATGAATATGTAGGTTAATTTACACATTACAAAACATAACAAATTCAAGTAAATACAAATTTGGGACATTAGCAATTGATGTCAAATCATGCCTCTATTACCCAAAGTGCTGTTGCAGTTTTACTATTGAAACTGTAAAAATGTGTATAAGCTTCTCTTCAAAAACAAGGTATTACATATAACTAGAAAAATATATATATAACATATAAGATTTTTGTTAGTGGTGCTATAATGTTCATTGACTATGCTCGAGTCAACAACTCATACACATTATTACCATAGTTTCCAGGAACATGTTTCAGCATTTTAAAGATCCGTCGACTTCCTAAGAAGTCAATGCGTTTGACTTTCAAGAAACCACACTCTGCAGCTTCTTTGCTCGAGTACTTGGAACGAAGCTTGTCAGCATGCCGAGAATCAGTGTGGATGGCTAACTCTATCTCGGATGTTGACATGTTTTCCTAAACATAACATAAACAATTAATACAATTAGATATGTAAACGTTTGTACATATTATCAAGAAAATTAGTTACCTGATAAAATGAATAAATATGATCTAGCAACTGTGTACGTTTAAACCCTGTATCGCTGAAAAACGTCCTGGAAGTGGGGCCCATCTCGCCCAACCGGTCCACAGGAAACAGTATTGTAATAAAGTGGTTCCTGAATACCAACTCGTTCTTTTCCCTACATTAATAGAAAAACAAAGTAATTCGTTACTAAAAAGTGTTTGCAGGTTAACTAAACATGACCCGCCCCGTTTGAACCCGACCCGTTTTGAATCATTACAAAACCCGCCTATTTATCCAAGAAAACATGATATGGAAACGGAAAGTAACCTCTCGGACAATGGTCGTGAGAAATTCACAAAACAAGCATCGGGTCCGTTTATACTTTCATTTGCATCATCCAAACTAAAAGAGTCCATATAGATAGACGCGGTTGATGATGGCTCGGACATAGTCCAGTTGATCGAATCAAGAAGGATGCTTCGGGGTTGCGTTTTTACTGGTTTCTGACCCGCCAGCTGCAACCACAATACGAACTCTAGTTTCATTGGATGCTCGATTTTAATCAACACAAATAATAATATTACCTGTGTATGGTTTCCCCGTCGGTTCCTGACCCCCTCTTTTGCAAGGATCGCGATTCTTTGGTTCTCTTTGTGGCTTAATTTCTTGTGATAATTTTGTTCATCTCGTGAAACATCGACTATATTGCTACGTGGGACATTGCCGAGTGTTGTTCCTATGTGGCGTGCCAAGTCAGCAGACAAATGGACAAGCCTTTGTGACCGAGTCTCCTTCACCGTCTTCATAACCCATTGAGGCTGAGAATCATCATGTACCAACAGTTAAACTTAAAAGTACAAACAAGTACATCATAGATGCAAAATGTTCAACAAGGTTTACCGTAACAAGATTATTGGAGTGGCCAAGATATTTCAGAACCGAAGAACCTTCACACACTACATGAGATGCATCATGACCAAATAATAATCGGTCGATTACCATAGCACCTTCTTCAATAGCAGCTTTAACAACCTATGTAATGCACCAATTATTAGCATTTTAAGAAGCTACTTGATACATGTTGGGACAGTTGGTTTGACCCACAAACACTTTTATCGTCCAATATTTAAACGTTTCGTAAATAATTAATTCATTTTGAGTATCTTAAACATTGATCACCAACTATTTTGCAGTACTACTTATGCAAGTTGGAAATCAACAATACCTTGTTCCGGAGCTCAACCGAAACATCTGGGTCAACATAAAAGGTTTGACCCGAAAAAACTGAACCTCTTCTTTTCTGCTCATCTGGTGAATGTAATCTTGATCTTGGGATCAAGTTACATTGTGTTACATTTTCAAGCATAGCAACAGGAATACAAGGATTCCCACTACCGGTTCTGTTTAAATTATCCTTAGCCATGTAATTCTCTCCGAAACTCTTAACACCGTATAGTGATTCGTTCAATCTTTCTAAACACATGAAAAAGGATCATTAAAATTTAGATAGCAAAATAATTTAAAGTAGGAGATAAAGAATTATTAGAAGTATAAATTTGTTACCGTTTCTTCTCACACTATCGACAAACCATCCAAGTGTAACGATATATGCACCTTGCTTCTCCCCGTGCTTTAAAACATTTTCGGATTTAAGCTCAAGGGAGCTGTATATACATGTTAAGTTTTCAATGTAAAATGATATTTTTGAAGGGTCCAAAATATCCGTTGTTTTTCTGTTGTTAAAGGGTATTTTAGGTATTTGACAAAGAGCGTAACAATTTATAAGTTATGGGACCAGGTAAAACGTAAATTAAGTTGCGGGTTTGGATACTTGGAACAAGTATTTAAGTATTTTTGAAATGAAACATTTTTTTATTAGTGACAACTGTTTATAACTAATGCAACTATATACGGAAAATCGATCAAAATCAGGAGATAAGTTATAAAAATGAAGATGGAAAAGGATATTTGAACCACCAAATGTGTACAATGAGGATGAAAATGGGGACAGAATTGACCACCCAATCTCTCAGTTGCATCCATCACTTGTTTTCTTGCTTCTGTAAGTCAACATCAACAAGAAAATTTTATAAAAAGTCAGAGACTTGGTCAGCAAGACTTTTTCTAAACATTATGTAAGACAAGTAGATGAAACCAACCACAAAAGTTAATTAATTCCTATAAATTAACAATGAATGCACTTCATGACACAAGAGATCCAAAATCATCTTTATGCTGACCTCTAACTTGTAATGAACTTTGTAGTTGAACGCAGTGGCGAAGCTTGCCCTCGAAAACGCAAGGGGGGGGGGACGTATATACCCAAAAAATTCTATACGAAAACTACATATATAACACTACTGAGCGAAAAATTCGAGGGCCCCCCGCCCCACTTATCCTGCGCCCCTGGTTGAACGAATCCATCTTGCAGTCACTTATAAAAATCGAGTAAAAAACTATAAGGGGTTGTGTTGGATTCGTTCAACTACAAAGTTCATTGAAATCAAAGGGTGTCCAAATAACTCCACTGAAATCAGCTCGGCTTTGTTTCCAAACGAGCCGGGCACGAGCCGGGCACGAGCCAAGGTAAGCAAGGCTTGTTGGCTCGCTCGTTATATTAAAGCTCAAAAATTTGACATAAATAATTTATGACTCACAACTATAACCAAATTTCAATATATAAATTATATATTCTATGGTTTATAAATTCTGCGTATGTTAAAAATAATATAAATGTTTTTATGTATATCAATATGTTAAAAAACGATAAATTCGGTTGTAAAACTAAACTAGCTGGCTCGACGAGCAACACGCCAGCTGGAGCTTTTTACAAGCCGAGCTCGAGCTTAGCAGGCCAGGCCAGGCCTGCCAAAAACATGTTTAGTTTTGGATGATGATCAAGTGAACTGCAAATCAAAGTAAAGATTACAATAACATATGATCAAAGGGAGATTGAGGCACCTTTAGATAAACCAGGAACACATATAATCAGACCAGAAAATGGAGAGCCTGAGGTTGAGACACGTGGAGGTTGAAAATCTCTAAAAGAAGCAGAACCCACTGCACAACCAATATCAGTATACATCTTTGAACACCCTTTGGTGGTAACCACCTCCATTCTACCACTCCCAACCATCTAATCTAAACCCAACTTTATAACAAAAAAAATAATAAGATGGGTTTTAAATATTTCTACAAAACTCACATGGGATTGTAAACTTTAACCATCAAGAATCAAGAAAACCAAATTGGGTGTTCAAAAAGATTAACAAAGGTGAAATCTTTATGTACTTGCCCTACAAACAAACAAAGAGCATAAAGATTTCTATAGGACCAAACAATTTAACAACAAAACTGAGATGGGCTTTGAATATTTCTATAAATCATTAAAAACCAAGATTGGGTTTTTCTGAAAAGATTAAGAAAAAGGGGAATTTGTTATGGAATTGCCATAAAAACAAAGAAAGAAAGAGAATAAAGAATCAAAAAAAGGGGTTTTGTGTATATGTATCGAGAATGTAGAAAGGGGAATTGATTATTAAAGATTATGAAACCAATGGAGTCAAGAAAGTGGTGGTGAGCGTGAGTTCTTGTTGATGCTTTTTTGATGGTGAAAAAGATGAATTTGGGTGGTATTTGAAGTGACGACTGAGAGAAAAAAAAGAGGGGTCTTGACTAAGTGGTCTTTTAAGAATCACGCCATTGAAATCTTGTGTTTTGTCAATTGCAGTGATCATGACATCTTCATCAAACTTACTTTCAAATGCCTCCCTCCCTCCCTCCCTTAAAATACAAAATTGTATGTGTTGTTTAATCTAAGTGGTGAGTTGGATAAAAAATTCAAATTTCTTAAAAAGTGTAAAAGTCTTAAAAAATCAAAATATCAACTATAAAACACGCCTAAAATTCACAAATAACAAAATAAAGATTACTAAAAGGGTGTGATAAATACACCCAAGATATCTATACTATATTATAATACATGAGGGAAGGATTCCCAAAAGTTAAGAACTTCTTTCCCATTATTTATAAATAAACCCCTAGAATGAGGGTAAAGTGGTCTTTTAAACCATAATTATTTTTTAGTCCTTCAATCTATTACATTTAAATCCTTGACATTTAACATAATTATGGGTAATTAGTTATACTTCCCCTCTCCTCCTCTTTAATTCTTTAATGTATTCCTGCGATATCTTACAACCTGTAATGTTTTAAAAAAATCCGAAGGTACCATGACGATCGGCACATTTTTTTAAACGTTTCGATAGTTGTCTTTTTTAGTTTCGCCGTGCGTTCATAAAGTACAAATAGCCGATGCGTAAATGTACAATTGATTAAAGCCAACATTTATTTTTTACCCAAGCCAGCTTTGACCATTACCTAGCTACCGTACATTAACATTTGTTTTTTACCCAAGTTTTTTATTTTGAATGGCATTAATAAACTAATATATTCCCAAATTTTACTTGTACATAGTCAGTTTGTTGTGGTATGTTTAATATAGTAAGTATAGATAAAACTTACAACAAACTTCCTATTAAACATGCCACAACAAACTAAACAGGATATGTGCATATTATTTTAAAAACTTAAAACTCACAACAAACTTCCTAAATAAATGGATGACCAATCTAAAACTAAACCCTAATGGACTACTATAAATACATAGCAAACACTCACAATTCTACATTTCTATTGCGAAACAGATTTAAAATATGGAGCCAGTTCTGAATTTACTTGATGCGAAAAAACAAGCATGCGATATTGAAAAATCTAAGGTCGGTTCTATGATAAGTTTTGTTATATCGCAATAATGAATAATTGTTTTCTTTTATTTACTTTTATGTGAATACTAACTTATTTGATATTTCATATTCAATACACCAATTTAAACACCCCAGTTGTCGAACAAGCTTTTGTTAGTTTTTAAGTAATATTTTCGCTTATAATATTTCATATTAACAAGTTCATTATGTTATTATTTGGTGTTTTATTGTAGGATGATGGTGATAATAGTGTTGAAATTATTTCTTATGGTGCAATGTTCAGTCCATACAAGTCTAAGCTTCAACGTCAATTTAGTGAAGAGGTAATTTTAAAATTTATTTAATCTTTTTTAAACTTTTTTATTCAATATTTGTTCTTTTTTTTAAATTTATTTAATCATTTTTTAACTTTTTTATTAAATTTTTGTTTTTTAAGGATCGGAAGTATGAGATTCAAAAGAAAAGATCTAAGAGACTCTCTGAATGGAAATGGGTCGAGGTTATAAATTTAGATGATTCTGAGGACGATGAGAAAGAAGATGAATTAGATGATACTGCTGATTCGAGCACAAACAAGAAAAACGGATCAAAAAAGAAGAGATTTTAGATGAAATATATCAAGTGTTTTTATATTTTTTTTCATTTTCAGTTGTTTTTGTTTGATATAGACTATCCCATGAATAATAAAGTTTATTTTATATTTGAAGTTTATGTTTTGTGTTATTTTATTGCACTTATAATTTACATCTCGATTGAACTAATATACTTTAGTACTTAATTATGTTCGTATTATATAATTTACATGTTCGTACTTGATCATTTCCAAAAAGATAAATTCGATTACCAAGAATGGCCAAAACATGAAAACTACCTCTTGGTTTGGAGTAAATTCAAGATTGTATTTACAAAGCACACTAAACTTATTCAATTTAACAGTCATGTTCCATGAGGATTTCGTATATATCCATTAGTGCCTTCTATAAAAAAAAAACTATTGGACGACACGAGATATGAAAAAATAATTATATAATATTATAGATTTTTTTGAATAATTTGTATTTCTTAAATAAAAAGATAAAGTTAATAAAGATATAAACTTTTACATCCTATTTTTTTATAAAAACTGTTTTATAAAAATATGATTTTTTAAATATTTATAAAAACGAAATTTAACATTAGTTAAAGGTGTTTAAAACGTACCTAAAAGTCACCTACTATTTTTTACTTTTTACTTTTTTAAAAACGAAAATTTTAAAGTTAAAGTTTATTGGATGAGTATGATGTGGATATTTAAAAAAGTTATGGACTTTAAACAATAAAATTATAAACTTTATCATTTCACCAACAAAATAAACTTACTTTATAACGATAGCAACTTATTTTTTATTTTTTGTCATTTGTTTAGTATTTTTTATTAACAAACGAATCTTTACATGTTTAAAACAGTTTTTCTATACTTTATTTATTATTAATTTTTATAACAAAACAAAACTTTGATATTTAGTAGATAGAAGATAAACTATGTTCCAAAATTTTAGGAATTATTTAATACTAATTTACAGATTAGTAGATAGATAGTAAACTATATCCCAAAATTTTAGAAATTATTTAATACTAATTTACGATATTTAGTAGATAAATAGTAAACTATGTCTCAAAATTTTAGGAATTATAAGTCAACTAATAAAAAAAATAATTATTGCAGTTATTCTTGGATATTAATATAATAATTTGCATTTTATAATTAAAAAGTAATAAAGTAATAAACTTTAAAGCTAAACTAAAAAACTGAACTTACTATGATATAAAGTTAATAAAAAAAATAATTATTTTATAAACATTTTTATAACAAGTAATATTAATAAAATACTCCAGAAATTTACAATCTTTACTAGATAAATTCTAAAATGGGTTCCAATTATTTAGGAATTATAAGTTCAACTATATTGTTATAGATAATATTAGTTAGTTCTAAAATAATTATTTACCAACTTGACTAGATACATAGTAGTAGATTGTGTTGCATATTTTTAGGGATTATTAGTTAAAAGTAGACTCATATAGATAAGATTAGTTAGGAACTAAAAATTTGAACTTAGTATGATATAAAGTTAATAAAGATATAAACTCTTATCATCCTATTTTTTATAAAAACAGTTTATGAAATCTTATAAAAATATAATTTTTTTATATTTGTAAAAAACCCGAAATTTAACAATTTAAGTTAAAGCTCTAAAACGTACTTACGAGTCAAATACTATTTTTTATGTTTATAAAAACAAAAATTTAAACTTAAAGTTTATTGGATGAGTACTATGTGGATATTTATAAAAAGTTATGAACTTTAAAGAATAAAATTATACTTTATAATTTAACCAATAAAATAAACAAACTTTACAATTATAACAATTTATCTTTTACTTTTTGTCTTTTGATTATTAATTTTTATACAAAAAAAAACAATATTTTTTGTCTTTTGGTTATTATTTTTTATAAAAGAACAAAATTTTTACATATGTGTAAACTTATGACATATATCCACCACAATAATGTTATCAAAAATATTATACGAATAAGAAAACTACCAGAAACGAGTGTTGCAATGCAAAGTGTCGCCTCCGCCGCATCGCGCAGGCACCTTACTAGTTAGATTAATATACCAATTAGTCAAACTTGGTAATCATTAAGCACTTTATTACATTATTTTATTATAATAGTCAAAAGTAATAATTATATTTTTTATGTTATTTACTTTATTACATTATTTTATTATAAAAGTCAAAAGTAATAATTATGTTTTTTATGTTATTTTATTTTATAATACTTTTGTTACTTTTTTATATTTTGTTATACTATTATTAGTATTAATAGCAATATTAATAAATAAATAGTCAAGACACTTTATTATAAACACGAAAGTGAAAAAGTTAATCGTAAATAAATAAAAGTTCATCTAATAAAAAAGTAAACGTGCAAACATTAAAACAATTAATCACTTAGATCAACAAAACCACTTTCACGACGATAAAGCTGGGTATATAATTCTAGACGCCACCTATACATGGTCTCCCATCCAGCCGCAGACATGCTAATGTTGCGAAAATTCCAATAAGGCGTGATTGTAGGCATCGAGTACCCTCCTTGTAATTCCACCATGACATAATGGTTCTCTTCATTTACTAGGGCAATTGTAAAACGATCAAATGCAACAAATTATATATGATTTTTTTTACTTTAATTATATTTTGTTAAACTTTTCCTTTACCGTAAAAAACAAATCACAAGAGTATGCCAGGAAAACTTTGTCTGTTTTAAATTATTCGCCATGAAAACTAAAATAAAAAATCTAAAAAATATAGCTATAATATTTTCAAAGCGTCTTTGTTTCATTAGATTTAAATTATACAATAAAAGGAAAGAAATAATTTAAATAGTTGTTTAGTTGTAATTATTTTAAATAATAAAAAGAATAAAAAGTAAATAATAATATAAGATTTCAGTTTTAAAATGAAAAACAAAACTAAGAATTGAAATAGAAAGAAAATGGAAAAACGATAAAAAAAAGTAAAATTAAATTGAAAGAGAATGAAATAAAGTTGCTTTATGGAAACTTGTTGGTTTATGGAAAAAAGTTGAAAAGTTGACTAAAATGGCTTGACTTGTGGGTAAAGGTAAAAAAAAAAAATTGACTTTTTGAGTGTATTTAACAACACCCTTAGACCACCCGTAGTGGTTAAGAAAAATAATGCCCCCACCATGGGGCATTATCCGACACGTGTCATCCCAGTCAGTATGGGGCGTTATTGCAAAAGTGGTGTAGTGAGAATAATGCCCCTTTCAATCATTAAAAAAAAACAAAAAAAAAACCAATCTATTCTCTCATTGGCCAGTCAAACCAAAGTCAAGCCATCACAATCCCATTTTGGCGTTTTAATAAACACGCAGGTAACATTTTTTTCAAAAATAACTCCGGATAACGCCTACCGTAATGGGGGTGGGGGCATTTCCGGGCGTTTTTTTTCAATTTTTTTTAAAAAAACGCCCCACTACGTGTGGTCTTACTAAAACATTATATGTGTAGGTTGTGTTTTGTGTTTCGGATGATAAGGCTCTAATTATCGAATACCAAACATTATTGTGTTTTATACTTTTATATTGATTAGCATGTTGTGTTTTATGTTAATAGTTCTACGATTGTGTTTTTGAAGTTTTTATGCACTGATATGGTTTGAATATGGTGTTTTAATAGTCTTCACTTTGTTATTTGTGGGTTTTAAGTGTGTTTTAAAGCTGAAATTATTGTGTTTTATGACTTTTTACATTTTATAGGAATGTTGGACTTTGTAGTCGAACCCCGCCCAGTAAGTAGTTATTGTATGTTTTTATATATTTTTCAAATCAACCGAAATAAAGATCCTTTTTTATATTTTTTTAAATCAACCGAAATAAAGATCCTTGATGTTTTTTTCTCAATAGTAGGTATACGAAGAATTGGCTATTTTAATGTGTGGATTTGTCGTAGGTAATTGAATGTGTGTTGAAGACATATAAATAAGTTAAAAGTGCAAGATCGATGCAAACGATGTGATGTTTTAAGTAAGAAAATGTTAGAAAAGTCGTTACATTTGATAGACCAGAAAATAATAAGAAACTATGAGAGAGTATAATAAAAAAATATATTCGTGTAAGATGTCGTATAACTATCAATATGGTTAAGAATAGTTAAATGGACAATTTCTGATTGTATTCGTTTGGCATCTTACATGAAGAATTAGGCTTGTAAATGAATTGAACGTTCAATGAGCTGTTCGATGAAAAGTTCATTTATGTTCGTAAACTATTCGACTATTTTTATTATTAAAGAGCATGTTTATATTACAATAAACCATAATACGCATTTTTATGCCTAACACAAAACTTAACCAGCAAGATACCTAATCCTATCTTTGGAAACTAAGTCAACCCTTACCAAATATTAGAAACAAATATCAAATATAAACAAGTACCAAAAAATAAAAATTAACATGGCCCTAATTTTGACTGACCTAAACATTGAACCCAATAGTGGACTCGAGAATTTTCTTCATGAGGTCGAGACTTTTTTTCGGTTGTCTATAGCTATATATTAATTATTTTTTGTTCTGGTTCCATTTCGAGTATGGTCAAGTGATCAAATGATAAAAAGATAAAACAAAAATAAAATGAAATACATAACAAATATACGTTAATCATCAATAGAAATGCATAATATAAATACAAAATTCTCTATAGTGCCAACACAAGCAATATTATACACGATCATTTTTGAAATATACTCTAACCAACCCAAAAAAAGACAAGCCACTAGTATTGAGTTTAAGATGCGTTTGATTCTTAATGGCTTAATTGTTAAAACTTTTAGAACTAGTATTTAGCCCCCCGCAACGCCGGGGAAGGGGGGGGGTTTGAAACTTGTGCTACAATTATTGGGGGGAGGAGGCATAAATCGTGTTATATAGCCAATCAACAGTGATCAAATCGAAGAAAGAAGATAAAACAAAAACATTAATTTATAACACCAAATTACTCACTTACCGAAAGTATATGAACTCAAATGTATACTTACATCTATTAGAAAGTCGATGGGGATCAAAGTATGTATCAAGTTTTTAGAAAGCTTAAAATAAAAGTAACAACTTTAAAACTTAAGGAAAGAAAACAAACTTACATTAAAAGGAAAAAAAGTTGAGGGACCATTTTTGACCATCAACCAAATTTTGGTGGCAAAACTAGAAAACCAAAAGAGTCAACTGGTGCAGAGCCATGTTGTGATTTGATATATTTAATATTTAATAAGAAACATTGTTTAGTTGCTTAGGAATTAACATGGGCTTGAACAAATTAACTATTTATAATAGGCTTGAATTATTTAAACTAGGTTTATGACGCGGCCGATTTTTTTTTGTTATTTAGTCTGCGTTTACATGTGTTCTAAAATAACTACGAACGCGTTGCGTACAGAACCGCTGACAAGAATAAAAAGAAAATGTAAAAAAAATACGAAAAGAAAATCAACCAAAAAGTTGTATGGTAATGATGTTGTTCGTATGAAACCCGTGGTCAAAGATGAGCAAATGGTACTGGCCACCGATACCGAATTTCTTGAACCGAAAGATCTTAAGTACCAATTCGATACCGACTTTTGGCGTTATTGGTACCGGTTCACTATCGGTTTTTACCTTCATATACCGGTACCGTAACCGGTATCTTCGGTACCAGTACCGATTCGATATCGGTTGGCACCGAGCTCATCCTACCCCTAAAACTAAAGAAAATAAATCATTAAAAGTAAAGAAAATTACAGCATCGATGATCAGGGATAAGCAAATAGTACCAGGTAGCAGTACCGAATTTCTCAAACTAAAAGATTTTCAATGTTAATTTGGTTCGACTTTTGGCCTTTTTTGTATCAGGCTGGTGCCGGTTTTTATCTTCATCTACCGATACCGAACATGATCGTACGGGTATTTTCGATACCAATATCGGTTCGATACTGGTTGACACCAAGCTTATCTCAACCCGTGATAAAAAAATGATTAAAGTTAAGAAAAATATGAAAATGTATTCAACTTAACCAGTACCGATTCAATACCGGTTGAAATGAAGCCTACCACAGCCCGTAATACTAAAAAGAAATTATTTAGGTTAAGAAGAAATATAAAAATCTATTAACTTAAAAAGTAAAGGAAATAATTATTATTATAACATTAAAATAATAAAAGTCTAAAAAACTATATATAATATTATAATATTAAAGTTACTATTTATTGGCTGTTTCTTATATGTTATTTGGATTATACTATGTTTATTTTTAAAATTTAAAACTTTTATTTTATTTTTACCTAAGGCCATTGTCAAAATTTTATGAGGTCGTTTACTTGTTTCAAAATTTCAATGGGGTCAATGCAAAATTTTCATGAGGGTCATTCGGGAATGTATTGTATGTATAACACTAAAAATAAAAATTTCATAGGGGACGGTCGAGACCCCTGTGGCTAACACATAAGTACGTTGTACGCCCATGTTGAAATCGTGACTCATATGTGAACAAACCGGATTAAGTCCAACACCATCCACAAATGTGAATATATAGTGTATAGTGAATACGAGTTAACACTTACAAATGCAAGATTAAAAGAAGAATATACGACACCACGTTTTTATCTAAGTTATAAAATCTCACAACTAAGAAACTTAGATCGAATAATACACACTTTGTCAACTCTCATAATCATATATAATCAAACAATAAGCCATAAATATGAATTCCAATGAATAAACTTTAATGTTTGGTCTTTTAATCATTACTTGCAAGGATGATCACATTACATATAATTACTCAAGTTCATTTAAGATATCATGTAGGTCATGTAATTCATCATCATCATTATACACAATAGTAAATCCCACCAATAGTAAAGATAAGATAGGGTCTGATGAGAGTAAGATGTAGACAGTCTTACCCTTACATATACCCCGTAGGAATAGAGAGGCTGCTTCCAGTGAGACCCGGCTCCAATGTAGTTCATGTAATTACACTATGAAATAGGTTTTCACTTCAGTTTCATCCTTATAAAATATCAAATCGAACAAATCCTTTTATCTCTAAATATGCATGAGTTATAAGGCCTTTCACACAAATCTAACAGTTGATAATCACCTATGAAAGTATCTTAGTATTTTAAATATATGGTTAACGAGTTTTAAGTATTTCAAGTTCATTATTGAAATAGTGTTCAACCATTAGCTTTATAAATACTCCTTATTTAGAGTTAGTTCACTATTTACTACATACAAAATACATCCCTCCTCTTTCATACATATTATCGCAAATTACTCACAACAAAGCTTGATCACGATGTCTAGCCCTAATGGCAATATTTCTTTGTTCAAGTTCAAGAGACTCGGACCTTCAAGCAAAAGTTGGACATCAAACTAAACACTACCAGTCCATTGTTGCAACACGCCTATAAACGTGTCACTTTTTGTCACCGACAACATCATAAGAATAAGACCATGTGTAGTGGTAATGCCTCTACCCTTGGGCGTTTTGCGTCATGTGGCAGCCCAGTCAGCAATAGACATTATGAGGCGTTTTCTAAAATGGGTGTAGTGGGGTGTGTGCATTATGTTAAAAGGGGTGTAAAAAATTAAATTAATAAAAAACCATCATAAAAGGGTATTGGCCAACCAAAAAGAAAAAAACTTGTGATTGGCCAAAGATCTTGAACATAGGCATGGAAAAAAGGACACCATTTGCATTTTTTCTGAAAAAAAATTGGGCGTTTTGGGGTGGTTTTTTAGGGGGAAAACGCCCAAAAAACCCCCACTACGCATGGTCTAAAGTACAAACCACCACAACATACCACAACATTAAAATCGAAGGCACAGGACCACTTATCTCCTTAGATAAAGTGCATTTATGGCTTTAAATTGTTGGATATTATTTATCTTTTCTTTTAACGCCAGCAAATCAAAATGTATAAAAACATATAGATTACAATGACTAGCCAGGATCTAAATACATTTAAGTTAACCCCTAGCCAAAACAAATAATTTAAGTTCATGAATGGAGACCAGAATGTTTGAGAATACCTTTTCATTCAAGCCTTCCAAATCATCCAACACGAAAAATATATATATATATTGATTGTACCATTCTCGTGTGTATCACATTTGTCTGGATTGTTTTGTGCATCTCCAATAAATCATGGATTGAAATTTCGCCTCATTCCTAACTACACCTTTTATGGCTCATTAAGGTGAACATTCAAACAAGATAAAGTTGTATCAATATGGACTATGTTATTCCAAACACCCAATAACTATGTATTCACCGAAATTGGTGTTCACCTACGTGAAAAAGGCACAAATAATTTTCTTCCAAAGTCGGTGATCCTCTGTTTTGAAAAATGCCACAGCCACTTGCCCGTGTTCATGTCTTTCAATAAACACGGTGTTAGATATTTTGATATGGATAAATCAAAGTGAATTGCAATACACATTAAACAAGTTAAGAGATACAGGAGTATACGCTTGTTTGAGTTTATAATAATTCTAAGCAATGGGTGTTCGAAGGGGCCAAGCACCTAGGGATGGCAATCAAACCCGAACCCGTTGGGTAAACCCGAAACCCGACACATTTGGGACGGGTTTGGGGTCGGTTAATCGGGTTTGGGACGGGTTTGGGAATTGTTTTTATTTTTTTCGCGGGTTTGGGACGGGTTTGGGATTTAGTGATATACCCGTTTACCCGACCCAATTACCCGATAAAGTGTGCCCGTTTACCCGATTGTATACCCGATATAATTTCTTTTATATTATTAAATATGTATATATATGATACATCTATTTTTTACACATATATGTATTTTATTCCGTATACATTGTAGTTATTTGATATATATTTTTATAATGACAATACAAAATGTAACCGGTTAGTAGTTACTCGATAAATCCCCAATGGGTTTTGAAATGAGTATATCCAACGATTAATCTTTTTAAATTAACGGGTTTACCCGAAACCCGCGGGTATACCCGATACCCGATGGGTATTTACCCGCTAGAAACCCGACGGGTTTTGGGACGGGTTTGGGACAAGCTTATCTAACCGGGTTTGGGTTTGGGATTACCTAAACCCGTCCCAAACCCGACCCATTGCCATCCCTAAGCACCCTAGAAGCAGGGTCCAAAATTAATTTTCTGAAAGTCGCCATTAAATTCGAGATGAAATTTGGCTAAAAAAATAGAAGCAAGAATTACAAAAGAAATTACCATCAAGAAGTTCCTGGCCCCTAACCCAAAATTCAGAGTCTATCTCTTTAGACATAAACTCTCTGGTTCACGAATTTCATCACAAACACATTCTTGTTCTTGAAAGACTGAAATTCTGAGTTTTAACCGGTTGAAATTTCGAGTGAACCATCGGATTATCTTAATATTTAAGTGTTTTGCGACTCTTACATAATTCGGTTGTTTGTTAGGCTACACGGTATGGTAATGGTCCTCTCTTGGAGGATGGTCCGCCACATAAGTACGTGTCACGTAGGATGGGGCAAAGAGGATGGAGGTAAGGAAATGGAGGGATCATCCTAAAATACAGGGGCGGACCTTATGTTGTCCAAGCCGTAGCACGGGCTACGGCTCAACTTTTTATCGGTAGTGTAAATTTTTTTTCCGGTTTTTATACGAAGGATACCCCTGAACAACTACGAGGACACCCCTAAAAAAGAGTCTGTAAGCCCAAATCAATTGAAAATAATAAGCCCAAATCCAATTGCCCAATATGTTAGCCCAAATCAATTGAAGATTGTAAATAATAAGCCCAATTGCCCAATATGTTAGCCCAAAATAATAAAAGATTGTAAATAATTGCCCAATTGCCTTGAAGTTTTCATGCACGGCACGACACAACTACGAGGATACCAATCAATTAAAAAAATAAGCCCAAATCCCAATTGCCCATTTCGTCACACTATAAGTGATGGTGATAAATTTGCAAACTTGAATAGAATAAGTGATCTTGCGCGTGTTATGGTTGCAACGGGAACGCATAGTTCTTTTCCTTCAGTTTATCGGGTAGTGAAGCTAGTTTTGCTTTTACCGGTTGCAACCACAACCGTTGAAAGATGTTTTTCGAAATTGAAGCTTGTTAAGACGGATTTACGCAATCGAATGGGCCCGAAATTTTTGAACAATGCTATGGTTTGTGCGGTCGAAAAGGATTTTTTACGTGAAGTAAAAGACGACGATGTGATGGAACGATTTCAAGCTATAAAAAAAGAAGAGGACAAATCTATTAGATATTTGTTTTACTTTATTTATTTATTGTCGTTTTTTAATAGTGTACGATTGCACGGTGAAAAAAAAATTAGGATACCACTGAGTTAATGTTCTAGTTCCGCCAGTGCTAAAATATATGTATATGTTGAATGTATATATGTGTGTGTGAGGAGGTTTTGTACTCTAATGGGACGGCTTGAACGGTCTGGAGAAGCCGGAGAGGACGTCGGCAAGGGGGGGCGAAATGGCTGGAGGAGCGGCGCTGATGAAGAATGGTCAAAGCCGATCCCCATACCGAGCAGCCTTACAACACCCATTGCAAACAACTTGTCTTTCTAGGGGCTATAACGTGATTATTATTTAACTTGAAATGAATTTATAGTTATTTGTACCTCGATGGTAGAACCCAAATGTTTGTACGACGTCTAGTGCTTTTGAGAAGGTACTTCATTGATGTAGGTGCAATGTGAATTTTACAAACATCTCGGTTGTCAGCATGTGAACCTTTTCAATGAGATTGGAGTTATGTTTTGTTTTAGGGCTTAACTAAATAATCTAATTATATATATATAAACGAGGAGTGTTTTGACTGGATAAGGATCAGATCAAGACGCACAAGGATATCATGGAACGAATGGAAGAATTTCTCATTTATGGAGTAAAGATTATGAAGGTTCATTTTTAGTTTCTTGATTTGTTTCTCTTGATGTATAGTTTGATTTCTGGACTATGTACTTGATTTGGTTTTGTGAGTTCATAGCGCCTTGTTATGTGTCGTTTTGCTCTTGATTCGATGAATAAACGTTCCATTGTTGTTGTTCAAAAAAAACTAAATAATCTAATTATATATATAAAAAAGTGCATCTCCTTCGTACAAGAAACTGTAAAAAAAGTAATGGTAATGTGTCTTTCTTTTATCTAAGATGTAGAAAATTTAAATCCTATAAGGTGTAGTATAAAAAAAATTCAAGTAAATTAGTTTGCCATTAAGTATAACTATATATATATATATATATATATATATATATATATATATATATAGGGTCAGGATTTAGAGAAAACGGTAGAAAGTGTGAGAACGGTGAGAATGCTTATTGATCGTCCGATCAAAACAATCTATGGACTAGATTGGCGCGGTGGCATTTTCGTAAATAACATCAATTTTATTACTTGGACGCGCTTCAGTAAGGGTAAAAAAGGTAAAACACCATTTCTCACATAAAACGCCATTGAAAAATAAAACGCCAAATAAATACAAAACGCCAATTTTATCATTGCGTACTTTTTTATGGGTTTTTATTTAAGCTCTCTTGCTACAAAAACGCCACAAAATATGAAACACCATAATATATAACGCCAAACCTTACATCCGAATAAATGTTAATTACATTTTTTGTTATAAAAATAATATCCCGCCTAAACTACGCGCCAAAAAAAATTCTATAAATAGAAACGTCTCACCACCTTCCGTTTATCACACAAAAAAAATACACAAAAAACACAGTGGTTGCTAAAAAAATACAACTCAATGTAAAAAACCAAAAAATACAACAATGGCAAACATCTTTTCTTTGATACTCAGTAATGTTCTGCATGAAGTTTCGCTGAATGATTTGTTACGTGAGTGTAGTAAGATTTTGCTGCATGAGATGGACAAAATTGAAAAAAGAGGGACTGATGACACCCATAACAACTATATTGCGACAGTATTTAATGCGTTCATTATCCCATACTAATAAACAATACAATCACATAAGGTATCACAGATTTCTTGTCCTCTCGAACAATACAAATCCGACAACATAGATTTTAGGTGAGTTTCTAGACTTCCTAGCTTGATTTGATGTAGACTGCGACTAAACCTGCAACATACGTTAAAACAACGTCAATACAAAAGTATTGGCGAGTATACAAGTTTTGATATAATAGCGTAAAATAGTTAAAAAGTGATGCGAATTACCAAATACAAAACGAGATACCTCAACATATATGCATACAAGACAGATACTACCAGCTAAGTCACTTGAGCTGCGATTGCGATTGCTATTCATCCTAACTAGACCCCTCGGGTGCTATAATACTATACTAGTTAAGGCGGGACCTCGCGAGTATAAGTCCTAACACATATGTAACTAGCATCACGTGTAAATATGCATAACAGTTATTCGCAAGTGATAAATAGTTTGATTGAATAATTTGTTTTGATAAATTCGATTTAATAGGAACGTATGTTATACCCAAAATGCGATAAAAAGGGGTTCGAGTATACTCACAGTCGGTGCTCAGCAAACACAACTTCGTTGGATTGAAGGGAGCGCGTCTAAGATTAGCCTGATTGCAGAATGATAGCGTAAGCGATAAGCGACGCGTAAAACGACACAAAGTACAAGTGATCGGACAGCAGTTCGATTGGATGGTAATCCGATCGGACAGCCAGTCGTGCGAGTGGTAGTCCGTTCGGACGGTCGTCTGGTCGGATGGCCGTTCGAGTGGTTTGTTTCCTCCTTTGGGAAAGATGTGTTTGTGTATGATGGCTTGACTTTTGAAGTTTTCGTTGTAGCATTTTGAAAACATAGAAGTATCTCTACCTTTCAGGTCGGTCGATCGGACGGTCGTTCGATCGGACAATAACCCAATTGGTTGGACACTTTTAGTGAGAACAAGTTCACAGCAGGTTGTCACGCGATCGGACGGTCGTTCGATCGGTTGGCATCCTTTGTGGATTGAACATTTTGAAAATTGTTTAAGTGTTGAAGTTTCGAAACATCACATAGTCGGATGGTCGGTCGATCGAGTGGTAGTTCGATCGGACGGCAATCCGTTCGGTGTTCCAAAACTCTTGAGAGTTGGTTTGAATACCAAGGTGGAACCAATATACAAGTCGTTCGGCTGATCGGTCGTCGGATGGCTGTCCGTTCGGACTGTAGTCCGTTCGGACAGTAGTCCGTTCGGACAGTAGTCCGTTCGGACAGTAGTCCGTTCGGACGGTGCTCCGTCCTGGTCAACCTGTTCGACTTACATTTGGTTGTTTTGATTGTTTGTCATTTTATCGAGATGTTTTGATATCGTGCTAAGCAAAAGAAAACTCGCCAATACTTGGTACTCCTGATCGGATAGGAATCACCCGAATCTGACTAATAACTGTTCGAGACGGTATTCCATATTTAACCCGAAATCGGTGGTCTCGTTGATAGAATACAGATCTTGAACCAACACATCAACAAGAAGGAGTAGAAGATCAGAACAAGCTCCGATTCTATCGGTTTGAGTGCATTGAGCATAAAAGAGTTGAAAGAAAGTTAGAAAAACCATCTTTCAATCCTTTTCACCATGAATATGTTCAGATCTATGCAAGATCTTTGTTTATTTATGTGGAAATCGTTCAGATCTAAGTTGTTCTTGGTGGATTGAAGCCAAAACATGAAGTTCATAAGAACACCATCATCATCCTAGAACACCTTGAATCTAGTGATTTCACGGTTAAAAGCTGAGATTCAAAAGATAGAAAGGTGTAGGAGTGCGTGTAGATCAAGAAAGTACAAGATTTAGGTTGAAAACTTACAAGAATCGCGAGAAATCGAGGGAAAATAGCCCAGAAGCGTGATGGTCGAGTGGGAGCTGTCACATCACTTGAATAGTGATGTGACAAGGGTTATTTATAGGAAGGAAAGGAGAGGATGTGGTGCAGTGCATCGAATCGGAGGGTTGTCCGATCGGTTGGCTGTCCGATCGGATGGCTGTCCGATTGGATGGCCGTTCGATCGAAGGGTCATTCGATCAAACGCCTCCGGCGAGCTGAGTTTTGGCGTTCAGCTTCGATTGTTAAGCGTTGCGATAGTTTGGTTACACGTTCTCATCCACATTTTCATATATTTATTATACTTAGCCACGTTGGGTCGTATATACATATCCATATTTCAAAGTTGCGATACAATAACCGGGTTTCGTTTTGAATATGCGTTACTTTGCGACGCTTCACGGTCATCGAGGAGGGTAGAATAAGTCATCTCTCAATGTCATCGTGAACGTTAATGCGTGTGATACGATGTGCGTTTTGAGTAATGAGTTGCACTGCGACACATCATGGCTATCAAGTAGGGTAGAATTGGTCCTCACTCGACATCTTCGTGGTTGTCAGCAAGTACAATGTGATGTGATAGCGATAAAATATGCGATAATATGCGAAAATATTGCGATATAGCGATGTACGCGATATAGTTACATTATGATCCGAATCTCTGGTGCTAGGCGTAACGAGTGTAACGAGTAGTAACAACGCACGAATGTGCGGGTTGTTACAGAAATGTTGAAGACAGGGTTGCTATCTATCATTGAACAACTCTGTGATTTAGCACCTTCAAACGATCCAAAATCCAAGGATGCAGTGATATTCAAGAATAGGCTGCAGCAAAGAAGAGACGAGCTAATGGCGCTATACGCAAATATGAAATTTTATGATGGAGAATCTGAAGAAAGTGATGAACAAAGCGATGGGTACATCTCTGATGTAATCCCACCTACGGAAGACTATTAGTTTATTTTGATTTCGTATTATTGTAATTTTATAAAATATTAATCTATGCAAATCAATTATTAACAAAAAGATACAAAATGCCAAAAAATGAGATGGAAAAAGCCATAACGCCAAAAAAATTAACTATGTGACACAAAAAAAATTAATTCAACGAAAAGAAATCTGAGAAAAACAGTAAAACGCCAAATAATTAATAATTCTAGATAACGCCAAAATTATCTTGCACACAAAAAATAAGGCAGCACGTCAAACGCGAAAATCGGGAAAGGAGAAGAATACTAAAAAGACAAAAAAACCCCTCGGACCCTGATCATGCCCCACGCCACGTGTTGGGCAAGGATCCGTTATCACCGTTCTCACACTTTTTGCCGTTTTCTCCTGAACCCGTTTATATATATATGTGTGTGTGTGTGTGTATGGGGTCAGGATTTAGAGAAAACGATGAAAAGTGTGAGACCAGTGAGAACGCTT
The DNA here is from genome assembly GCF_002127325.2 of Helianthus annuus. Lineage (NCBI taxonomy): Eukaryota > Viridiplantae > Streptophyta > Magnoliopsida > Asterales > Asteraceae > Helianthus > Helianthus annuus. The sequence continues at coordinate 20,882,486 of NC_035437.2, forward strand.
ATGGATCGTTAGATCAAAACAATCAATAGACTAGATTTGTGCGCTGGCGTTTTCGTAAATAACATCAATTTTATTACGTGTACACGCTTCGTTAAGGGTAAAAGGTCTTTTACTGCTCAAAATTAAAACGCCAAACTAAAATGAGCAACACGCCATTCAAAGCGAATAAAACACCATTAATACAAAAATGCCAAAGCTTTATGATCATTAACACGTACGGAAAATCTTCTTCCTCGTTGGAAGACCATTATCACCCAAGTCTCAAAAGTTCTTCTTCCTCGTTGGAAGATCATTAACACGTACGGAAAATCTTCGTTTTTATCTCTCGTTTTACCTCACTCATTTGGCATAATCATCTACTGACTGGTCAAGCTAGCATGGCTGAAGAACGACAGTTACCACACCATGGCCGCCAGTAAGTCCATCTTGGAATCAAAATTTTAACATGTATATTCATATAAACTAATCTTTCACTTTTAAACAATTTGATTCTAATTTGTGTTCATCATGGAATCATATTTTAACATGTATATTCATATAAAATAATTTTTAACTTTGATTTAAATAAAACTAAATCTATTTCTTCAAATGAAACTACAAAATAATCTCAATGTAAATAAAACTTTGTTTATCCTAAATCAAATGAATAAATCAAATGAAAGTTGTGATTTTAATTTGTCTTCATCTTGGAATCATATTTTTAACATGTATATTCATATAAAATAATCTTTTACTTTTAAAAAATTTGATTTAAATAAAACTATTTCTATTTCTTAAAATGTACTATACAACAATCTCTATGTAAATAACACTTTGTTTATCCTAAATCAAATGAATAAAGCAAATGAAAGTTATGATTTTAATTTGTGTTCATCTTGGAATCATATTTTTAACATGTATATTCATATAAAATAATCTTTCACTTTTAAACAATTTGATTTTAATTTGTGTTATAGGTTGCAGCGGCATCGTCTTACGTCCGCTGAAGTCTCTTGGTATTTCACGGTTGGGAGTTCTTTTAGCGGGAGATACTCATGTTGGTGATCCTGCTCACTTCATTCGAGTGTTTCTAGTACTTGTGCTTTATGCCATAGTTGTTTTCGGCTTATGTTTTCTGTTTATTGCACCTGCTGGTAGGGGTGTTTAAAATTACCCGTATCCAAAAATCCGATCCAATATATCCGATATACAAAACCGAAATATCCGAAAATTCGGATATCGGAATTTTTCGGATTCCGATAGTGATTTTAAAAATTTTCGAATATTGCGAATATCCGAAATATCTGAAAATTTTATTTTTATTTTTTTTATATATCCGAAAATATCCGGAAACTTATATTCGGATATCCAAGATATCCGGTTCCGAATATAAAAAAAAATAATAAAAATTACAAGTTAAATAAAAAGTTGGATTTTTGGATATCCGATTCACTATCCGATCAGATATCCGAATTTTCAGATATTCAAATTTCGGATATTCGAAATTTTGGATATGGATTCGGATAGTGAAATCTGGTATCCGAAAATTTCGTATATCCGAAATTCGGATATCTGGTTTTGAACACCCTAACTGCTGGCCACACGTACACCACTCTCAAGATTGTTTTTCACGTCTCTGCCGTCAGTGCCTTTTACATGTTTGTGGGGGACTTATCAAAGCTGCATTTCATCCTTGGTGTTTTCCTATATATCGTCATGCACATGATTAAGTACTAGTTCATTAGTTTTTAACAAAATTACCCTCATGTACAAGTCACATGACTAGATTTAACCTAAAAAAATCTAACTGTGCTAGGATCAAAGGACAAAACGTGCAACAAAATTCTCTATAAATCGCAAAACCTGTCAAAATTCATTGAAAATGACACCGCCTATAAAAAGGTATCAAGATAAAGGACAAAACATGTAATTTTTCCTTAATAATATTATTTGACCAAATGTTCGCCATTAACTTACACCACACATAAGTTATACAAATATGCTAAAACTTACCTTGAATGTTTGTTTTTCTAACAAAACTGATTATTTAACCCAACTTTAAATAATAATAATAAATATGTTTAAAAATATTTTACATGCTTTTATATATAAAATTCACTTTTTTATAATCTCTACATTTAAAGAAAGTAATGATTGATTTTAAGTTATATATAAAACTATTATTTTGACTTATATATAACCCATGTTCCATGTGAGTTTAGGATTGCCAATTTCTAGCCATAAACGTTTTTTTTTGTCAATAGAATTACCAAAACTTCGTTGTCTTACCTTTGAGTACTTGTATCTTCTTTAAAAAAAAAGAAAGAACTGATTATTTAAACACAACTCTACATAAAATCATAAGTGTGATAAATATAATCACTAATACTTTATAAAAAGTTAAATTTTATTACCTTAAGTTTTTTTGTTAAAAGGTATGAATTTATTAAAAAGATAAATGATTGATGGATAAAGTTACAAAATATGTCACCGTTTTAAAATCTCATTAATTAACTTAAAAGCTTCTTGCTTCTTGACGTGGATTTGTATCCTCACTGCATCATGTGACTATCAGAGTATCATGAGTCGCTGTTAGTTTAGCACAGTGAAATCTTCATTTACTTGTATAAAACTTGTTCAATATGAATAACATGTAGTACATACATTTATATATTTATATGATACTAGAGACTAATATAAACATAACTGATTGTTATACCTCCCTCTCTTGGTCCCCACTTACCAAATTGCAAAATTATTATCCTCCTGATTCGCAAAATAATTGGAATTTACGGTTGTGATCATGACACCGAGTTAAAAAAAATTAATTTACTGTTGTGATCATGACACTCAGTTAAATTCTTCGTGATATTATGATAATGTGCAACCTTCTCGATGAAAATAAAATCCCAAGTAAACAACATTTGTAATGGCTTGAATAAACTTAAATAATATTGACTACTATGAATAAACTTAAATAATATTGACTACCAAGTTAGTTCGTAAATAAATTAGATTATTATTTGATTAATAGCCTTTTTAATCATATCCAACGATAATTATTATTTATATAGTTTTTTTAATTGATACGTGTTGAGGTGACATTGTGGTGGCGAGTGTATCATATCCAACAAGGGAAACCGACTCCTAACACCTATGTAGTTTACTTGTGTATAACTCACAAACCCGCTTACTCATCTATATTAATAGTACATATTTTGTATATATACTTACAAGATATAGTCGTTTGAAAAGCATTTTTTTTAATTAGAAACCTTTTAAGTTTTATTTGCATCAAGTTAACACATTTTTGTTATTAAAAACCATTTTTGTTTTAATATTCATAATGAATTTATAATAGTTGTGACACGTATGTTTACATGTAGAATGGAGTTAAAAAAACTGTAACAATATTACTAGGAAAAAATGATGATTTGTAAATAAATATAACTACTAACATTACTTATCCAAATGCAATCACTAGAAAATAAAAGACAAAATAAATATTTTAATGTATATGCAATTTTTCGGCTTTAATTTTCTTTTTCAACCACGAAATATATGATTTTGTAAGTGCTTGATGTTATAATGTAATGAATTTTGTTTTATAGAAAATAGAACTTTAAGAGGAAGGTGCTTGATGTTCAATAAAAACTAGTGTGATTCCCCCATGCTTCGCGGCGGGAATTCAGTTGTTATCAGTTCGATTCGTTACGATATTGTCACTCGCCACAATAATCGGAAAGGAAGACATTACATCAATGGAAAACAATAAAAACAAAATATCGATACCAGTACCGATGTTGTTCAATTGAGATCGGTCCGATTCGCTTGTATTCTATGTATATTTTATTTTAACATTGAGATATAATTTTTTTAAATGGACATCGTGCTCGCACCATACCAGATCGATTTGAAACCGATTGAAAAACATATGTATCAGTCCCAATATTTATATATTATGAGTTGATGTTCATTATCCGAATTCATATCCGAAATTTCAGATATCCGAAATTCGAATATCCAAAAAATTTGGATATCCGATCGGATAATGAATCGGATATCCAAAAATCCAACTTTTTATTTAATTATTATTATTTTTTTATATTCGGAACCGGATATTTCAGATATCCGAGTATAAGTTTCTAGATATTTTTCGGATATTTCGGATATTTTCGGATAACTGAAAAAAAATAAAATTTTCGGATATTTCGGATATATATATATATATATATATATATATATATATATATGCATCTGTGTTCTTAGTGTTCATTATCACCCAAGTCTCAAAAGTTCTTCTTCCTCGTTGGAAGATCATTAACACGAATGGAAAATCTTCATTTTTGTCTCTCGTTTTACCACACTCGTTTGGCATAATCATCTACTGACTGATCAAGCTAGCATGGATGAAGAACAATAGTTACCACACCATTGCCACCAGTAAGTCGATCTTGGAATCATAATTTTAACATGTATATTCATATAAAATAATCTTTCATTTTTAAAAAATTTGATTCTTATTTGTGTTCATCTTGGAATCATATTTTTAACATGTATATTCATATAAAATAGTTTTTCACTTTTAAACAATTTGATTTAAATAAAACTACTTCTATTTCTTTAAATGAAGCTACAAAATAATCTCGATATAAATAGAACGTTGTTTATCCTAAATCAAATGAATAAAGCAAATGAAAGTTGTGATTTTAATTTGTCTTCATCTTGGAATCATATTTTTAACATGTATATGCATATAAAATAATCTTTTACTTTTAAACAATTTGATTTAAATAAAACTATTTCTATTTCTTCAAATGTACTACAAAATAATCTCGATATAAATAAGACTTTGTTTATCCTAAATCAAATGAATAAAGCAAATGAAAGTTATGATTTTAATTTGTGTTCATCTTGGAATCATATTTTTAACATGTATATTCATATAAAATAATCTTTTACTTTTAAACAATTTGATTTTAATTTGTGTTATAGGTTGCAGCGGCATCCTCTTACGTCCGCTGGAATCTCTTGGTATTTCACTGTTGTATTTTTCCTACTCACTTTGGGAGTTCTTTTAGCGGGAGATACTCATGTTTGTGATCCTGCTCGTTTCATTCGATTGTTTCTCGCACTTGTGCTTTGTGTCATGGTTGTTTTCGGCTTATGTTTTCTGTCTATTGCACCTGCTGGTAGGGGTGTTTAAAATTATCCGTACCCGGAAATCCGATCCGAAATATCCGATATCCGAAAATTCGGATATCTGAATTTTTCGGATTCGGATAGTGATTTTATAAATTTTTGGATATTTCATCCAGAAACTTATATTCGGATATCTGAAATATCCGGTTCCGAATATAAAAAAATAATAAAAATTAAAAATTAAATAAAAAGTTGGATTTTTGGATATCCGATTGGATATCCAAATATTTGGATATTCGAATTTCGGATATCCGAAATTTCGGATACGAATTCGGATAATGAAATCTGGTATCCGAAAATTTCGGATATCTGAAATTTAGATATCCGGTTTTGAACACCCTAACTGATGGCCACACGTACACCACCCTCAAGATTGTTTTTCACGTCTCCGCCGTCAGTGCCTTTTACATGCTTGTGGGGGACTTATCAATGATGCATTTCACCCTCGGTGTTTTCCTATATATCTCCATGCACATGATTAAGTACTAGTTCATTAGTTTTTAACAAAATTACCCTCATGTGCAAGTCACATGACTAGATTTAACAAAAAAATCTATCTGAGTTAGGATCAAAGGGGAAAACGTGCAACAAAATTCTCTATAAATGGCAAAACCTGTCAAAATTCGTTGAAAATGACACTGCGTGTAGAAAGGTATTAAGATAAAGGACAAAACTTGTAGTTTTTCCTTAATAATATTCTTTGACCAAATGGTCGTCACTAACTTACACCGCACATAAGTTATACAAATATGCTAAAAATTACTTTGAATGTTTTTTTTTAACAAAATTGATTATTTAACCAAACTTCAAATAATAATAAATATGTTTAAAAATATTTTACATGCTTTTATATATAAAATTCACTTTTTTATAATCTATATATTTAAAGAAAGTAATGATTGATTTTAAGTTATATATAAAACTATTATGTTGACTTATATATACCCATGTTCCATGTGAGTTTAGGATTGCCGATTTCTTGCCATAAACGTTTTTTTGTCAATAGAATTACCAAAACTTCGTTGTCTTATCTTTGAGTACTTGTATATTCTTTTAAAAAAAGAAAGAACTGATTATACACGCATCTGTGTTCTTAGTGTTCATTATCACCCAAGTCTCAAAAGTTCTTCTTCCTCGTTGGAAGATCATTAACACGAACAGAAAATCTTCGTTTTTGTCTCTCGTTTTACTACACTTGTTTGGCATAATCATCTACTGACTGATCAAGCTAGCATGGATGAAGAACGATAGTTACCACACCATGGCCGCCATTAAGTCGATCTTGAAATCAATATTTTAACATGTATATCCATATAAAGTAATCTTTCATTTTTTAAAAATTTGATTCTTATTTGTGTTCATCTTGGAATCATATTTTTATGATGTGTATTCATATAAAATAATTTTTCACTTTTAAGTAATCTGAATCAAATAAAATATTTTTATTTTTTCAAATGAAACTACAAAATAATTTCGATGAAAATAAAACTTTGTTTATCCTAAATAAAATGAATAAAGCAAATGAAAATTGTGATTTTACTTTTTCTTCACCTTGGAATCATATTTTTTACATGTATATTCATATAAAATAATCTTTCACTTTTAAACAATTTAGTTTAAATAAAATTATTTCTATTTCATCAAATGAAAATATAAAATAATTTCGATGTAAATAAGAATTTGTTTATAGTAAATCAAATGAGTACAGCAAATGAAAGTTATGAATTTAATTTTTGTTCATCTTGGAATCGTATTTTTAACATGTATATTCATATAAAATAATCTTTCACTTTTAAACAATTTGATTTTAATTTGTGTTAAAGGTAGTAGTGGCATCGTCTTACGCCCGCTGAATTCTCTCGGTATTTCACTGCTGTGTTTTTCCTACTGACTTTGGGAATTCATTTAGCGGGAGATACTCATGTTGGTGATCCTGCTCGCTTCATTCGAGTGTTTCTCGCACTTGTGCTTTATGTCATGGTCGTTTTCAGCTTATGTTTTCTATCTATTGCACCAGCTTGTAGGGGTGTTCAAAATTATCTGTATCCATAAATCCGATCCGAAATATCCAATATCTGAATCCGAAATATCCGAAAAGTCGGATATCCGAATTTTTCGGATTCGGATTCGGATAGTGATTTTAAAAATTTTCGAATATTTCGGATATCCGAAAATATCAAAAGTTCAAAAATCTCATAAATTGATCATATTTTGCGAAACCTTAATTATAATACAGAGGAGGGGATATAACTAAAACTAATGTGACAAGTTGAATGAGTGCAACAAGTAGAAAGAGGAGGGGATATAACCACTTTTAGTTTCATTTTCTTTAAATATAATAAATATTATAAACAAAAAACGAGTTGATGTGGGTGTGTGTGTGTGTGTGTATATATATATATATATACAGGGTCAGGATTTAGGAAAAACCGTGAAAAGTGTGAGAACAGTGAGAACGCTTATTGATCATCAGATCAAACAATCTATGGACTAGATTGGCGCGGTGGCGTTTCCGTAAATAACATCAATTTTATTACGTGGACTCGCTTCATTAGGGGTAAAAAGGTTTTTTACTGCTCAAATTCAAAACACCAAACCAAAATGAGTAACACGCCATTCAAAGCGAATAAAACACCATTAATACAAAAACGCCAAAGCTTAATGATAAAACGCGTTGCAGCCTTAGCAGGAAGAAAAAACAAAACAATAACTAAAAGTCAATTATTAACATTTATTAGAAGAAATTCCCTCCTAAACTACGCGCTAAAAACATCATTATATAAACGACGTTACCATCGCTTCCATAATCACTTCCATTGATCATACTAAAAACACCATCGTTAACCAAAACGCCCACTTTAACCAAAACGCGAAAATGGCAACCATAGTTTCATGGAGATACACCCTCAGAATCAGAAGATTCGTAATACGTTTTGACAACAGAAGAAGAGTGTTTGTTAAAACAATCAAAGCAATTTTAAAAATGGAAGAAGAGGTACAGAGGGGTATCCTATCGCTTGGCATCCCTCTTGATAACGAATGTGATGAAACACATAAGGTTATTAGAAGATTAACCAGAAAATTGGGACCAAGCAAAGCAAATGCAAAAATGGACCCAGTCATCACATCATGGCGTTTTGATGAAGATACAGACATGGTCACCATTATATGTGACAACAGAACGTAGGAAGACTACATGCTTGAAGAAATCATGACCAGGCAGGGGGTTGGGTTCATGGATGAGTTACACAACGCCACATGTTTGAACACAGACATGAACATAAAAATGGCGTTGATAAAGGACATGTTCAAATGGAGGCTTCAAAACTTCAAGAACAAGAAGCCAATGAAAGTGAAAGTGATGACTTGGATGAGAGACTAGAAGACGACTCCGAAGAAGAAGACGAAGGAAGTGATGGATACTTTTCAGACAAAGTCCCTTCTGACGAGGAGTTTCAATTTTTTTTTTTGTTTTCTTTTGTGTAATTTTTTTTCAAATAATAAAATACTATATTTCTCTCATTAGTTACAAAACGCCAAAAAATGCCACAAAAGCCATTGAATACAAAACGCCAAATAATAAAAACTATTTTTCCTATGTAATTTTTTTTGTGTTAGTGTATTTTATCATCTTGGTCTACAAAACGCCAAACTTGGAAGATGGGACGCCTTACAGCCTTAACAAATAAAGCTGAACAAAACAGTAAATACAAACAGTAGTTGAAAGGACGGTTACTTTTTGACTAACATTTATTATAATAAAATCCCCCCTAAACTACGCACGAAAAACATCCTATAAAGAGAAACGTCTCTGCAGAATCCATTGATCACACCCAAAAACAATGCCATGTTTCCTAAAAACCACTCACTTTAAAGCATCAACAAATAGTTAAAAAACCACATATGGCAAACCTCGTTTCTTGGATATTTAGTATTGTTCTCCATGAAGTTTCACTGAATGGATTCTTACCTGGGGTGGGTATCTCTATAAGATTTTGCTGAATGAGATAGACAATATTCAAGAAAAAGAGCCTGATGACAGTGATATGTCATTTTGTGTGCGCCTGATGATAGTGATATGTCATTTTGTGTGCTTTGTTCTTGATAAATATTTCAATCGCATGAAGTGATCCATCCCCGTGTAAATGCTATCTTGGACTCCATGATGATGATAATAGCATCCACACAGGCTTTGATCTACAATAACATGTCAACAAACAACAATAGATCACACCAAAATACAGGATGCCACTGATCAGCTTCGTCTAAAGGACGGGCGTTATGTAGGAAAATCGGCATCTAGCTAAGGTATTCAAAGGTTCAAGGCAAAAAATGCCAAGAAATTTACCTTTATAACATATATGTGGTTTATTGAACTGTTGAAATCTACAAAAATGCCTAATGAATTTGGGAACGCCATGGACAAAAAGAAGTTAGAATTACTAATTGATTTTAATGCATTATGGGACGCCATAAACGCCAAAGTATTTAATATGTAATACAAAAACAATTAATTCATCGAGGCAGATCTAAAAAAACAATAAAAACGACAGGTAGTTATTGAATCTAAATAAACGCCAAAAAAATCTTACACACCAAAAAATTTAGCGGTGTTGTAAGACGCATTGAAAAAAAAAATGTCAAAGGACAAAAAAAGCCCCTCTGCCCTTCATTATATCGCGTGCTACGTGTAGAGCCATGATCTGTTCTCACACTTTTAGGCGTTTTCTCCTGATCCCGTTTATATATATATATATATATATATATATATATATATATAGGGTAGGGTTCATACGAGAACCAATGTGAACACAACAAAATAAACCCACTACACCACCAAAAACCTAAAAAAAACTAACCCCACACCCCCCCCAAGCTAAATGCTAAAAACTAAACCCCCTCTAAAAACCTAAAAAGATACCTAACCCCCTCCCCCCCCCCCCCCGCGCGCGCACAAGCTAAATGCTAAAAACTAAACCCCCGAAAAATCTTAAAAAGTCTAAAAAAACACACAATTTTTGTTTTGTTTTTTTTTTAGTTAAATCGCTACTTTTAGTAGCAATTTAAAAAAAAAACAAACGAAAACTAGCGATTTTTACATAAAAATATTTAAAAAAAAATTGTGTGTTTTTTAGATTTTTTTAGGTATTTTTTGTTGTGTTCACATTGGTTCTCGCAATAAAGAGTGGTTCCTAAATGATCCTTCTCATATATATATATATATAGGGGGCTGCTAGAATGAGAACCACCCCGAGTTGTAAGAACCGCGAGAACTACACCCCACGGAGCGCCGTTCGCCGCGATTTTTTTTTACAAGTAGATGTGTGCATTATAAACACGGCCGTAAAAAATCACGGCGAACGGCGCTCCGTGGGGTGTACTTTTTTACACCTCAAGTTTGGTGTTTTTTAATTTTTTTTCTTTTTTCTTTTTTTTTTCACCAAACTTGAGGTGTAAAAAAGTACACCCCACGGAGCGCCGTTCGCCGTGATTTTTTACGGCCGTGTTTATAATGCACACATCTACTTGTAAAAAAAAATCGCGGCGAACGGCGCTCCGTGGGGTGTAGTTCTCGCGGTTCTTACAACTCGAGGTGGTTCTCATTCTAGCGGCTCCCTATATATATATATATATATATATATATATATAGGGGATGGTTCAAATGAAAACCACTTTTATTGTGAAAACTCGAAAACTAACTAAAAAAAGCCTAAAAAACACACAAAATTTTTTTTTTTTCAATTTTTTTTATAAAAATCGCTAGTTTTTATATATAAAAAAAACTTTTTTTCAAAAAAAAAAAAAAAAATTTGTGTAGTGCACATGTGTAATAATACACATGTGTAGTACACATACATATGTGCAGTATTACAAATGTGCACTACACAAAAAAATTTTTTTTTTTTTTGGAAAATTTTTTTTTATATTAAAAAACCTGCGAAATTTTGATTGCAAAAAAAAAATTAAAAAAAAAATTCTTGTATGTTTTTTTGGCTTTTTTTAATTAATTTTCGAGTTTTCACAATAACTAGTGGTTTTCATTTGAACCTTCCTCTATATATATATATATATATAGGATTGGGTTTATTTCAGAACTCTAAATATTTGCAGAACTTTTAGAACTCCTAATAAACAATCATGTTATAAATATTTGTTTGTATTTAGGATCTTTTTATAATATATTATTATATGTATTTTTTTGATTACATACATGTTAAAAGTAGTTTACATATGTATAATAGCCAAATTATATATATGTGTGTAATAACTAATTACATATATGTAAAAAACTAGTTTACATATGTGTAATTATAAATTTACATATAAATAATGATAAAATTACTCTTAATATGTATGTAATCATAAAAATACACATTATAAATGATAAAATATCCTAAACATAATAATATATAAATAAAAAGATTGTTTATTAGGAATTCTGCAAGTTCTGTAAATATTTATAGTTCTGAAATGATCCTGACCCTATATATATATATATATAACATGTCAACTGATTCTATGGAAGCGAAAGTCGCAAAAAAATGTATTCACATGCACAGGGGCGGACCTACCCTTTGGCTAGTGTGGGTGGCCGCACCTCTTGAAAAAAATAGTGTATATTTTAGGCAAAAAAAACCTGACCGCACCCATTGAAAATATAATTGAATACCTCATTCGCACCCTAGCAAATAATTTCTGGATCCACTACACATGCACAGAAGTATTTGAAATAGTTTTTACTAGTAGGATCATTATTTGTGATATTATTATATATTACTATATATTATTACTTTACTATATATTAATAAACAATTGAAATGAATAGTGATTTTAATATTATAATAAATATATAGTTTTTTAATACTTTTATTATTTTAATATTATAATAATATATAGTTTTTTAATACTTTTATTATTTTAATATTATAATAATAGTTATTTTCTTTACTTTTTAACTTTAATCCTTTTTTTTAATATCAGAGGTTGGGATAAGTTTGATGTCAACCGGTATCGAACCAGTACTGGTATCGAAAATACCGGGACGGTCCTGTTCGGTATCAGTACATGAAGGTAAAAACCGACACTAATACAGAAAACGCCAAAAGTTGGTGCCAAATTGATATTGGAAATCTTTCGGTTCGGGAAATTCAGTGCTGCTACCCGGTACCATTTGCTCATTCCTGATCACGGTTACCGTACGAACAACGGTATTGTATAACTTTTTTTTTTGGTTGATTTTCTTCAACTTTTAATTTTTTTTTTAGTTTCAGGGGTAGGGATGAGCTTGGTGCCAACCGATACAGAATCGGTATTGATACCGAAAATACCGGTTACGGTACCGGTATATGAAAATAAAAAACGGTAGTGAACCGGTACCAGGAACGCCAAAAATCGGTACCGAATTGGTACTTAAGATCTTTCGGTTCGGCAAATTTGGTACCGGTACCCAGAACAATTTGCTCATCTCTGACCACGGGTTTCATACGAACAACATCGTTACCATACAACTTTTTTGGTTGATTTTCTTTCGGTTATCTTTTAGTGTTTTTTTCTACATTTTATTTTTATTCTTGTCAGCAGTTCCGTTCGCAACACGCTCGTAGTGATTTCAAAATACATGTAAACACAGACTAAATAACAAAATAAAATCGCCGCAACGCGACAAATTCTTTACATTATATATTTATATTTATTTTTATGATGGTTACAAGTTATTTACAAGAACCCAACTAAGGAGGAAGAGCATTCACATCCATTCCATCATATTTTCAACTTAAATTATATTAAAAAAACACTACATTTTCTTTCTCTTTTTCAATTAATAATATTTTTTATATTTTTATCATTACCTTTTCTCTCTCCTTCACTCACAACCACTTTCAAAATATATTAAAAAATTATAGGGGAGGAATAGTGTCCCCTCAAATACACAGATGAACAGTAACATTTTCTCTCATTTCCACTCACAACCACTTTTTATACTCTTTATATTATAAATTCACAATATTTGATGGAATAGATGTGAATGCTCTAAGGACCCATTCCAATCTGTATAAAAAGTGTGCATGTTTTCATCAGTAATTTAACCCAATCATTTTACCGTTGTTGAACTATCTCTAGGTTGTGAATTAACATACTTAAAGGTAATAAATAACCTTCTCAAGTTATCATGATCCATGCATGTAGTTAATTTGGTTGTTTGTTAAGACTTAAGATAACCTAACAGGCTCACATCAATTAATTGTTTTAGACCCTAGACTATAAAAGGAAATTAAGCTTACAACCCAGATTGATCCCATGTCACTTTTTAAACTAACATCTCTATAACTAACTCGGTTACATGTTGAAGACTATTTATATTTTTATGTAAATTTAATTTATTTATGTTGGCGTTTTTAGAAATCAGTTTTTCTTAACAGACTTTGAATGTTTTAGATACCCTTTTGATGTTAAGTTGTTATGGTTTATTAAATATAAAAAACTATGAACTAACATTCTTAGGTAAAAATTTGTTGGCCCAGACGGTTCAAACAATTAGATCAAACACAAACACGAGATATTTTGGGGGACAAACCCACGACTCTTTCTATTCAATCAAACAAACTAACGAACCTAGAAAGAAAACGGACAAATAAAAATAATAACCTAGACCTAAAATAAACATTTCCTAAACCTATTACAATACCAATTACCTAAAATAAACCAAACTTTAATTAAAACTAATAACTTCAATCTTTCACTTTGACCCTTCAACTTTCAACTTATACGACTTTTAGGATTAACTTTCAACAAAATTTATGTGTTTGGAATCGAGTTCTCCATAATATGTGATTAGTATTCTATAATCGTATCTACTCATATTCATTGACCGATATGCATTTCCATGGACATGGTAGAAGAGAATCATTGTATCGGTAACCACATGCATAAATAACTTTTTTTATATTTAGATGTTTAACGAGTTGGATTTTTCAATCAAGCTAAAATCAAACCGGTAGTACAGGTTTGACTTGATTTGGTTTCAACTTTTCAATTGTTCGGTTTTGATTTAGAGATACTAAAAACCGGTATTAGTAAATGGGCACAAGTTAATCCAAAAGTTATATGGATAAACCTTAATAAGAACACTTGATACGTTTGAAGTTGAGAAATATGTGTCAATGGTGAAACGGACAACCGAAAGAGATAACCCAAAAAGAATAAGTCCTAATATAGTCAAAAGGACGTTGACACGTATTTTATGTCGGTTGAAAACTATAAAAGTAAATATTGATAATAGTTGTGATAACAACGATATCGATATTGTTCGGTCATAATTGCCATGGTAAGGATATTGTAATAGTCGAAAATTTTAAAGATTTATTATAAGAAAATTTTAGAATATTATATTAAATGTAAGTTTAAAATTCAACACATAAAACAACATTTTTTTTTATAAAGTTTGGCAAAATTAACCTAAAAGATAAAATGGCAAAACTAATAAATTCCTATCCAGTTGCATTTGCTTTTGTAAAAAAACTAGTAGATGCCCCGCCCGAGTTGCGAGGCAATGGCCGAATAATTCTCAATCAATTAAAAAAAGACTACTATAATTTTGCTACGAAAAAGAAAACGATGATAAGACCGTAGTTTTTGGCTCAGGGCAAAACTGTATGTTTTCAGGACTAATGAGCTAGTGTTAGGCAGCTAGAGTTATGCGCCGCCCGCGTTGCGGGGCGCTAAACCGAGTATTTCTTAGGTTAATAACATGTACGCCTTTATGTCGGTTAGTTGTACATGCTACCTATAACACGATATAAAAAAAAACACATCAAGTTAACCAATTAAAGAAAACAATACCATAGTTATGATAAAAAAATTTTAACTAAAACGATGACAAGCGTAAAAAATTAAGTCAACAAAGAAAAATAAAACACTACCATGGTTTTACCAAAGGAAAAAAACCGATGGCAAGATTGCAATTTTTATCGGAGGTAAAATCGTAATTTTAAAATGGAGGTAAAATAATATTTTTAACTGAGGGCAAAACCATTTTTTTATTTTGAAATGGGGCAAAATCGTAATATTTTAGCTGCGGGCGAAATCGTAATTTTTAGCTGGGGCAAAATCCTAATTTTAAACTGAGAACCAAATCGTAACTTGGCAGGACTCTAGCTGAGGGCAAAAGCATAATTTTATTTTGAACTGGGCGCAAAATTGTATTTTTTAATTAAGGGCAAAATCGTAAATTTAAGCAAAGGGCAAAAGCAAAATTGTATTTTGAATTGAAGTTTTACACTTGTGATAAAATTATAATTTGGCATCACCTATAGATAACTATTATATGAAAAAAAAAAAACAAAAAAAACAAAAATGAAAGTGGCCGCCCAAAAGGGTCAACCACTTGAGACTACTATTACTTGATGAGGTAATCAAGTTGGGTTTGTATATGTGGAGAATGTTTGGCATCTCTTCTGATTTATTCATTTCATATATAACCATTTAAATACAAGGGTAAAAATGTTAAAAAAGAAAAAAAAGAAAGTTTAGTGGTCAAAATTAAAACTCAAAAAGAACACTATTGCTCCATTACCTTTTTTGTGTTGGTTAGAAGTTACTTCTTCTTAACAAATTTAGAATTTAGAATATTTTAGATACACTTTTGATGTTAAAAAGTTATGATTCATTAAATCTAACGTTCTTTAGAATGAGTAGAAGTTGGGTAGAAAGTGTGTTTTTCCTAGAAAGTGTAGAAAGCTATAAGAACGCGACATGTGGCATTGAAGGATTTTATCTAAAAGGGCATTTATGTACTTTCACAATCTTTTTTTATTTTAGGAAATTATCTTCAATAACTAACTATCCATAAATTTCGGAATTTTTTGTTTTCGATTTCTGATCTCACTTAATATCAATCATTCATTCGTTTTCTTGCTGGAATCTATCAGCATGTTCTTGGTACTGTGTTTTAACAGTTTGTTCTTGGTGATGTGTTTTAACAGCAAGCAGATTCATACAGCTGTGTTTTATTATTCAGATTCATACAGTTGTGTTTTAACAGCAAGCAGATTCATACAGTTGTGTTTTAGCATTCAGATTCAAACAGTTGTGTTTTAACAGCAAGCAGATACATACAGTTGTGTTTTAGCATTCAGATTCATACAGTTGTGTTTTAACAGCAAGCAGATTCATACAGTTGTGTTTTAGCATTCAGATTCATACAGTTGTGTTTTAACAGCAAGCAGATGCATACAATTGTGTTTTAGTATTCAGATTCATACAGTTGTATTTTAACAGCAAGCAGATTCATACAGTTGTGTTTTAGCATTCAGATTCATACAGTTGTGTTTTAACAGCAAGCAGATTAATACGATGTGTTTTCTTGATGTTTCTTGATGCTGTGTTTTAACAGCAATCAGATTAATACGATGTGTTTTCTTGATGTTTCTTGACGCTGTGTTTTAACAACATGTTCTTGGTGCCCTGCATGATTAATACCTACGACTACGGGGTCTTTCGAAAGGCTTCCGACAACTGATCTGGTGCTCTCCATCCTTTCTAAAGTTATCTTCTTCCATGATTGTAGTTATTTTTGGTAGGGATTGGAGTTTCAAAGTTGGGTTTGGAGAGAGAGAGGGGAAATCGCGTGAAATTAGGGACTTGGTTTGACTGACGGTTATCTAATTGATTTAAAACACGATATATTGACAAAATTGCCCCTAGTCTTTTAAAACAATGAATTAAATAAACTAAAAAATTACAAGATTGCCATTGACTTCATCTTAACCATTAAACACACCAATTGGATGACCCAGATCGCTTCCTAGACTTTCTAGGAAAAACACACTTTCTGCGGGATCCCTACTCCTTTAGAATAATATGCATGCTTGGAATCGAGTACTCCACAAATTGCATGTTTGTAAAAGTTGGCTAAATGAGAGCATTCATATTAGACCCTTCATCTCTATATATATAGTAACACTAAAAATATACATTTCTCTACAAAAATTATTTATTAAAAATCTCCCATATCCAACTCACTATTTTTTTTCTATATTCTCCTCACAAACACTTGTTTTATTAGTTTTTTCTCTTTCCTACACACTTACAATAAACATACAAGGGTTAAATGTGAGCCTCTAAATATAGAGGTGTACTTTAGTTTTTATATATTTTTCTCTATTTTAGAAATTCCAATGTAGTGGTGTTTTTGTTGTTTCCTCTTTTTCCTCTCTACATTATATAAAATGCATGTATATAAAGGCTTTGATGTGAATGCTCTGAGATCCTTCGTTACAAGATATTCATATGCACTTTTATTCAAGTCCGTACAGGGAAAATAATCTCAATGTTATATAATATCATAGGTTCGTAATCTATATTCATGTAAACTATTCATCGACCGATATGCATTTACATAAGAGAATCATTCTACCATATGACATAAAGAAAACCTTTTTTTTTTTATTTAAATACTCATTAAATTAAGACCTTTTAACCAAACTAAAACACTTGGTATGTTATTCTCTCCTTGTACCAATAATACTTGGGTCCAATTACTCTCATACCATTTTTCAACTTTGCAAGACTCAAACTTCTATAAGTTCATCTTTTTTTTTTTTTTGGGTTTTTGTTTATTATTTTGTTACGTTTTTTATAATAAAAATCAGTAACTTTTTAATTTGTCCATAAATCATCTTCTACTTTAATAACACATAGTGGAATTTTTATTTCAGAAGACCCTTTTTATAAAAATAGTGGAATTTTTATTTTAGAAGACCCTTTTTTTACAATTTTGACATAACGAGGCTACTCTATAGAATTTAAAAACAAGTATATAGATCTAATTAAGTTTGATAACAGTAGTCCACAATAACTGCTCCAAACCACCTTATCCTAGGGTGTCCATGTAACCTACAAGTTATTGTGCACAAATCTCATGTTTCATTTATGAACCATAAAACGTTACAAACAAACTCAACCTCAAACTCAAATACTTAAGTATAAGAAACCGATAACGTTTAATGTTATTGTTAATGTTAATAGACAAATTGGTTGGTTGTAGGTTAACCCATTACAAATCAAAGGTTTAATGCCCGTGTTAATAGAAAATTTTGTCGCAAACAGATTCTAATCGACAACGACTGCAAAGCCTTAGATTAAATCTTATCTGAAATTATATCTTTCTGCCCCACCCGCCCCACACACATGTGTGTGTGTGATTTACTTCTTTTGTTTTTGGATTCTCTTCTACTAGATTATCAGATTCACCAGTAAGTAATTACCGAGTGACAAATAATTATAGATCTAATATTTGAATTTTTCCAGCTTTGTCAATGATATTTGACAATTTCTAGTCATAGATTATGTTATCAGCGATAGTCACTTTTCTAGTAGTGAAATGCTTACGCACTTTGTATCCCTTTGATGTTGTTAACTCATGAATCCTAAATCTTATACTTGGCACTAATATTAGAAACCAAACTTCTTTTCTAGGGTTAATATTCAAATTTAGGTTCATTTGATGGTTATATGGAACACCCTCCCTTCACAACTCAATAAGAAATGCATGTTGGCCTCCAACCACCAATTTTATAGGAGAAAATAACTCCTCAAATACATGCATACAAACACACAACACCCAACCACAATTACCAATTTAATGAACTTCCAAATCTTCCAACCACATCTACTTCATTTACTCCTTCCAAAACTCCCTTAAATACCCCCTCCTCCACCACCCCCCACATTCACCTTCAAACATGGCAGCCACAGGAGAACACCACCTTCTGTCCACCGAAATTGTCAACCGGGGTATCGAACCATCCGGATCCATGACCTTTTCAGTCAGGGTTCGTCGTCGGCTACCAGACTTTGTCCAGTCTGTAAAGCTCAAGTATGTGAAACTTGGCTACCATTACTTAATCAACCATGGATTATACTTAGCCGCGGTTCCAGTTGTGTTCCTTTTGTTTGGTGCGGAGGTTAGAAGATTTGGCAGGGAGGAGGTGTGGCGGATGCTATCCGAAAGCGCGGGTGGCTATGATCTTGTTATTGTTCTTGCGCTATTTACTCTCCTTACGTTCATACTCACTTTTTATTTCTTCTCACGTTCTCGTTCCATTTATTTGGTTGATTTTGCATGCTTTAAACCTCATGATGATCTTAAGGTATAATCATCCTTTTTATTTCTTTGTCACCTTATTTTGATGAAACATGTACGTATTCTGTTACAACTAGAATTAACTGAAAACCGAACTAACCATAAGTTCATATTCGGTTATTCAGTTTGCTTTGTAGCTTAACCGAATTAGTTTTCGGTTATGCAAACTTTGAATTCGGTGGTTATGAGTTATAACCGAATATCGCGTATTGGTTAATCAACCATAACTTTTTTTTATGAAGATGTCATATATGATAATGGTTCACAAGGTTTTTTTTTTTTTTGAACCGTATTATTCAAACTTTTAACTCTAAATTTCATATATATACCAACATAATTAATCTTTTTACAATACTTTAAATTTATTAAATTACTACTAAACATATTTATATTTAAATTATAATGAAATTACTTATTTAATATATTTATATAATAATTAATTAATTTGACTAAAAATTATATTAAATTAACCTATCTTTATATAAACCTAGTGATTTTTTTAGTACAACATAAAGAAGTTAATTCATACTTACAAAAATATCTTGTAGCAAAAAAGAAACAATTCAATTGAAATCGGTTAATTCGGTTTGGTCAGTTATTACTTTTATTTTATTATGACTGAATAAAAGTCAGAAAACTCAACCGATGACCAAACCAATTAACACCCTATCAACAAACTTGAATAATAATACATAAAAGACATTAAAACCTTATTAAAAAGCAACTAATTTATGCATATGGTAGTTGTACCATTGGCTTTGAAGTTTTTCAAAAAAAAATTGGAATTTTCTTTTTTAACCCTAAAGTTTTAATCTTTGACAATTTAAGTTTAAAGTTTTAATTTTTGTTTCATTTTTAACCTTAAAGTTTTAATCTTTGATAATTTAAGTTTATAGTTTTAATCTTTGTTAATTTAGCCCTTTTGATTAATTTGATTTTTCACTTCTAATTCAAAAGTTTTCATTTTATACAATTTAACCCCTTTGATTAATTTGATTTTTCACTTCTAATTCAAAAGTTTCCATCTTTTGCGATTTAACCACTTTGATTTTTTTACTTATGTATTGTAATCTTGGCTTCGGGAGTTTTTCAAATAAAATATGGTTATGCATATTGTTGTTGTAACCTTGGCTTTGAGGGTTTTTCAAAAAAAATTTGATTTTTTTACTTTTCACCCAAATGTATTTCATAAATTACTTTTAACGCAAAACTATTTGTTTTTTACTTTTAACACAAAACTTTTTATCTTTTGCAATCTATCCTCACAACTTTTTTTACTTTCAACTTTGGTCCTTTATAATTTTCATTTTTCGCAAATTTTTCGCTTTATGCTTCGTTCTAAATTTTGTGACTTAACACATCGCAACGTGCGTCTTTGGTTTAACGTTTTTACGTTTCGTTCTAAATTTTGCGAGTTAACACGACACAACGTGCGTGTGTGGGTGAACGTTTTTACATCGTCTATTTTTTTCCCGCTTGACAAGTTCAACATAACGTGCACGTTCTAAATCGACTTAGTTATAACTAAAGAATCCCCGCCGCATTGCGGCGGGTCGTAATTCTAGTTATATATTATTAATCAATAATGGTATGTACTAGTTTTTGCCCCGTCCGTATTACGGGGAACTAAGCCGAATATTTATCTCTCGTAGCATGTACGTCTATGTTTTGATTACATGTACATACTACTCATAACACGATCTTAAAAAAAATTTAACGAGTCAACCAATTAAAACAAAACACTACCGTACTTTTGCTAAAAAAACAAAAAGAAAACCTAAAACGATGGAAGACATAATTTAAGCTGAGGGCATAATTATATTTTTTTCAGGACAAATGAGCGTGTGTCATGCAGCCGTCTGACACAAATAAAAATTACACCGAGTCAACCAATTAAAACAAAACACTACCATAACTTTGTCAAAAAAAAAAAAAAAAAAAAAAAAAAAACTAAAACGATCGCATGACTGTAATTTTACACTGGGGGCAAAATCGTAATTTGACAGGGAAAAAAAACAAAAATGATGGGAAAACTGTAAATTTAAACTGAGAGCAGAATTGTAATTTAACTAGAAAGAAAAAAAAACAAAACTAATGGTAAAATTGTAAATTTAATGGGACAATTATAATTTAGCTAAACCAATTCGGAAGTATCATGCACCTATAACAACAAAAGCAATGATAGGAAAACACTATTCTCTATGACACTATTCCTCACTGTCCATGATAACCAATGAAATGAAATATTGAAAACACTATTCCACACTTATGACTTTTGTTGTTATAGGTAAAGGTAATAGGTAATTATTAGTAAGTTATATTATATTATACATAGCTATACAATAAGATATTATTTTCCATCAGTAACGCAATAAATCATTATAACCAATACGTGCTACAACAATGTATTGGACATTTTATGTTCTGATTTTGTTGAACTCCAGGTGACAAAGGAGGAATTTATCGAGCTAGCAAGAAAATCCGGAAAATTTGACGAAGCGAGCCTCGAATTCCAGAAACGTATTCTCGAATCATCAGGGATCGGAGACGAAACCTACGTCCCAAAATCTATAATGTCTACTGAAAGAACCTCAACCATGAAAGAAGGGCGCGCGGAGGCATCCATGGTCATATTCGGGGCTCTAGACGAGCTCTTCGAAAAGACCCGAATCCGCCCCAAAGACGTAGGAATATTAGTCGTAAACTGTAGCATTTTCAACCCAACACCCTCATTATCCGCCATGATTATCAACCACTACAAAATGAGGGGAAATGTGTTAAGTTTTAACTTAGGCGGGATGGGGTGCAGCGCGGGGATTATTGCGGTCGATCTAGCGCGTGACATGCTTCAAGCGAACCCGAACAATGTGGCCGTGGTGGTGAGTACGGAGATGGTTGGGTATAACTGGTATCCGGGTCGTGACCGTTCTATGCTTATTCCTAATTGTTTTTTTAGAATGGGCTGTTCCGCGTTGTTGATGTCTAACCGCCGTCGTGACTATAGACGAGCTAAGTATACGCTTGAACATATTGTTAGGACGCATAAAGGGGGGGATGATTCGAGTTTTAGAAGTGTGTATCAAGAAGAAGATTTAGAGAAGTTTAGAGGGTTGAAAATTAGTAAAGATATAATGGAAATTGGTGGTGAGGCTATTAAAACTAATGTTACCACGTTAAGTCCTTTAGTGCTGCCGTTTTCTGAGCAGATGTTCTTCTTTTCTGACCTCATCAAGAGGTATTTCTCTGGCACCGCCAAATCGAAAGGCGGTGGCGCCATGTCCGGAGAGTCATCTCACCGGCTGCCACCGGTGCTACAAGAGATGAGCCAATTGTAAGCGTTTTTGTTAATATGGTTATGGTTGTGGAGGTTAACATGAGAATTTGAACCATACAATTTGTTTGTATGTATGTAACATCCTTACCCTCCATTTCAACAGTCTCATGTAGAAATGCAGGATAAGTATGCGTACATCAGGTCTAAGTTGGTCAAACATTTATCTAGACTTTGCTTTCACCAAAGCTTTGAAGTTCCGGCTAAACCATTTTTAGGTATGAAAACGGTTTCTAAAACGGCTCATTTTCAAGAAAATCATGGCCCTTCGAAAAGGGCCTAAGCAACAAGTTATTCTTTTATACAGCCGAGCCACCCCTTAGCCTCGTGCACAGTGTTTACAATTTTTTTTTGAAACAATCGATACATCAATTATAATATTTCGTGTTATAAATTTACATCGAGATAATTGGTAAACGTGTAACAAGCTGCGCCGCTACCCCTTTTTTTAATAGCAAAACTAAGTCTTTTAAAAAAGTACGTCCATAGATCTCGGGGTGATAACATTACAATTTGTTTGTTTGTTCAGGGCACCTTCTTCTTCTTCTTCTTCTACCACCAAGCCCTACATTCCAGACTACAGGCTAGCATTCGAGCACTTTTGCATCCACGCCACTAGCAAGAGCGCGTTGAACGAGCTGCAACGCAACCTAGGGCTCAGCGACGAAAACATGGAGGCATCACGTGCCACACTCCACCGGTTTGGAAACACGTCTTCAAGTAGCATCTGGTACGAGCTGGCATACCAGGAGGCGAAGGGACGAGTGAAAGCAGGTGACCGGGTCTGGCAGTTGGCATTCGGGTCGGGTTTCAAATGCAACAGTGCCGTTTGGAAGTCCATTCGGCGCATAGGACCGCTGCAGGCTGGTAGCAACCCATGGCTTGATTGCATGGATAGGTATCCTGTGGAGGCATTTTCTCAGTATAGCTAAATCACCCCCTCAACTTTCACTGATTTACACTTTGTTACCTTACTAAAATAATAAGTGACATTGCAAAAAATAATATATACAATATAAAAAGTAGAAGTGTTTAAATTGGGTCTATTATAAACATTTTGTCAAACTTGTTGGGTAGATATGTAAATTATGAGATGTAATTGCAGTTTAATTGTGTAATAATGCAAAATAAAATATGAATGGTGATCTTTTGTTAGGTGGATCACACAAATGTAATGTATGGTTGTATGTTTGTTTGTTTGGTACTTGAAAATTTTAGTGTTGATTGTAATATAACTTTGTTTGTAGCATTTTCTTTTGTTCAAATGACGATGTTGGATGTGATACATATGTTGATTTTCTAATATATAATTGTTTATAATAAGAATTGAATAAATTATTCGATAAATTAATATTGTACTTATCCTAATACTTAGAAAGTTATAATAAAAGGCCATTACCGGTAAAGTGTGAATTACTAAATATAACATTTACGATAGCTTCTTTGCTACAGTGTATTAATTGGAGTTCTGTCACTAAGACTTTATCTACCAAACCCCCCCCCCTCAAAATAGTTATCGATTATCGACTTTTCATCATCATCGGTATAAAGATTTCTTAATTCTTTGTTTTTCTTCATCCATCCACCTAGATTAAGGTCTATAGAGAGTAACGAAAATCCTAGAATGATTCAAATGGTTGCATATTAAAAAAAAATAATCAAACGGTTATTTTAAAAATTGCTACATTAAAATGGGTATATCGTGGTCTTTTCTTTATATAAGTTGTGATAAAGCCACATCTCCATTGTCTTGTCTCCCGAGCTATTATAGTTATTAAATACTTTATCATTTCTCGTCTTCCATAGATGCCACATGGTTATTATAAATGTCATGCTCACCGCTTTTTTCCATTCTTTTGACCCTGCCATTTTCTCGATAGCCTTCATTGCATCTTCGCATATATTGATGTCAATGACGTCTGTATTGTAAATTTGAATTTTAGTCTCCATTTAATTAAAAAAAAATCAACGGAATTAAGTAGTGTGTTATACTTCTCAAACTTGTGGGCTAGATATGTTATTTTTTCGAAATATAATCTCCTTCAACTATGTAATAACAATTTGTTAGGTGGATCACACAATTGTAATGTAGTGTTGTATGTTCATTTGGTATTTGTAAAATATCATGTTAGTTATAATAAAACTTCGTTTGTTTGTTGTCTTTTTATTTTCAACTGACGATGTTGGATTTCATATATATTTATATAAAAGTGTTTATCATAAGCTTTTATTAACTTTATGTGATAAACAACAAATTCTGTATTTAGTTTGAAACCTAGACAACTATAATTATTTAAAATAGAATAGTTTTCTTCTCATTCATACTTGTCAAGTTAAATCATAACAGAAGGTAGACGAGTAACAAGCTGCACAGCCACACCTTTCTTATTTAGGCGTTAATTAGTTGGAAACTTTGTTAGAAATTGAGGGATTTTGCACTTTTGCTAATAGTCTTGTTAAACCCTAAAATGCATGTTTTCTGAGCTCGGACATGACATTTGAATTCTCTGGGCTGACCCTGAGTCTCAACCAGAAGGGTTGTGCATTCATATTCAGTCTGGCCGGCCGGTCCGGTTGTGAGCTAAGCTTCAACGGGTTTTGGAAGCTATATAATACAAGTTAGAGATGCATAAACTTGTATCATACACCGGTGGCTAATGAGTATATTAAAAGTTAAAATTTAATAAACTAATGTTAAAAATTAAATTGTATTTAAGAATTTAGGGTTAAATGTCAAATCTTAAATGACATTTGTGTTATTCCTACAAATTACACGAATCTTTACAAGCTTAGATGTCAACAACGAATGTGTTTGAAAATCAACTGAATTAAAGAGGTTTTTAATACTTTAGATTTTCCATCGTCGCTAATAAGGTTTCTTAACATTTCTTGACCAGCTTATGGGGAATTTGAAAGCCAAGAAACGAAAAAGAGTTTAATAATCGGCAACATCCTCTTGCGAGAACAATGCATATAAAGGAAAATTCTTTCATTTAGATTAAGAGTAGATCAAAATTTTGTAATTTGAATTGGGAGAGATGGAGGGATTTTTCTATTCGCTATATGATCTTGTAATTTTGTCGGTTTTCAACTTCTTGTTGACCCGCCTTTCTATATGTATATTATATAGAAGCTTCCCCTGTTAAAAAAATAACTTACTGTCGGTTATTAAAACAATAATAATATTTAAAAGGGTTAAGACATGTTGAATGTCAAATCTCATATGTCATCGATATTGCTCCTACGTATTACACGAAATGTTTACAAATGTAAATGTCAATGACATCTGCTTTGTAAATTTGAATTTTTATTTCCCATTTAATTTTTAAAAATCAACGGACTTAAAAGAGTGTTGTCTTTTTTCAATTATTCGTCTTCATCGCTATTAAGGTTTATTAATTCGTGATTTTTAACTTTTTTTCATCCGTCCACCAAGATTAAGGCGCACACAGAGAGCAACAGAACTTCTAGAATAATTCAAATGGTTATTTTTTAGTCAAATGGTTAATTTGGAATTTGTAAGATCAAAATGGTTGTTTAGATGATATATTTAATTATGGAATGTTGTATTAGAGAGCAACAAAACTTTTAGAATAATTCAAATGGTTATTTTTTAGTCAAATAGTTAATTTAGAATTTGTAAGATGAAAATGGTTGTTTAGAAGCTACAACTAATGTTCGAATTTCTTGAGCAATAGATAACATCGATCCAGCCAGATTGTATAAATTACTTTGCTATATTAAGTAGTTTTGGTATTTAACAAACGATAAATGTATGTTTTAAAACCTGCTGCCAGCTTACACTACAAAACATGCAACCGATACACGAGAGAAGCGTATTTCCTTAAAATGATATACTTAAATACAAAGTATTGTGACTTTTCCATCCATGCTTCTAGAACGTGTGATTATTAATTATTGTGTATGATACGCGCATTAGATTAAGCAGTTATGTCGGGAGTCAGTAACAAGATTATAGAAGAATAACTAAGCATAGGGTATAAATTGGCATCAAGAAAATGTGCATACTGTTTGATGGCTACCTCTCTTCCGGGGACATCATGACTTAAGAAATCAAACGGTGCAGGCTTGCTGGTGTCCACCAATGGGTCCCACCTGTAGCCCGGTCTTTCAGGAAGCGTAATAGTAACAGGTAAATGACTAGTGTTGAACGCGATATATACTTCTCCTTTTACCGAGTCCTTCTGCATTACACATCCATGTTAAGCACATGGTTATAATAGAAAGAATGAACCGAAGCATTACATCGCATACCATGGTGAAGGCCACAAATCTACTTGTTTCAGACCAATCTGGTGTTTCGGGAATATGTCCATGCCACTGCAATCTTTCTGCTGTTGGGAAGTCGTTTAAGCCAAGTGACTCGCATTCACTGTCGAAATCACTACTAGTTTTAGAAACATGATGTACAAACAGGGGCGTTCAAAAACAGCTGAAACTGACCGAACAGCCCAAACAAAAGCGAGTTGGTTGGTTTGAGTTAAAAAGATTCGATTAATGGTTCAATTTACATGGTTTGACAGTTTAACGGTTCGGTTTATGCGGTTTGGTTTACGCAGTTTAACGGTTCGGATTACGTGGTTTGGCGGTTTAATGGTTCGGTTGGTTTGAAACTTATAACTGGACAATTAAACTTTATTATTTATATTTGTTTTCATTTTTGGAATATGTAGTGACGTATGTATATTATAATATGAATCGTATTTATCATGTTAAAATAATTGATACAAACTAATAATTTTGAAAAAAAAAATCGGGTCAAGCCATCAAAACCAAACCGTTAAACCACAAACTAGCCGACCCAACCAGGCAAATTTTTATTTGTTGTTTTCCGAAACTGTAGTAAGCGGTTCGGCACAGATTTGACCAGGCCGTATTAGGATGATGCGCTTACTGGCGGAAATTGGTTATTAGACGAGAAAATCTGAAGAAGTCAGATGAAGACTCTTCTTTCTTATCCCATTGGAAGTAGTTAATCTGCAGAAAAAAGATGCCGTAAGCTCACAAAGCTTAAAATTCACAAAATGAGAAAACAAGCTTACATGGTTATCATGGCAATATGTGTTGTTGTTTCCCCCTTTTGTGTGACCATATTCATCACCCATATGTATCATGGGTACACCCTGGAAAGTAACATTATTGTACCAATTCAGAGTCAATGTAACAAACTAACAATCAGTATCAAGTTAAGAAACTTACCTGTGAAACCATTAGACAAAGGAAGAAGTTTCTCATTTGTCGTTTCCTCAACCTCTTTACCGAGATGCTAACAAATTCTCCCTCCTAACGTGTATACATTATGTGTTATTTTTAACACATAAATAAATCCAAATTATAAAAAGATGACAGGAAAAAAAGTTACCTGTCCGCAATTCCAACTGTTATTGTGACTATCCCCGTCTTTATTGTCTTCTCCATTTGCGAGATTATGTTTGTCGTTGTATGTAACCAAGTCGGCAAGGGTAAAGCCATCATGAGCGCATATGAAGTTTATACTGTTCCAGGGTTTCCTACCACCTTCCTGATGCATAACGTCAAGTAAGAAACGCGTACAGGTAAAGAACACAAAGTCTGAAGATGCATTTAAGCCACAAGGAGAAGAAATAAGATACCTGGTATAGGTTTGGGCTCCCACAAAGGCATTCAGCAAAAGCACCAGAAAATCCATCTGTCCCCTTGATGAACTGCCTTACTGTATCCCGATACTGAACAAATTAAAAGAAAAAAAAAAATCAGCACTGGATACTGAAATAGTTGAACAGAAAAAAAAATTAAATATTCAGGTCAATCACTTTTTTTTTAATTGCAGCCTGCTATGGCGCTACAATAGGTAATATACATCTATTAAATAAGAAGCTGACCATTTTGGCAAAAAAAAAAAAAGCAACACATATGCAAGAATATAAATGAGCTGTGATATAGAAAAAAATGTGATGCCTTGCTATGGTCCAAGAATGAACTATTTCATAAAGTAAAATTTTAAAAACTAAAAAGAAACATAGATAGTGCTGGTATTTGAATGTCAACCCTGAAATATATAACAGGACAGAAAGAAGTTCCCTGAAAGATAACTCAGTATTAAATAATTTAATTCTTTGGTAATAAATATGTTTTAGTGATGAATAGAACTCCCGAAAGCTTAAATTCCAAGTCTTGCCTAGTATTTGGTGGTTTGCCACTGTTTTACAAATGACAATAATAAACACAAAAGGCGAGCATTCACATCCTACCCTCTATATAATCTTTATCTCTAGATTTTAGAGAATAATTTAAAGAAACCATCCAAAACACCACTCCATCCCATTCTCTACAATAGAGAACAACTTAGAGAAAACAAAAGCAAACCTCTATATTTAGAGGCTCATATCCAAGCCTCTATAGTTTATTGTGAGTATATAAGAATAAAAAAAATAAATGAAGTGTTTGTGAGTAAGATAAAGGTAGAGATGAAGAATGGGATGTGTGAGGTTTTTAAAAAATAAACAACTTCTATAGAAAAGTGTGTTTTTACTTAAATTATGTAGATAGAGAAGGAGAATGGGATGTAAATGCTCGATAGACACTTTTCTTCTCTCTGTCCAAAATAATGAAAAAGATATATACCAAAATAGAAGCATAAGAACAGACCTTTCCATTCCATTCTGACCAAATGCCCCAATGAGGAAACGCGCCAACTTGGTAAAGCCCTCCACAGTCCCATGCTTCAGCTATAAGCTGTTGGAAATGACAATAAATAAATAAGTATGTGGATGAAATGGAACCTCTTTGATAGTAGCATAAGGTTTATAATTGATGATTCAACCAGACAAATTACCTTAACTCCTCGTAGTATTGGATCATTGCTAATCATGTCAATCAGTGGTGGGCTGCTGAGGGGTGAGCCAGTTGTCAGCAAATCATCTTCTAGCTGATTCCCATACACATTTACTGAATCCCAGAGGCTGAAAACCGGAAGCCACAAAAGTGGAAATGAACACTTGTGTTTTGTAATGTCAGCGAGACAAGAATCAGGTGGACGCTAGTCCAGATAAAATAACCTGCTGCCTCGTGTTAAGATAGAAGCAAGGTCAAAGCGAAATCCATCTACATGCATCTCTGTTACCCAATATCTGTATGAAAATTTCATACAATACTTAATTAAACACGTTCAAGGGTTCATCATTCATGCAAGTAGAATCTCATCTCATCTACCTCAGAGTATCTACTATGAACTGGCGAACGACTGGATGGTTGCAGTTGAAGGTGTTTCCACAACCTGAATAGTTGTAAAACTCTCCCTGAAAAACCATGCATAAATATCTGCTTTTGAAAGATTACCTGTCGAAGACACTTATCTATATATTATTATACCTTAGGTGCAAGCATATAGAAGACGCTGTTATCAACACCACGAAAAGATAATATGGGGCCATTCTCATTCCCTTCAGCGGTATGATTGAAAACCACATCCATGAGCACCTCAATTCCACGTTTGTGTGCCTCTTTAACAAGCTGTTTGAACTCATTTATTGCATTAATGCCACAGTTACGAGCACCAGCAGATGCATATCTTGACATTGGTGAGAAGTAGTTGACGGTTGAATATCCCCAGTAGTTTAACCTGGATAAGAGATTTATAATCTGTTAGACTAGACGACCTAGTTATGTACAAAGCAAACCAAATGAAACAATTTTTTTATATCCCAATTCCCAATATACATATCTTATTTTATCAGGATGTTAAAACTTACATACCTATAGTCGCCCAATACAGGATTGTAGCTGAAGTATTCCAGCTCATTGAACTCATGACATGGCATTAACTCTATGCAGTTGACACCAAGTTCCTACACCAAAATTAATAGTTTTAATAACTTTTCATCTGCTGAATATTAAGTGAAAATAAAATAACAGTACTCCCTGATGCTAGAACCATTACTGGAAATATCATAGGAGATCCCACATCAGCTTTAAATAGCATTCATAGTGTTGTAACACTTGATGAAATATAAAGGAATATGAAAAAAAGAAAAATGAAAAGAAAACGAATATGGAAAAAAATAAGCATTGGAATGAGATAAACTTGGTAATGATTGTATTATTATTGTGTAATTGTGATTTTCAATGATTACAATAGATGGATATATATAGACTTAGGTTAAACAACTAGGGCCGGCTGATATAGACTAGGGCCGGGCCTAAGTATCTACTAAATACAATGACTAATATTCCCCCTCAAGCTAAGGCCAGGACCGGACCTTTAGCTTGGACTTCAGCAATAGAAAACGATCTGATGGTAATGGTTTTGTGAACACATCCGCAATCTGATCATGAGTGGAGATAAATTGAACAGATAACTTCCTTTGAGCAACCTTCTCTCGAACGAAATGAAAATCTACTTCTACATGCTTTGTTCGGGCATGAAAAACCGGATTGGCAGATAAGTACGTGGCCCCCAAATTGTCACACCATAGGATTGGAGCCATCCGCATGGGAACACGGAGTTCAGTCATCAGGGTCTCGAGCCAGGTTAGTTCAGCAACTGTATTCGCCAGAGCCTTGTATTCAGCCTCAGTAGATGACCGAGAGACAGTCCTCTGTTTTCTGGCTGACCATGAAATAAGGTTGGATCCAAGATAAATAGCATATCCCCCAGTGGATCGACGGTCATCTGGACAGCCAGCCCAGTCTGAGTCAGAGAAAGCTGTTAAATTGTGAGCATCGGTGTAGGCATGTAGAACAGACGAAGAAGAGCTGGAGATCAGAAGGCCATGATTAGAGGTCCCGTGTAAATACCGGAGGATGCGCTTAACAGCAGACCAGTGGTTTTCTGTAGGGGAATGCATGAACTGGCAAACTTTGTTGACCGCATAAGTAATATCAGGGCGAGAAAGTGTGACATATTGTAATGCCCCAACCATCTGTCTGTATTTTACTGGATCATCAAATGGAGAACTATCACCAAGAGACAGAGAGACGCCAGTTGTGCATGGAGAGGGGACCGGTTGTGCTTTGGACATATTTGCACGAGCCAGCAATTCATTTATGTATTTCTGTTGGGAGAGAATGATGTCGGACCCACTTCGAACAACTTCAATGCCCAAGAAATAAGATAATTGGCCCATGTCTTGGATTGCAAAAGTCTGACCAAGAGACCGTACAATATGATCAATAGCACGGTTGTTGTTACCTGTCAGAATAATGTCATCGACATATACAAGCATATATAAAAGCGTCCCTTGATGTGAGTAGATAAACAAGGAGGGATCGGCTTTAGATCCCTTGAACCCGAGACTGACTAGGGCAGCCGAGAGCCTTTCAAACCAGGCTCGTGGAGCCTGCTTAAGGCCGTACAGAGATTTATGTAGCAGACAAACATGATCCGGTTTTGTAGGATCAACAAAACCCGGTGGTTGTTTCAGATAGACCGTTTCTTTGAGGTCCCCATGTAAGAAGGCATTCTGGACGTCTAGTTGTCGCAGGGGCCATTGTTTTGTTACAGCCAAAGAGAGGACAACTCTCTGATGGTGGTAGACTTAACCACCGGACTGAAGGTTTCGGTGTAATCTAGGCCAGCCTGTTGATGAAAGCCCTTGGCCACCAAACGCGCCTTGTAACGCTTAATGTTCCCATGTTGATCCCGTTTGACCTTATAAACCCATTTGCAGTCAACAATATTTGTATTAGGGGATCGTGGAACCAAAGACCAAGTACCATTACGAATAAGTGCAGAGTATTCTTCCGCCATAGCCTTACGCCAGTGAGATTCTTTGTTCGCAATGGTAAAGGAGGTAGGTTCACTGTCGGGTGAGGTAGTAGATGTATGAAAGGAAGATGGTTTATAAGGGTTGGTTTGTTTGGGGTTTGGCCGTAGGTTGGAAGGCCGGTGGCGAGGAGGTGGGGCGGGTTGGTTCGGTTGTGGGTGGACTGTAGTTGTGGTAGAGTTTGGTGGCTGGTGGGCTGGAGTAGGATGGGCAGAGGTGTTTGAGTAGTGATCAAAGGCATTTTGTGATGTGGTCGACTGAGTTTTTGGGCGCCGGGAATAGGTGGTTGGTGGCTGATCGGTTGTTGGTGGAGCCGGTTGTTGGGATGTTTGGGCTGAGTGGGATGGGATGGATTGGTCCGATTTGGAAGAGGTAACCGGTTGTGTGGTGGTGTGGGGTTGGGTTGGTTGTGGTGTAGGGTCGGTTATGGGACTGGGTGAGGTTGGAGCCGAGGAGATGTCAGGTTGGAAAGGAATGTTGTCAGTAGGGTAGGAGGAGACATACGGGTTGGGCTGTGAAGGACTGGGTGAAGAATCGGTGGGATTGGTACCGAAAGGAAATGTGTTTTCCTGGAACCGAACGTGGCGTGCAATATAGATACGTTCGGTGGCTGGGTCAAGGCAACGGTATCCGTGATGAGTGGTGTTATATCCAAGGAAGACACAGGGTGTAGATCGGAAATCCATTTTATGTGGATTATAAGGCCGGAGGTAAGGGAAGCATAGACAACCAAAAACTCGAAGGAAGGAGAAATCGGGCGTACGTTTGAATAGGTATTCAAAAGGAGACATGGTGGATTGTGTACGGGAAGGCATTCGGTTAATGAGGTAGACAGCAGTTTCAAAGGCATAATGCCAAAAACGTTGTGGAACATGTGCCTGAGACATGAGTGTTAAACCGGTCTCAACCACGTGACGATGCCGGCGTTCAACAATACCATTCTGTTCACTGGTATGAGGGCAAGAAAGACGGTGAATAATACCAATGGAGGTGAGAAAGGAGGACATGTTTCGGAATTCTCCTCCCCAATCTGATTGGACGGTTTTAAGTTTAGTGGAAAATTGTCGTTCGGCCATAGTAACAAATTGTTTAAATGTGGCGAAAACATCAGACTTGCGTGTCAAAGGGAACCACCACATAAATCTAGAGAAGTGGTCAACACATAATAAAAAGTAATGGTGACCATCACAGGAAGGCACGGGGGCTGGACCCCAAACATCACAAAAGACTAAATCCAGAACATGAGTACTCTTATAGTTAGCGGGTGGTAAATGAAGTTTTGTAGATTTGCCAACCAAACATGGATTACAATTAAAATCAAACGTTTTAGTAGAAACAGGTAAATGAAATTTAGAAAGCATAGTCTTGAACAATTGAGCATGTGGGTGTCCCAATCGTTGATGCCAGGTGGTTGTAGAAGCACGAGTTGTGGAGAAAGCAAACTTTGGAATGGGCTGTTTTGCAGGAAGTTTGAGAGTGTAAAGTCCGCCTTCACTTGGACCCGTGAGGAGGGTAGTGTGTGTAGACGTGTCCTTCACAGAAAAAAAAAGTGGCATGAAATTCAAAATAAACATGATTATCTTGACAGAATTTTTGAACAGAGAGTAAGTTTTTTTTGAGTGCAGGAACATGAAGGATGTCTTTTAGGTGAAATGTTTTGTTTGGAGAGGTAAAAGTTTTGGAACCAATATGTAAAATAGGGAGGGGCATACCATTGCCAACGTGAAGACTTTCATCACCAAAGTAAGGCTCGGCGTAGTCTAAACTGGACGTATCTAATGATGAGTGTCCATTGGTTCCGGTATCCGGAAGCCAATTGGTAGTGGGAGCTGGTGAGCGATAGTCTGCATAATTAGCAGACGGTTGTCTTGACCGGATGGTAGACGGGTCCCTGTTTGGACATTTAGAAGGGACATGTCCTATCCCACACCTGTTGCAAGAGCCATAAACCATGTTTTGATTAGATGCCCAACTAAACTGACCTGAGTTACGAGTTCCCTGGCTGTTGCGATTGTTGTAGTTTCTTCCACCTCGACCACGATTACCCCGACCACGGTTATGATTTGAAGAGGCAGACCTGGTTGTGTAGAAAGCCTGAGATGGAGGGTTGTTGGAGGAGCACGAAAGAGGCTGCAATTGATACCCTAAACGGGCAACAAGCTGCTGAATTGCCTGGACAGTATCAGAAGAAGCTGATGGTGAGTTGGCTGATGTGGCAGCCGTGAAGGCTTGGGCAGGGGCTGGCTCAACAGCAGATTTGTTAATTAAAAACTCGTGATCAGCAAGAAGGCCTGGAAGTTCATTAAAGACAGCCGTGAATTGTCGTGCAAATAGGGCCTGTTTGACTCCGTTGTATTCTTCGCGAAGGCCTGCAACAACTAGCATAACGATGTCTTTATCTGGCATGGGATGACCAATGTTGGCGAGAGCATTGGCATATTCCTGTGCTCTAGAAAGATAAGCTGCTGAGGTTTCATCTCCTTTCATCTGGATTTTTAAGAGCTGCATTCGCAGTGTAAACTCCCTGGATGAGGTTTGTGGAGCATATGCTCGTTCAAGACCGAGCCATAGGTCACGCGAGGTGACTCCCTGGACGTGTTGAAACGAAGATTCAGAAATAGTGGACATGATGAGCATGCGGACATGCGCATCATTTGACAGCCAATATGTATGGTTTGGATTAGGTTGGGCGGTGGGAGCTGTTCCTTCAGCGTCTTTTCCAGTGGCAGAGGAGGCAGTAATGGTGGCCGGGGGACATGGAATCGAGCCGTCGACATAGCCGAACAGGCTGTGTGTGACGAGGAAGGGCTGTAGCATGAGTTTCCAATGTCCATAGTTGGAAGGGGAAAGGGTAAAAGCAAATTTGTGAGAGTTATGTGAGGTTTTTTCTAGGGTAGTAATGGCTGCGATCTGTTGATCAGCCATGATTGTCGGCAGGAAAAAAAAAGGATTGAGGAAGGTAGAAGATGACGGCAGAAGGAAGGTACAGAACCCTAGGCTCTGATACCAAGATAAACTTGGTAATGATTGTATTATTATTGTGTAATTGTGATTTTCAATGATTACAATAGATGGATATATATAGACTTAGGTTAAACAACTAGGGCCGGCTGATATAGACTAGGGCCGGGCCTAAGTATCTACTAAATACATTGACTAATAGAATGGGAAATTACTCTGGTGTCTAGATATTAACTTTCCTGGTTTACCAAATTTAGTTGGTTATAATGTTCTAGAAATAATTATTTCATTTCAAACTGAGGGGTAAGCCTAAAGTGAACCAAAAGTAACTTAAAACAGTGAAAGTGAAGAAAGTATAGCCAGGCAAAACCCTAGGTGGCTAGACTCCAAAACATGAATGACGCTCGTCCACTTAGAATGTTGATTTTGGTGTTAGAAGGTTGAAAATCCATGGCCAATTTACAAAGAAAGATGATTTTGGCTTTAAATTTTTCTTGGGAGCAAAACTGAGAATGTGGACAAGATGAGAGCATGCACAATGCTTGCGGATGTGGGCCTGTCTGTAAATCCAGACGTCTAGGTGGCAGACCACCTTGCGATGTGAGTAAAGTCCGGCCCCAAGTCTTTGTGGTGTGGTCCATGGATTCAAACCAAGTCTATACAAATATTAAAAAAGATAAACTTAAATGGTGGTTTGTGGAGTTTGGTGTTGTGAGAAAATGGGGGTTTAAAATCTGACGTGGCATGCTGAGGTGGAGGTTTGTGGATGCTAGACTGAAGGTAACCATGATTGGGTCAGCATGCCCCATGTAGGATCAAAGAGTGTCAGGATTTACAAAATTGGGGTAAATAATTTATTTCTATTTCAGACCTTTTCTACTATCAACACGACAGATGGGTTCAGTTTTTGTTTATATTTTAGCTTCTAAGTTTACTGGTTATGACAGAGTGACTGAAAGAATAGTCTCTAGTATCAGATACAAATATACTATAACACTTCACACTTGTGATGATTAATTATAATGAGATTTTGTTGGGGATGTAGAAAGGACTTTTTGCATGTTATCGCCCACCCATTTGTTCATAATCTAACACATGGAGGTAAGGATGTTAAATAGCGAACCAGGGAACCACCACACCAGTTACATTATTGCTCTAAGTTTAAAGATTTGCATTTTAGTTTAGAAGTTGGGATGTCAACAAGATATTCAAGTTTACTATAGGTTAAAGTGATTGGATCCTGTTATTTATAAAAAAGATGCATAACTAAACACCACAAACCTTAAAAAATAGGTTGACAAATGAATGAGTGGTACATAAGTTTACTTTATAAAAAACTTATATTAATATGTCCACGTATACTGCTTAATGTAGCAAGCCTTGTACGACAAGAAATGCATAAGAATAAAACTATTTGAAAACTTTAGGAAATGTAATATTTTTAGGACGGTCAACTCACACACCCACCCACTAATCCTGCCCTAAAAATACACCTTTTGTCAACTTCATGGTAACATCATAAAGCGTATAATAATGATATTATTGGTAGACAAATAAACTCATAAACTTGTATGACACTCTGACCCAACAAGAAATTTGTTTTTGATTAATACATTTTAGAAGGAAACTCACTTAAAATATCTCGATTGTATGATTTCATGATTTTTTTTTTTTTTTTTGGAGAAATCAAGCCCAACATACACATAGTAACAAAGAGAGACTAAATCAAAGGCCAGGATGGGAGCATAAATGGTAAAGTACTAAAGTATACTCAGGATGTACCTTCAAATGATCGAGTTTGTCCACTACACCAAGGTAAGTGCCACGAGATTCTGTCTTGCTGGACTCGTGTCTTGTAAATCCACGAACATGCATTTCATAAATTACCAGATCTCTTTGTGCAAATGCCAGAGGTAGGTCTCCTTCCCAGTCAAACTAATATAAGAAGAATTATACATATAATTACTGCAGCAAGATGTGGAATGAGATGAAGCAAGAAAAACATCAACTCTTTCAATGTATTTCTTAGCTTTATTTCTCATTTACTCTTTCATTGTTTTATCCTGTGGTTTCATTTTTCCAGTGTCACTTAAAATGCAAGTAAGTATTAGAAAGAAAAATTGTTTAGCAAGGCTTGTAAGGCAGGTGATTTAAAAAAGAAAATAAAGTAAAGAAATACATTGAATGAAAACTTATTCAATAGGGTATCAAATAATTTGTTCTCAATATCTTGTTTTCATCAATCAATAAAACGTTATGCAATGCATCATATCTTTTGTAATTTTCTATTACCAATAGGAGTGAAGCTATTGATATGGTCAAGTGTGATACGTAAATGGATGGCTATAAGTCGCGTATCTTTTCAAATTTATACCTCATCAACAGAAGGAATTCTGCCAGCCATTTGGCTCCAGCAATCATCATCAGGTCCCAGAACACCAAACTCCCCCCTGCTTACAACAGCCTGAATAAGCACCAACAAAATCAACGCACATCAACCTTTCAGGGAATGTGAAATTGAGCATGTGTGCAGGTGCCAAGTCACATGCACAATTAACACGTATGAATGTAATATAAAATCCGAGATGTGACAGATGAAACAAGCTACCAACTTTAGCATACGGATCTAACAAGATCTGTGAAGAATCATAATAATGCCCTTCCTCAGGACAAAACTCTCCATCAAATTTGTATCCATAGAGCATGTCTGTGAAATCTCCCTTTAGAAACACATGCCATACATCTCCGGTCTTATTGGTAAGTTGATCCAGAGGTATCTCCTCAGTAATTCTTTTCTGCATCAAGTGAAATGAATAAAGACAACTGTTCTGATGATAAATTCAGACATATACTTCACTTACTTTATGTGGATAAAGTATTCTAATAATTAATATGATCGCACACTAATTTGTTGTACTTCTACTCTTCTACATAAGCATAATTAGAAGGCCACCTCAGTACCTATTTAACGAGGTCAATTTTCTAAATGACAATTAACATAGAATTGCATCGATTGACTCGCCATTAATTTAGATGTGTCTCAATGTACAACCAATCTAAGCAGTAAGCACATAAAATACAGCCAAACTGTCAGTTGTGTGCACTAGGGGATTTTAACACAAAATATTGATAACATGGCATTATGGTTATGAATGATTTAAGCTTGAAGCATGTAGGTATTTCAAGGGTTCAGGCTCACCATCTTTATAACTTTATATAGACAAGTGATAAAACCACAACACAATAATAT
The DNA here is from genome assembly GCF_002127325.2 of Helianthus annuus. Lineage (NCBI taxonomy): Eukaryota > Viridiplantae > Streptophyta > Magnoliopsida > Asterales > Asteraceae > Helianthus > Helianthus annuus. The sequence continues at coordinate 20,921,116 of NC_035437.2, forward strand.
AAGCAAAAAAACATATCAACATTTAATATCAAGTTACACCTCAACATGTCAAATTGATGACTCATGATGTGGCCATACTCATTGGAGTCATTGCTAAGAAAAACTAAAGATCAAGTAGAGAAGGCAATATTTGTTAGCTTTTTCACTTGCTGGACTATCTGATGGCTAGAAAATAATCAATAGCTTACCATGAAACTTCAAATTTTGCTACCATTAAGAGCTGATCTTCTACTAGATGAATATACATGTATATGCAAGTTCAGCAAAGTTATTTCATGGGAATAAGTAGTGCATGTATTCCATAATGGATTGCTAGATACAATATATTTCTATGGAGATTGAGCAAAACTAGTGCACCTTCTGCAACTTTGGCCAGCCCTTTGTGAATTATTTATATCCTAAGGTCTCATGGATTTAATATATACCAGTATCACTTGATCAATTGTTGCTGATTAACAATAACAATATAATGTTTTGAGGCTGATGTTCCCTTATTTTTTCAGATTTTATAACAATGATTAACCCTTGTAGATATTCAGGTGATGATCACATCCATACACATGATTAACTTTATATTGATCAACCTCATCAATATTTTGCAAACACTGATGCAAAGTTGAACAAAACTAACACTCCAGTAAATTTTTACCCACTCAGACCTGATAGGTGGGTACATTGATAAGTGTCAGACTAGGATGGACCATTTAACACTCTGTAGCAGGTGATTTTACAATTTAGTCCTAATCAAAAGAAGAAAAAGAGTTTTCCACACTAATTAGAGCCCAAAAACACATATATACTAATAAAAAAGTAATGAGAAATATAACTAACGAGTAATGACATAAGTAGAAACTAGAAACAGATGCTAACGAATCTACTTTTATGAAAATTGCACCTTCTATTTATTGTTAGACCACTTAATATATTATAGTTTTCATTCTGCCCACTGCAGTTGCAGTACTGTTGTGTATCTAGTCATAATCACAACATTTTAATACAATTAGTTCAGCTAAACTGCAACAAAAGTAATTAAATAAACAAATTAGGAGTGTATAAGTGTCATCCAGAACTATGAACTTTTCATCCGGAGGTTGATTGAATCTGAAACTTGATCCCCATCCGCAAGTTTCACAAGTTGCATGATTGCATCTCATCCGAAAGTTGTAATGCATCCGAATCTACTGAGTTACGATTAGTTTTCTTTGTTTGTTAGCTTTCGCTTCTTTGTTGTATACATACAACAAGCTTGTAAGATTATTCAAGTTAATTAATGAACTAATAAAAAATTCCCCTAATAGTTGTTCAAAATTTACATGGTATCAGTTCTAAATTTGTTCGCTTCTGATCAATTCATTTGTCTGATTTCTGTTCATCATCTCAATCGGTTGATTGTGTGATTTGCTTGATCATCTCAATTCAGTTCAATCTGTTCTGAATTGCTTTATTGATTCTGGTTTCAATGGTCGTTAGATTTAGCATTTGTCTGGATTGCTTTATCGAGTCATTGATTCAATCACATATTCATCTGTTTCATCGTTATGTTCGAATCTCATCGATTTCAATCAATTTATTCAATCTTGAATCAATCACTGATTTTCATTCTCACTTTCATTCTAGTCGATTGCAATCCATTTCCTATTCTACTTTCGTTCAATTTCAATTTCATTTCTTAAATCATGTCTAAATTAACAAGTGTGGAATCAATTCCTCAAGTCTACACAAATGGTGAGCAATTGTATCAGTTTACAAAAGAGCTTTTAAGATATTTCCCAAGGAAATTCCTAAGTAATTTGTTTACTATTTCTGCATGTTCCATTGAGCTTCTTCAATTAATGATGAAGAGTATAATACTCACAGTTAATGATTTAAAAAGAAACTTTAACATAATCCTCTGCGTCCTAGTCTCATAAACCTTTTATAAGCATCAATCACTATGTATAAAATATCTACTGTGACAATTTTCGGCAGAACATAACGAATCAATAACGGTTATACCTGAGGCAAATCAGAGGGAGTCATCAAGCACAGAGTCGCAGAAGTGGCATTATGCGAATAAATGGCGAAATTGACACCATCCTGAAGCACCGTAGCACCAAACGGCGTCGGATTACCTCGCAGAATTTGAAAGCGGCGCGGCGACGGTGGCGGTTTCTCCTTCTCGACGACCGCCGTATCCAATTCTCCGGCGTCGCCTGCATTAACCGCTACGGCAGCATTGGTGTTTCTCTGGCTTGTTTGAAAGTTGATGTGAAAGTTAGGGTTTGTGAATTGGAAAGTGTGAGTAGAAGTGAGTTTTGGAGTGTGAAATAGAGAGTAGGAAGTGGATCGGAGAAGTTTCTCCATTGCAGAAGCATGCGAAATGCTTCGAGATTCGAGTCAGTTGCAGAGATGAGTCAGGGTTAAAGAATGAATGTATGTGGGACTGGGGAAGGATTTCTTTTTAGATTTTTAGTTGTTTTTTTAGTATTCGTTAAATCCCTATCCTCTTTAACGGTCTTTCTATTGATATAAATTTATGTATTTCCTAGGATTAGAATCAAATACAAAGGATCCTGATTGTAAAAAGTGTAAGAAGAATTTATAGAGTGACAAGTGTCCAATAACCTAAAAAAACCCACTACACAAAAAAACCCACTACAAAAAAAAAAAAAAACCTTAAACATCCACCACCACCAAAAACCTAAACCTCCACAAGGTTTTTGGGGGGGTGTGGGAGGGGGGGGGGGGGGGTTAGGTTTTTTTTAGGTTTTTGGGGGGTGGGGGGTTTAGGTTTTTTGGGGGTTTTTTGTGAGGTATAGTTTTTTTTTTTTTTTGCCGGGGGTGGGGGGGTTTAGGTTTTTTGGTTGGGGGGTGATGAAACAATGGTTAACCGGGCAGGGTTAATACACTGGTCTCGTCAAGAAGGGTTAATCCCTTCCTCCCGAGGATCGCTGGCTGGATCACCGGTGGTTGATCTCCTGCACAAGGAAACAAGCCGTGACTCGTAACAAGGAGGATGGGGTGGGGGGTGCTCCTTGTTACCACTCTCCGGCGTGAGAATCAGTAGTTTGCTTGGGAAGCAAAGTAAGATAGTAGTAGTAGTGAGAGAGTTGTGAAGAGATACCTCAAACCTGGTTTGGGGTTGATATTTATAGCCGAGGAGTGGAGGAGGATGATGATGGATGGACTGACGACGTGCTGCACCTTTGCAGGTGTGTCAGGCTTGTCGGTTATGGAGGTTACGCCACGTCAGTCCATTGCTTACGTAGATCTGACAGGAAACTGCCATTGGTGCCACTTGCACTGTGGTGTCAGTCCCACTTGTTGAATGCATAGGATGCGGTGCAAGCCGCATCGCTACGTGCGGTAACATCTGAAGTTACCGCGTCTCCTACTTGTGATCAAGGAATACGCGAGATGCGGTGCTAGCCGCATCGTCGTCTTGCCTGCATCCCTTGTCGTGACGAAAATGCCCGTATTGAGCGGTGTCAACCGCACCGTTACGTTCATCTCCTTCTGTGCCTAAGGTAAGGCTTTCTTTGTATTGATAGAAGTGTTCGCTGGATGCGGTGCGAGGCCGCATCGCTGTGAATACTTCCGTTTTCATACACCAGATGTGATGCTATGTCGCATCACTCTACCGTTCTCATGTTCCATGTAAGTCCTCCGTCGTTACTAGATAGATTGGATTCAACCCTTGTGCCGACGCGTTCTCGCATGGGCACAAGTAGGTTGTTAGCTAGTGGGGGTTTTGGTAAGGGTAATGGTCACTCGCGGTCGATGCTGACGCGAGATCTGGGACCATACCCCTTCAAGTCCCCCCAGTCTAGTGTTGCTGCCACATACAAGTTGTATGTGGGAGGAGTACTGGACTATGGTGTTTGGAAGGTAGTTTGGAGTCTGGAGAAGATCCTAGACCATGTGTGGTCTTTTCTGTATGTAAATCAAGCTGGAGGTCTGGAAGGGTCATCTGACGCCTCTTCCGTATCGGTGAAGGAATCTTCGTCTGATTCGAGATTCTCAGCCGATTTATGTCACCAGGTGGCTTGCCACCTGTTGTTGTGCCGAAGGTCTCTTGGAGACCTTGTTAGTAATGCTGCACAAACTTCGAACCAACCTCTGAGATGGTGGTTTGAAGGTATGTAGAGGTTTCCCATCCTTTAAAGGTGGTCTTTTCTTCATACCAATTGTTGAATTGGTGCATGAAGAAGAAAAGAAACTTTTGGACCAATCTTTGAGACTGGGATCAAAAGTTGTTGATGCTTGTAAGTGCTTTGCTCAAGCTCTATGTTCAGCATCTAGCTATGAGACGACGATCCCTTTTTTGTTGGGTTTTCGTGTTTGTCGTCATAGCTCTCTAGTAACCGCACGTTCTTTGCGGTTACCTCGTTGCGTCATTGTTGGCCATGTTTGGTCGAACAATGTATATTCGTACTATGGGTAAATAAACATGGTCATAGGCAAGGGTATGCCCACCATTGTTTATTCTATGCGGCCCATAAGCGGGCAAACAAAGTCATAAGCAGACTTGTTACCGCTGTTCGGACGCTTGTTGTTCGACGAGGGCTCGTTTAGAGCGCTTATCTGCGTTCGTTTTGGAGCCACTTACCTTCCCGCTCCAATACCGAGTTTGCCTTGCAGTAGCATTGCTCGGTGATGTGGAGTGAGCTTGGCTCTTCCGTAGCAACCACTCTGCGGAAGCTATGGTTATGTCCGTAGCTCCTCGTGAGTGTCTGTGGTTTTGCATTACCAGATTTGCTCGAAGCGGGTGTGGCTCGGATGTGGCTCTTGAAGGTTCAGGAGACAGGGTTGCTGATGTGCGTTCGCGTGCATTCCCTTCCTTCCTTTTGTTAAAGAAGGTGTTTATGTACCCTCTGCGGTTGTGAACCGGACAGGAGGGATTTGAAGCTTGAAGAGAATGAAGGCAATGCGGTTCCCCTGTGTCTGAGATGCGGTTCAGTCCAACGGACAACGCTGGTTCTGAGCATCTGACACACCTGAACGGGCTCGTGTGTGTCATGTCCGCATATTCCACGTGTGCTCGTGGGTAGTGCGGATATGTATTATACCCCCTTAGTGTAGAGATATATATTTTTACCTATTTTTAGGGGTATGTTAAAAAACGACATGCGGTATGGGTTATGGTGCGGTATACCAGAGAAACCGCATGCCGCTTATAATTGGATAATGTAGTCGTTTTTTGTTGCATATGTGGCTGATCTCACGTGTGAGTTGGTGGAAGTTGGTGAGATCTTCCTGGCATGTGCTGAAATGAAAGGACGTTTGCACTGCCCGAGGCATTAAATGCACTGTAGCGAAGAGTGTAAACGTCTCTTGTGTCAGGCGCGTGGGCGGCCACGCGCGCGTGATAACCGTCAGCGGAAACGGCGCTCGACATGTGGTGTCATACGATTCGCTCTTTTTGAACGTGATGATTTGTTTTCTCCCTCCGCATTAATTGCGATGGGTATATAAGGGGAAACCGTTCGTGGTTTCCCCTCACTTGTTTGAAATTTCAAAAATTTGCCGGTGAGAGAAAACTTGTTCTTTGTCTTCTCCGACGAAATTCCTTGAAGTTCCAGTGAGGGTTTTGGTTTTTCTACTCACGTTCCTTCATATCTCTGATATTTTCTGATGGCTGAACCATAAAATCCACACAATATGGAGGGTGAAAACCCTGAACAGCCGGTAGTATCGGCCGATGAAGACGAAGATGATGACGTTGACGTTCCCGGTGGTGGGTTACCGGTGTTGAAGTGGTTAAAGGGTGGTTTTAAACTCCTGATGGCCACTGTGCAGATGGCCAAAGATTGGGATGCTACCTACCCACAAGTGGGGGACACCGGTGCCGATGCTCCGGCCGGTTATATAACCTTGTGGGCTGATTTTTTCACCGACGGCAACCTTAGGTTGCCGGTGACGGTGTTTGTTGCGGAGGTATTGGAGTATTATCATCTCCATATCTCCCAACTTAGTCCTTTCGGAATGTTCCGAATTAGGAACTTTGAATACACATTCCGTGCCCATTGCTTGCCCATTACAGTGGAAAATTTCCGGCGGTTCTACCAGTTGACGGTGAACACCGGTTTTTTCTCGTTTACTCAACGGCATGGGAGTTTGAAGTTGATGACGCCCTCTAAGGGTGTGACAGGCTGGAAGAAGAGGTTCTTCTATGTGAAAGCCTGTGCGGTCTATGCTACCATGTCTTTCAGGAATGTCAACGTTGGAGTTTCTGATGAAGATATTCCTGTTGCTACCGCAAAGACCGTGGACTGGTTCTCTAGGCTGCGGCCTATTGAACTCAAGAAGTTGGATAACGATCAACTGTGGATATTGCGGATGATGCTCTCGAGACCAGATAGGAAGGAAAGGCCCGTTTTGCGGGAAAAGGGTGGTGGTAAGCTCTTTACACTTTGTTATTTTCCTTACTTCCTAAGCCTTGTAGTAACCTGCATGCATGTATCAGCGGATGCGGTTGGCTTGTGGAGAATGTTTGAGCCCGATTTCGAGGGCCAGGTTGAACTGATTACGGTTGAGCTGAAGAAAGGCTTCAACCTTGAAATTCTTATCAACTTCCGCGTACCGTCGCGTGCGGTGCTGGATGCCCCGGTTCCGGGAGACGCAAGAGGTATGTCGTATGTGGCATTCGTTTGTGCAGTTTATCGTTTTGACTGGTTTTGTTGATTGTGTCAATCCAGGTATCCTTGCGGATTTGGGGAAGTTTGAGAAACGCGTCCCAAAAAAGACTGTGGAGAAGAAAACGGTGAAGAAAACCGTGCGGGGTCGTGGCAAGGGGAGTGCTGAAGGCTCAGTTGCCCCTTCTTCAGTTTCTGAAGCCGCAGGTACCTATCGATCTTGTTACCGGGGATATACCGATTACGTGGTAGTATCTGACACCCTTGAGGGTTTGGGTGTTATAGGTAGTGGTGCGGCTGCGGGTGGAACTGCTGTGGTTCCCCCCGTTGTTGGTGAGAAAAGAGGACCAGAGCAGAAGGCTGCTGATGGTGGTGAACCGAAACGTCGGAGACTGCAGACCAAGAGAGTTGCTCCGGCGCAAAAGAAATCTGCAGTTGCTGCTGGTAAGTATATCCCTTTTCTTTGTTTTGTATGTACAATAGGTGGGAATAATCATTGATGCTCTTTGTGTTGCAGAATCCCGAGATGCAGGGTATTCCTTCTTTGACTTCCCTTCGTCTCCTCTGCATACCGCTGCTGTGGGTGCGGGGGTATCGAAGGAGACTGTCGTGCCCAAGGAGCCTACGGCCCCTTTTGTTGGGCCGGTTCGCGATCCCCCTTGGAGAAAACGGTGGAAACGACTGCTGACCGGATATTCGACACCGTGGATTCCTCGGACAATCTGATCTCTCCTAATGAGGGTGATGGATTGGACTTGAGGTTTTCAGATACTGGTAAGCAGAATTCTGATGCGGAGGCGCAGAAGACTGCTAATGAGCCGCAGAGCTCTTCTGCTGGTGTGAAGGTTACCGGTGCTGATGCCGGTGGTGCGGGTTATGATGGGCCTCCAATTCAGCCTGGGGAGACTGAGTTGGAGTATTATTACCGCACATACTCCCAGGGTCGCAGTATGATGTATCACCGACCCCCCTGGACTGTTATGCAGGGGGACGATATTTCTAATGACCCTGCGGCATGCAAGGAGATTCTGGGTGGTCTGGGCACCCCTTTTGAAGTCGAGCGTGCCCGTGCCGCACCCCGAGAGCTGCGTATAAACCAGCTCTCAACAATGCTGGTAGGGACTTCCATTGTGGCAAACGCCATTTTGGAAGATTATAAAGTGCTGTGTCGCCGCGAGGAGGAGGCTGCTCGTATGCGGGCGGAAGCGGAAAAGTTGGTCCAGGCTGCGCGCGCGGGTGCGGAGCAGCTCGAGAAGGACAAGGCTGCTTTTGAGAAGCAGAAGCAGACTTCTGAATGGGCTGCCACTGCCCAGCTGAAACAGGTGCGTACCCTTGCTAAACTTCTTGCTGATGAGCGTAAGAGTTGGAATGAAAAAATGTCCAATGAGCGCAAGAAGTGGAATGCATCTTGGGCTAAGCAGAATGACATTCTGTTTCATGCTCGGCAGGAGTTGACAAATGCCAAGGCAGCGAATGCTACCTTGAGCCAGGAGAAAGCTGCGGCTGAGGCCATTTCTGTTAAAGCGCTGCAGGCGAAGGCCGACGCCCTGAAGGTGCTTGAAGAGGCCAAAGAAGCCGGGGCTCGTGCCGCGAAAGCCCTTGAGGAGGCTGAAGAGAGGGAGAGTCGTGCTTCTAAGGCTCTTGAAGAGGCGAATGCGGAGCGCATTCGTTTGGACAAAGTTGTTGCCAGCCTGCAGGTATGTTTCTTTAACTGTGTTACTTTCTTCCTTGTTTCGTAAATGTTTATCGTGTAAACTGTTTACTATTTTTTGACAGGCTGAGGTTCAGGCCCGGGAGGTCGCGGTTACAGACCTTACTGCCCGCGTGTCTGTTGCGGAGAAACGGGCTGACGCCGCTGCTGAGGCCAAGGATGCCTTGGTGTCCTCTTTTAACCAGCTGGAGGCTGACCGTGAGTGGTTGCGGGCTCACGGTATCGCGCGTGTAAGTATCCCTTTTCTTTAGATTTGCTTGGACTAATATCCGAGACTTATGATCCTTTTATTGCAGATTGTTGAGGCTATCATGAATGCCCCTGAGACCGCATCTGGTTTGGACCTGGTTAAGGAACGTGCGCGCGATGCTGGCTTTAAAGCTGGTTATAACCGCTGCATTGGGCATATCAATGTATTATCCGCAGGCGGTTATACTAATAAGCGATCCGGGTTCCGTGATGTGGATACCGAAGGTCGCCTGAACGCGGCCGTAGCCTTCTTTTATGATACGCCTCTCTCCTGTGTGGAGAAATTGGACGACTGTTTAGAGGCTGCGGATTATGTAGATCGGCTGCGGATGCTCTATGCTGATGCGGAAGAGGAGGATCCCGCTGGTGGTGCTGGGGACGACGCTGGTACCAGCGGTACGAAATAGGGTTTAGGTTGGCAAGTGTGCCCCTTTTTTGTGTTCCTCTTGTATATATTAGGAACTTTATGTAAATCCATTAAGCACCGTGTGGGTGTTTGAATTTTTTGAATATAACATTTTTTGTTCAATTTGAACAAGTGTTTTTAATTCTTGCATGTCTGAACGTATGTATGCGTAACTTTACCCATTTATGAACGGGGTCAAGTATACTCCATACTTTTGTTGTATGAGTACGCGTCAATTCTGTTATTTACCGCGTTAGGGTTTTAGAATTGTGTAAACTTTGTAAAAGCTTATATGTCCGGAACTCTACCCATTTGTGAATGGGGTCAAGTGTACTCCATACCTTTGTCGTATGAGTCCGCGTCAATTCTGTTATTTACCGCGTTAGGGTTTTAGAATTGTGTAAACTTTGTAAAAGCTTATATGTCCGGAACTCTACCCATTTGTGAATGGGGTCAAGTGTACTCCATACCTTTGTCGTATGAGTCCGCGTCAATTCCATTGTTTGCCTTTTTGGGCTCAGGAATTGTGTAAACTTTGTAAAAGCTTATATGTCCGGAACTCTACCCATTTGTGAATGGGGTCAAGTGTACTCCATACCTTTGTCGTATGAGTCCGCGTCAATTCTGTTATTTACCGCGTTAGGGTTTTAGAATTGTGTAAACTTTGTAAAAGCTTATATGTCCGGAACTCTACCCATTTGTGAATGGGGTCAAGTGTACTCCATACCTTTGTCGTATGAGTCCGCGTCAATTCCATTGTTTGCCTTTTTGGGCTCAGGAATTGTGTAAACTTTGTAAAAGCTTATATGTCCGGAACTCTACCCATTTGTGAATGGGGTCAAGTGTACTCCATACCTTTGTCGTATGAGTCCGCGTCAATTCCATTGTTTGCCTTTTTGGGCTCAGGAATTGTGTTAAGTGTTGACAAAAACTTGTTTATTCGGCCGGATAAATATGCAAGTCTTTTTGCCTTCTGCTGGCCTATTACAATATTTGTGTGTGGATACCACTTTGTATGGGTATCGCGAATGAAGATTTTACCAATCTGTTTTTGGGATACCGCAAAGTGGAACACGCATTTGTAATAGTAATCACAAACAATAATGTATAAATTTGCTTATTTATTTATTTGCAAATGGCCTGCGGCCCGATAGGTTACATAGAGAAATGTAAGAACATGGCTTACATATAACAGCGTCGAAGCTGTTGTGCATTCCATGTGCGTGCGATAAGTTCGCCTTCTAGTGTTTGTAATTTGTACGCGCCTTTCCCTAAGACCTCTTTGATGAGGTAGGGTCCTTCCCACTTGGGGGCGAGTTTGCCTGGGCGCTCGGCATTAGATGCCTCATTGTCGCGTAGGACGTAGTCTCCTGGGTTGAAAGTACAAACGCGGACGCGCGCGTTGTAATACTTTTCAAGTTTGGATTTATATTTGGCCTCGTTGATGGCAGCGTTTTCGCGCCTTTCTTCCAAGAGGTCCAAATCGATCCTGCGTTCCATGTTGTTGTCTAGTTTTTCAATAGCCAACATTCTAGGAGAGGGGAGACCTACTTCTGCGGGGATCACCGCTTCTGAACCGTAGACTAGGCTGAAGGGTGTTTCCCCATTGCTTGTTTTTGGGCTTGTACGGTGAGCCCATAAGATACTTGGGAGTTCATCGACCCAGCCACGCCTGGCCGTTCCCAACCGTGCCTTGATCCCTTCGACTAGGCTTTTATTGATACTCTCGACTTGGCCGTTCCCTTGCGGGTGTGCGACTGATGAGAATATGTGCTCAATATGTAGTTCTTTTAGCCATTTTTGGAATTCGTCGGCAGCGAAGTTTGTGCCGTTATCGGTGACAATGCACATTGGTAAACCGAAACGGCAGATGATGTGTTCCCAAATGAACTTCCTTGTTACCATAGCAGTGGTTGAGGCGAGCGGTTTTGCTTCCACCCATTTTGTGAAGTAATCAACCGCTACTATGATAAATTTAACCGCACCTGTAGCGGCAGGGAAAGGTCCCACAACGTCAATTGCCCATTTCTGAAAGGGCCATGCGGTTGTGACGGGGACTAAGTTGTTTTTTGGCCGCAAGGTTTTTGGAGCATGACGTTGACAGTCGATGCACTTGCGCAACTCTTTGACGGCGTCCAGGTGCATGCCGGGCCAGTAATACCCGGCATTCATGATTTTGGCCACTACTATGCGTGGTCCAGCATGTATGCCACATATGCCCTCGTGTATCTCTCGAATGAGGTATGTGGCATCCTGGGGGTTGACGCATCGTAGTAGTGGCCCGAGGTATGATTTGCGGTATAAGATACCGTCTCCCATTTGATAATGGCACGCTTTGTATTGTAGTTTGCGTGCTTCTGATTTGCTTTCGGAAGTCACACCTGACTGTAGATATGCGATAATAGGTGTCATCCATGATATTGAACCGTATTGAATGACGTTGACTTGGCGCAGGGGTACCGAAGGATTTTGCAGGATTTCGATGCGTATCTCCTTTGCCAAGTGTTGGAAGCTGGTAGATGCAAGTTTCGATAGTGCATCTGCGGACTTGTTTTCGCTTCGATTAATATGGCGAATATTAAACGAAGCGAATTTGGATTTTAGTTGCAAGGCTTGTTCGAGGTAGAGGATCATGATATCTCCTTTTGCGGCATAGTCGCCGCGTACTTGGCCTGCAACTAACAAAGAGTCGACGTGTGCTTCCAGATGTTGCACGCCGATTTTAACTGCTAAACGTAGCCCTGCTAACAGGGCCTCATATTCTGCCTCGTTGTTTGTGCTTTTGAAGTCGAGGCGGATTGCATATGTAAGCTCTTGGCCGTCAGGGCTGACGAGTCGCAGACCTGCACCTGCACCTTCCTCGTTGGAGGCCCCATCGGTAAATAGCGCCCATGTTTCTGAGGAGGATGGCGTTGGTGCAGGAGTTTGTGCTTCTTCGCATTCTTGGATGCGATTCACCGGTACTTCGGCGGCGAAATCAGCTAAGATCTGGCCTTTAATCGCGGGGCGCGGTTTATAGTGTATCGTGTGCGCGCCCAGCTCGATTGCCCATTTCGCTAATCTCCCAGAGATGTCGGGTTTGGATAGGATCGGGCCGATCCTGTAATTGGTTAGCACTGTGATGACGTGGTTTACGAAGTAGCGTCGCAACCGTCTTGAAGCGTGCACTAATGCTAGCACCAATTTCTCCATTATTGAGTATCTCGTCTCTGGGTCGTTTAGCATCTTGCTGATGTAATAGATGGGTGTTTGAGCCCCCTTTCGCTCCACTATTAATACCGCACCCACCGCGTTATCCGCGGCGGATAGGTATAATATGAGTGGCTCATCTTTGCGTGGTGCGGTTAGAGTTGGGAGTTGTATCAAACACTCCTTCATTTCCCGAAAAGCCTGTTCAGCCTCTGCGGTCCACTGGAATTGTTCTTTCTTTGAACAGCTCCGCAGGGTCTTGATGAACGGATAAGACTTAGCTGCGTGGTTAGCTAAGAATCTGTTAAGTGCCGCTAGCCTGCCGGCTAGCCGTTGCATATCCTTCATCGATGAAGGCGATGGCATGCGCTCGATCGCCTGGACTTTCTCCGGGTTTACCTTGAATCCATCTTTAGTGACGATGAACCCAAGGAATTTGCCTTCTTCCATTCCAAACGAGCATTTTCCTGGATTGAGCTTTATGTTAACGCTGCGCAGAGTTTGGAATATTCTTTCAATATCTGTGAGCATGGTATCCTCTTCCATGCTCATGACGACCAGGTCGTCCATGTAGATTTCGACACTTTTGCTTATTTGGCCGCGGAAAGTGTCGTTCATCAACGTTTGGTAGGTTGAGCCCGCGTTGCGCAACCCAAACGGCATTTTTGTGTAGCAGTAATTTCCTGTGGGAGTCCGGAATGCCGTTTTGTCTTCATCCTCGATTGCCATTTGTACTTGATGGTACCCTTTGTAGCAATCGAGGAAACACTTCCATCTGAATGGTGCGAGATTATCGACTTTTTCGTCGATTTCTGGAAGCGCGTAACAATCCTTGGGGCAGGCTTTGTTAAGGTCTTTGTAATCGACGCACATGCGCCAGCCCCCGGACGGTTTTTCTACCATGACTGGGTTGGATAACCACGTCTGGTATTTGACTTCCCGTAGGATGCCTGCGGAGAGCAGTTCTTCGATCTGCTCTTGCATCGCCTGATTTTTAGCTGACCCAAGGTGGCGTTGGCCTTGGATCACTGGCTTAATACCTGGCAAGGTATTTAAGTGATGTTGCGCAATATCCCGTGGGACCCCGGTCATGTCTGCGGGTGTCCATGCGAAGATGTCCTGGTTACTGAAGAGAAACTGCTTCAGTTGCGCTTTTGTGGTCGGGGATAAGGCGTGACCCAACGTGACCTTTTGTTCTGGGTATCTCGCGTTGAGAACCCATTTTTCTGGTTGGTCGTTGGGAGTGGGCCTTGCGACTTTGGTCGGACGTACTTCGTCCGACATCATGACGTCCCTGCGGGCATAGATTATCGCGATCCCCGATTCGGTTGGGAAACCAACCGCAGAGTGGGGGACGGATGTGATCATATTGAAATCTCCTTGGGATTCTCTCCCGAGGAGTACGTCATATCTGGAGGTGTGAGGTAAAACCATGAAGTTTACCACTTCTGTCCTTGTGCGGTTTCCGCTGGAAAGACGCACAGGGAAAGTAATCTGGCCTAGAGGAAAGACAGTTTCCCCTGCGAACCCGGTTAACGGGTAATCTACTGCTTGCAACCGATCTTTGTCCTCCTGGTCGAATTGGTTGAAGCATTGTTCGTAGATTATATCAGATGTACTGCCCGGGTCGATGAATAGACGCTCGGTGCAGTAGTGTGCCAGTTGGCCTGAAATGACGACGGCGCGCCTATCGCGCGGTCCGCCTCGGACTTTTGGAAAGACGACTTGCTCGTCTTTCCAGTCACATTCCGGCCTTCTCGTCGCTTTGCGCGGCCTGCCCTTGCCTCCGTGGATCATGTGGGTGGAAGCCACGTGCATGGTTCTCTTCCCGGAGGAGGTACCTTCGCCATGAGGGGTAATGCGCTTGGTGGGTTTTTGCCCACCTGGCAAAAGGTGTTGCAGTTTCCCCTCCTTTAAGGCGCGCTCAATCTCCAGTCGGAGACTGATGCAGTTGTTGGTGGTGTGGCCCGAATCCTTGTGGTACTCACAGTAGAGTGTGAGGTCCTGATTTTTCTTGGACTTCATTGGTTGGGCCGGTCGCAAGAACTGTGGGTCCGCAAGTGTGACAACCCTCACTAAACCAGGTATCCGTACGACTTAATTAACTATTAATTGTTGCCTAATTACTGTGCTTAACTGAGATTTCTGATAAACTGCTACTTGATTGTTGATACTTGTACATATCTGCATCATACTTTGATTTTTCCGTCACTACATTACTTATTTACTGAACTTTAGTGACAAACATGATGCACAAAAGCACAGTAGCATTTGAACGGATAACCTATTTGACATGCTGATATAGCCAGCATCAGGCAGACACTGCCTCTAAAGGCCTGTATGAGCCAGAAATATTTTACTACACCCATAGTGTGTGTAGAGATACAAGGGTTGTATAAATTGCGTCTCTAGGAATAAGATATAGAGATTTGGATGTGCCTAAAAACGTACTCTAAGCACAAAACACGGCATTTTTATCAACATACTAGCTTCTAGCTAATTAATAAAGTGCCAAAATACGAGGAATTATTCCTGACACTTTGCAGAATAAATTGTGTCGCTAAAAATATTATTTACGACGCTTAAAGGATTATTTAAGCACTTTAACGGATTACTATCCAACCGAACAACCGGACTATACCCGGAACATAAAAATATTGCCAGAAATATTATTGGTATTTTTCTGAGCCAGTTAGGGTCCCTGATTACCCTAACACCCGCTTTACAACGCATTAAACAACTAACGGGGTTAACCACTAAAAGTAACCTACTTTATGTAACTGAACTCTAACTGAACGATCGAGACCCAACCGGATACCCCCCCCCTAATGGAATCGGTCACTATGATGTGACAAGGGGAGTACACCTTTTTAATATTATATTAGATTACGTGGATATCTAGACGACATATAACCGATGGACGATAATCCTATGATTTGTCTATAAATACCTTCACTAAACACAAAGGATTATCATTCACCACAACCCACCATCACTCTCTCCCTCTTGCCCTCTCCTTCTCGGCCGAACACCCACACTCCAACCACCCATCTTTCGAGTTCTTGTCTTGCCATTCCAAGCTCATACAAGTGTCGAGAACCGCGTATTAGGAAGCTTGAAGCAAGCGGAAGTTGAAGGACCTCATTTCTTTGCTTTTATCCACGCCATTTCCGACTAGATTCTTCCCTAGCCCCGAGCTAGAGGTATAATGTTTAAAACTCACTCACAAACATATCTAAAGTGGTTAATATGAGTTATAATGATTAAAAGTCGGAATCATGTGTTTTGAATCTATAAAGTCTTCTAAAACATGAATTTTGTTGGATAAAGAGTCATGTCTTGTGTAAAAGATGTAGTAATTGAATATGTTGATTATCGAGGCCCGATCTACGATGTGGTGGCTCTTATCATCGTTTAACCCGACTTTGTTAAGATCGTGTATCTTAACATAAGCTTGTTTCTAGCAGTACGAGGGTTAAAAGGTGAAACTCCACCACACGGGAAACATGAACTTGTGTAAAAGTGTTTTGACATGTAAAATAGTATTTAAAACGAGCCGATCTACGTATGTACAAGTGGTATATTCGTAGGACCAAGTGTCGAGAAAATCATGTTTTATATAAGTTGGATAACATACTAACAAATATGATTTTTACAAACTACAAGTGTATAAACACTTGTGAAACGAAAGATCCGACAAAGTAACAATTTTTACAAAAATTGTCGGGAAGTTGTAAAGAGTGATTTGTTCTAAAAACGGGGTTTTTACAAGACTAAACTATTTTATACATAGATCCACTAAATATAACGAGATCTACACTATGACATTCGGAAAAATTACAAGTTCATGTAATAATGTGATTTTACATACTAGTCTACGAGTTTAATGTGTTGAAACTAGTTTGAAGTATCGGAAATTGATTGGTTGATTTAAAGAAATCGTTGAGGTGATTTTGTAAAAGAAAATGATACGCTTGAAAGCGTGGCCACCTCCAGTTACAGGGGAAACTCTGGCGAAATTTTCTAAAAATATAACACTTAGAATTATTTACAAGTGTTAGACTACTTTTGACATGTTTTCAAACTATATTTCGCCATGACTTTATTTATTAAATAATCGGAGGTGGGATTTTCACAAAAACTAAACGTGATAAATATTTATTCGATAAATATATTTTTCATCACACTGTTTATGATTATTTTGTGAAAATATATAAATATTATTTTTAGAGTAAAAATAATATTTACTAACGTTGACGAACCCAAAATAATACAAACGCTTATACGACGAACATATAAGTTACAACGGTAATTACTGTTACCACATAATCGTTAAAGCATAACTTACGCTTTATACAGAAATATTCATAAACGCGTACCTTGCCAACGTATTATTTTGGAAAGTATTATGTGAAGAGAAAATATAATATTTTTGAGAAAAATATTTATATTTGGAATGAGAAGTAAAAATATATTAAGTGAGACTTAATATTATAAATAGAACGCACATGTATTAAATCCCCCATCCTTGGGAAGGAAATTAAATTACCAAGTATATACAAGAAACGGTTGTCTAACTGTTTCCCGAAAATGTAAACTATAAAGCTAAGGCACGGCCATCCGTCTAATAGAATTAGCACATGTAGGTCGTTGCACAGCAGTTGGACATTTGGATTACTTGGTACTGTGACGCACTCACTGTGAGTTCATGTCCCCCTTTTCTCTTAACTGTTTTCAGTTTTCTAAACCGCGGGGGTGAAATACATGTTACTATGATTACAAGTACTTTTACATGGTATGGATAGCGTAAGGAGGGTTATTACCTAGATCATGTGAATGGGTAGGCTATTATCGTAAGACCATTAATCCTTGTATAAGGACCGAGAGGCATGAGTGATAGATCTATCGGGTGTTGCGAGCCCCACGCATGAGCCAGCGTGTGGCTGCATGTGGTGACTATGTCGTTCCGCCGGAAGGACCGGTATGAAATACGCGTTACAGGTTTGAGTGCTTCCTAGGCCATTTCACTTATTAATGTATTAGCTACACATTAATTGATCTCTTTTTCCTTATGGCTACATACCAGGAATTTTCATACTTACAGACATATTACAAAGGTTTTACTTACTCACTACACATGAACTCGCTCAACATTATTGTTGATTTTTCAACTTACATGTATTTCAGGGAATTAAAAGGTCTGGCACGGTATGGCACGTTTTCCCGCTGCACTAGTTTCCAAGACATCCGGGGTTTAGGGGATGTGACTCTTTCCTGGACAAGTCACAGTCCTTAAACTGTGATCATGTTATGTTTAGGTTCGTAATGTTTGTTGAATAAGGATATGGTTGTTAGGGCGTGTTTCCCGTTAAAACAATGGCACTGTATTTGGTTTTTAAAACTTAATGGATGATTCTTGCAGGATTTTAATTCATATAGCTTTGTTATGATTAAGCTATGGTATTAAGAAGTCACACCAACTTAACCACGCTTCCGCAAAGCCAGGGTGTGACAGCTTGGTATCAGAGCTCTGATCATAGCGAACTAGGATTCCATCTCGAGTCTAGACTATGATCACTAGGGCTCTCACGAAAACATTTTTACTGCATACCACTTAAGTCCAGACCCAAAACGTTTTTACAAACAAATGTTGAGCACATTTCACTTATTCATTATTAGGCTCAGTCCTGAAGACTGAGGCTCGGTCTTGGAGGCCGAGGCTCGATCTTAGAGATCGAGGTAGATGTTTGTTGTTTTAGGCTCGGTCTTGGAGGCCGAGGCTCGATCTAAGAGATCGAGGTAGAGGGCTAGTGAGACTAGGGAGAATAGGCTCAGTCATGAAGGCTGAGGCTCGGTCTTGGAGGCCGACGCTCGATCTAAGAGGTCGAGGTGGATGATAGAGCAGTCTTAGAGACTGGAAGGAATTTGGCTAGTGGGACTAGGAATGTCAGTCTTAGAGACTGGGAAGAATTTGGCTAGTGGGACTAGGAGTGTCAGTCTGGGAGGCTAGGAGGCTAGTGGGACTAGGAGAATTATTTGATTGCTTATTGACTAACATGTTTATATGATAATATGATTGATTATTATACGTATATGTGTTTGTAAAACGTCATGCTTTCATCATGTACTAGAAGGATGGGCACTACGAATCCCATGGCCATAGTATCAGACGACATAATTTCATCGGAGCACGAGGTGTACCTTTCCGATACTACCGGCACAGACAATGACGACTTTCAACCCTTTTGCGCTGCCTGAAGTCGTAGCAGAGCCTACTGATGGCCATCTTGTTGGGAATTTGCCACTCGTGGTGATCCCTGCCCCTGTGCCCCTTGCCGCGTATCCTGTTGTTGATATGCCCCCCCCCCGACGTGGCCTCTGACGACGATAACGATCTACTAGAAAAGGACCCATTCGAGGGCGAGGCCCTATTGCTGCTGGTATTAGCCTACTGCTTGCGGACGCACCTGCAGGGGAAACCCATGCCCATTCCCCTGTCCCAGACTCATTTGAGTTGCTGAATCCATCTTTCGCATATACAGGGAGTGCAGCACCATTCACACGACGCCGACCCTGATACGGCATCATCAGCTGCACCGTTTCCCGCACACAGCTTTGAGTTGGATCACAGTACTGAGGGTGATCTTGTTCTTCCACCCAGTTTTGATCCAGACCATGACTTTGAGTCCATACACTTAAACCAGCCCTTGGAGGATCCTGTAACCCTCCATGATGGTTGATCCAGCTGATTTCGAGATGGAGTTTGTTGATCCGGAGCCAGCCGTGGCCCCTGAGCCAGGCGTTGCTCCTAACACCGCATTGGAGCATGACCCTGTTCATGCCGATGCACCTGCTGTTGCTCCTTGATTAATCATCTGCTTGGACGAGAGAAAATTTGGGGTAACTGTGCAAGACAATTTATTATTACGGGGGCCCACGTGATAACGACTTGTAGTGCACAGAAATCCTGGTGGACTCTGCGGGTCAAGCTAATGAAAATCAATGTAGCAGGAAATAACTCGAACACGAATGACCAAGGCGATGAAGCCTCGACTTCATTCTATTTCAAGCAACAAGCCAAATTGGCAAGCCTATGTGAAGGCTCAGAAAATTTATTTCCCCACCCATACATTGAGTATATTTATGTGTAGAATTGGGTGAGTACATGATGGCTTATGGTGCTATGTATCTCATAGACAATTGGGAAGTTGTCTAACCCTCTTCATGCCATTTCGGCAGAAGAGAATGCCACCCAGGCGTGACACAAACGCCAGTATGTTGCCAAGGATAGAAGCCGAGCTGTAAAAAAAAAAACGCAATTCACAGGCAATTGCACGACATGAAGCTCTCCGCTTTTAGCACAGCAATGGCACTACTGGAAATAATCCCCAGCTGACCGCACCTATAAGCAGTCCTAAACTGCAAGCCTTTGAACTTCGACGAAACAGAAAGCGCCATTGCATTTGTTCGTTGGTCCGAAAAGATTGACTCCATTCTAAGAAAGACTAACTGTTCGCCCCAAGCAGAGTGATACCTTTACCTTGAGGTCATTTCTAGATAGCACACTCTCATGGTGGGACCATCAGGATCAGGCCCTTAGCACGGATGCTACTTATGCACTGAGCTGGGACGAGCTCAAGGAAATGATTGAGAAGAAATGTTGTTCTAGGACTGGAATTCAGAAGCTTAAGGTGGAGTTCTGGAATTTGAAAATGGACAGACCAGAGATTCCTTAACATGTCCAGCAATCGCACGACTTGCCTAGGGTCGTCCCCTACTAAGTCATTATTGTTGTACGATACAGTTATGTACGTGTAAGCTTTACATTGTGGTCTCGATTTGTGGCAATGCAATCGCAGTGATCTATTGTTTATGCTCTACGACATGAGATGTTATGTGGCTGATTTATTGATAGCATGAGATGTTATGTGCTAATATTGTTGAATACATACGTACATTTTACCTGCTACGACCTAACCTACATGAAACGTCTTTTAGAAGATGCCACCAAGACGCGAAATGCGCATGCCCACCTCAGAGGCGGAATTTCAAGAACGTCTCTTACAGTTCATCGCACAGTACGAGGCCTCTCACCCCGGAAACAAACCACCCAACGGCTGCACCTACAAGCAGTTCTTAGGCTGCCAGCCCCTACATTTCGACGGCACTGGGGGTGCCATAGCCTTCGTGTGCTGGGTTGAGAAGACGGACACTGTTTTGCGTGCGAGCAAATGCGCCCCAGAGGATCAGGTCACGTACATTTCCGGGCTGTTCCGAGATGGGGCTCTGTCATGGTGGAAATTACAGGTTCAGACAATGGGCGAGGCTGTTGCGTATGCTTTATCATGGGACGAGCTAAAAGAGCTAATGTATAAAAATTACTGTTCGAGAACAGAAAGCCAGAAGGTGGAGACTGAGTTCTGGAACTTGAAGATGGAAGGTCCAAAGATAGCTGAATATGTGGAGAAGTTCCAAGTCCTGTCGCGTATTGTTCCTTACATGGTAGATCCGGAGTTTAAGAGGATTGAGCGTTTCATTTGGGGATTGGCACCCCAAATCATGAGCATGGTGACGACATCTAAGCCTGCAACGATCACTGAGGCCATCAATCTAAGTGTAGCCTTGACTGAAGAGGCAATCAGGATGAACAAATTTTCAACCTCTGAGGAGAAGAAGGAGACTCATGTAGAGTCATCTGGGGACAACAAGAGAAAGTTGGCGAATTTCAAACAGGGTACCCAGTCGAGTAGCAACAACAAAAAGAGAAAAGAGTACATGGGTAAGCTACCTAAATGCGACAGGTGCCAACGTCATCATACCGGGCGATGTAAAAATGGGAAGTGTGACAACTGTGGCAAAGTGGGACACAGCAGGGAAACGTGTTGGCGTGAGACGAAGCGTGGAAAGAAAGGAAAAGGAAAAGATAGGGGATGTTACAACTGCGGGGATATGAGGCACTATAGGAAAGATTGCCCAATGGAGACTAGACAAAATTATGGGAAAGATGTCTAACACCGGGCTAAGGAAGCACGCCAGGAATCCAAGCATGGATATCGGTACGTCCCATATTACTCAACGCTATGCATCCATTCTATTTGATACTGGTGCCGATTATAGCTTCGTATCGTTAGAATTTAAGAATATGCTTGGTTTAGCCGCTAGTAAGCTAGATATTCCATACTCGATTGAATTAGCGAATGGAAAGTTAGTAGAAGCTAACGAGGTGATTCGAGGTTGCGTAATCGAGTTGGGAAAGCGCGAGTTCGCTCTAGATCTACTACCAGTCCAGTTGGGAAGCTTCGACGTGGTAGTAGGGATGGATTGGTTATCTGGCAACAAGACCGAGATAGTTTGCCACGAGAAGATGATTTGTATCCCAACCGATGATGGTGAGACCATTGTTGTTCATGGAGAGAAGCGTGAGACGCCGTTGAGGATTATTAGCTGCCTAAAGGCAAGGAAGTGTTTGCAGAAAGGATGTGTTGCGTTTCTGGCACACATTGTGGATAAAAAGGGCTGCTGAGCCAAGGGTCGAAGACATCCATGTCATGAGGGAATATCTGGAAGTCTTTCCAGAAGACTTGCCTAGCTTGCCGCCTCAAAGACAAGTGGAGTTCCGCATTGACCTAGTTCCAGGTGCCGCGCCTGTGGCTAAGGCACCCTACAGGCTAGCTCCGTCTAAGATGCAGGAACTGTCGACACAACTTCAAGAGTTGTTAGACAAGGGATTTATCCGACCAAGCTTCTCGCCTTGGGGAGCTCCAGTATTGTTGTCAAGAAGAAGGACGGTAGTTTCCGTTTGTGCATTGACTACAGAGAGTTGAACAAGCTGACGATCAAGAATAGGTATCCTTTGACAAGGATTGATGATCTATTCGACCAGCTTCAAGGTTCAAGCTTTTACTCAAGGATCGATCTTCGATCTGGATACCATCAGCTACGGATACAGGAGGAGAGTATCCCAAAGACAGCCTTCAGAACTCGATATGGACACTACGAGTTTCTCGTTATGCCGTTTGGTTTGACAAACGCACCTGCAGTGTTCATGGATTTGATGAATCGAGTTTGCAAGCCGCACTTGGCTAAATTCGTGATTGTATTCATTGATGATATTTTGATTTATTCAAAGACGAAGGCTGAGCACGAGCAGCATCTTAGAGCCATTCGGGAGCTGCTAAAGAGAGAACAGTTGTACGCCAAATTCTCTAAGTGCGAGTTTTGGCTACGAGGAGTGCAATTCCTTGGGCACGTGGTGAACGGAGATGGAATCCACGTGGATTCCACCAAGATCGAGGCGATCAAAGATTGGGAAACGCCAAAGACGCCAACCGAGATTCGGCAATTCTTGGGTTTGGCTGGCTATTATCGAAGGTTCATCGAGAACTTTTCAAAGATCGCTCAACCGTTGACGCTCCTCACACAGAAGGATAGGAAGTTTGATTGGGGAATCGAACAAGAGGAAGCATTTCAGATATTGAAAGATAAGCTTTGTAACGCGCCAATCCTAGCTCTACCAGAAGGTACCAATGATTTTGTGGTATACTGCGACGCATCGCGTCAAGGATTGGGTTGTGAGTTGATGCAACGCCAAAAGGTTATTGCCTACGCATCACGCCAACTGAAAGTGCACGAAAAGAACTATACCACGCATGATTGGAGCTAGGCGCAGTGGTTTTCACTTTGAAGATCTGGAGACACTACCTTTATGGTACGAAGTGTACAATCTTCACAGATCACAAAAGCCTCCAGCATATATTCAACCAGAAGGAGTTGAATATGAGGCAAAGACGATGGGTCGAGCTGTTGAACGACTATGACTGCGAGATAAAGTATCACCCAGGGAAGGCGAATGTGGTCGCCAATGCCCTAAGTCGTAAAGGGAGAATCGAGCCCATAAGGGTTGGAGCTTTGGAGATGATCATTCAGACCGATCTTTCCTCGCGCGTTCGTACAACGCAACAAGAAGCTCTCAAGGAAAGAAACATTGCAGAAGAGTATCTCCGTGGGATGGAGAAGTTGTTGGTACCAAACAAGGAAGGAACGTTATGTTTTGAGAAAAGGATTTGGGTTCCTTTGTTTAGTGGTTTAAGGAAGGTTATTTTCGACGACGAAGCTCACAAGTCGCGGTACTCTATCCACCCTGGAGCGGATAAGATGTACCAAGATCTTAAGGATTATTATAGGTGGCCTAGGATGAAAGGCGATGTTGCTGTTTCTGTGAGCAAATGTTTAACATGCGCCAAGGTTAAGGCAGAATACCAGAAGCCTTCAGGACTTCTGCAACAACCAGAGATTCCCAAGTAGAAGTGGGAACAAATCTCCATGGATTTTGTTACGAAACTGCCAAGAACGCCTAGAGGCCATGACACTATCTGGGTGATAGTGGATCGATTGATGAAGTCAGCACACTTCTTGCCTATCCGCGAGAAGGATCATACAAGCAAATTGGCTGAAATCTACATGAGAGAGATTGTTACACGCCATGGAGTACCTCTCTCGATTATCTCCGATAGAGACGGAAGGTTTGTATCGAGTATATGGCAATCCTTCCAGGAAGCTTTTGGCTCAAAGTTGAATATGAGCACTGCTTTTCACCCGCAGACCGACGGCCAAAGTAAGTGGACGATTCAGACGTTGGAGGACATGCTGAGAGCATGTGTGATGGATTTAGGCGGTAGCTGGGATAAGCATTTACCGCTGGTTGAGTTTTCCTACAACAACAGCTACCACACCAGTATTGGTGCCGCGCCATTCGAAGCGTTATACGGACGCAAGTGCAGGTCGCCGCTCTGTTGGTCTGACGCAGGTGATAGACAATTGGTAGGTCCCGATGTAGTTCAGGAAACTACAGATAAGATCGCGCAAATCCGAGATCGCATTAGTGCGGCTCGTGACCGTCAGAAGACCTACGCAGATCTGAAAAGGAAACCTCAGGAGTTTGAGGTTGGGGATATGGTTTTGTTGAAGGTATCACCCTGGAAGGGTGTGGCACGCTTTGGGAAGCGTGGGAAGTTGAATCCGCGCTACATTGGTCCTTTCAAGGTTTTGGAAAGAATTGGGACCGTAGCATACAAGTTGGATTTACCTGCCGAACTGAATAATGTTCACGATACATTTCATGTATCCAATCTGAAGAGAAGTCCAACTCAAGTTAACGTTGCCATTCCTACCGACGAAATTCATATTGATGACACGCTCCACTTCGTTGAAGAACCTGTCGAGGTCACGGATTGGAAAGTGAACAAGACCCGCCGGAGCAATGTCAAGCTCGTCAAAGTTCGCTGGAATGCTAGACATGGTCCTGAGTTCACCTAGGAGCGTGAAGACCGAATGAAGGAGAAATACCCCCACTTATTTCCTGAGAACCCTGCTTCTACAAGCAGAATTTAAAATTTCGGGACGAAATTTATTTAACGGGGGGAGAATGTGACAACCCTCACTAAACCAGGTATCCGTACGACTTAATTAACTATTAATTGTTGCCTAATTACTGTGCTTAACTGAGATTTCTGATAAACTGCTACTTGATTGTTGATACTTGTACATATCTGCATCATACTTTGATTTTTCCGTCACTACATTACTTATTTACTGAACTTTAGTGACAAACATGATGCACAAAAGCACAATAGCATTTGAACGGATAACCTATTTGACATGCTGATATAGCCAGCATCAGGCAGACACTGCCTCTAAAGGCCTGTATGAGCCAGAAATATTTTACTACACCCATAGTGTGTGTAGAGATACAAGGGTTGTATAAATTGCGTCTCTAGGAATAAGATATAGAGATTTGGATGTGCCTAAAAACGTACTCTAAGCACAAAACACGGCATTTTTATCAACATACTAGCTTCTAGCTAATTAATAAAGTGCCAAAATACGAGGAATTATTCCTGACACTTTGCAGAATAAATTGTGTCGCTAAAAATATTATTTACGACGCTTAAAGGATTATTTAAGCACTTTAACGGATTACTATCCAACCGAACAACCGGACTATACCCGGAACATAAAAATATTGCCAGAAATATTATTGGTATTTTTCTGAGCCAGTTAGGGTCCCTGATTACCCTAACACCCGCTTTACAACGCATTAAACAACTAACGGGGTTAACCACTAAAAGTAACCTACTTTATGTAACTGAACTCTAACTGAACGATCGAGACCCAACCGGATACCCCCCCCCCCCTAATGGAATCGGTCACTATGATGTGACAAGGGGAGTACACCTTTTTAATATTATATTAGATTACGTGGATATCTAGACGACATATAACCGATGGACGATAATCCTATGATTTGTCTATAAATACCTTCACTAAACACAAAGGATTATCATTCACCACAACCCACCATCACTCTCTCCCTCTTGCCCTCTCCTTCTCGGCCGAACACCCACACTCCAACCACCCATCTTTCGAGTTCTTGTCTTGCCATTCCAAGCTCATACAAGTGTCGAGAACCGCGTATTAGGAAGCTTGAAGCAAGCGGAAGTTGAAGGACCTCATTTCTTTGCTTTTATCCACGCCATTTCCGACTAGATTCTTCCCTAGCCCCGAGCTAGAGGTATAATGTTTAAAACTCACTCACAAACATATCTAAAGTGGTTAATATGAGTTATAATGATTAAAAGTCGGAATCATGTGTTTTGAATCTATAAAGTCTTCTAAAACATGAATTTTGTTGGATAAAGAGTCATGTCTTGTGTAAAAGATGTAGTAATTGAATATGTTGATTATCGAGGCCCGATCTACGATGTGGTGGCTCTTATCATCGTTTAACCCGACTTTGTTAAGATCGTGTATCTTAACATAAGCTTGTTTCTAGCAGTACGAGGGTTAAAAGGTGAAACTCCACCACACGGGAAACATGAACTTGTGTAAAAGTGTTTTGACATGTAAAATAGTATTTAAAACGAGCCGATCTACGTATGTACAAGTGGTATATTCGTAGGACCAAGTGTCGAGAAAATCATGTTTTATATAAGTTGGATAACATACTAACAAATATGATTTTTACAAACTACAAGTGTATAAACACTTGTGAAACGAAAGATCCGACAAAGTAACAATTTTTACAAAAATTGTCGGGAAGTTGTAAAGAGTGATTTGTTCTAAAAACGGGGTTTTTACAAGACTAAACTATTTTATACATAGATCCACTAAATATAACGAGATCTACACTATGACATTCGGAAAAATTACAAGTTCATGTAATAATGTGATTTTACATACTAGTCTACGAGTTTAATGTGTTGAAACTAGTTTGAAGTATCGGAAATTGATTGGTTGATTTAAAGAAATCGTTGAGGTGATTTTGTAAAAGAAAATGATACGCTTGAAAGCGTGGCCACCTCCAGTTACAGGGGAAACTCTGGCGAAATTTTCTAAAAATATAACACTTAGAATTATTTACAAGTGTTAGACTACTTTTGACATGTTTTCAAACTATATTTCGCCATGACTTTATTTATTAAATAATCGGAGGTGGGATTTTCACAAAAACTAAACGTGATAAATATTTATTCGATAAATATATTTTTCATCACACTGTTTATGATTATTTTGTGAAAATATATAAATATTATTTTTAGAGTAAAAATAATATTTACTAACGTTGACGAACCCAAAATAATACAAACGCTTATACGACGAACATATAAGTTACAACGGTAATTACTGTTACCACATAATCGTTAAAGCATAACTTACGCTTTATACAGAAATATTCATAAACGCGTACCTTGCCAACGTATTATTTTGGAAAGTATTATGTGAAGAGAAAATATAATATTTTTGAGAAAAATATTTATATTTGGAATGAGAAGTAAAAATATATTAAGTGAGACTTAATATTATAAATAGAACGCACATGTATTAAATCCCCCATCCTTGGGAAGGAAATTAAATTACCAAGTATATACAAGAAACGGTTGTCTAACTGTTTCCCGAAAATGTAAACTATAAAGCTAAGGCACGGCCATCCGTCTAATAGAATTAGCACATGTAGGTCGTTGCACAGCAGTTGGACATTTGGATTACTTGGTACTGTGACGCACTCACTGTGAGTTCATGTCCCCCTTTTCTCTTAACTGTTTTCAGTTTTCTAAACCGCGGGGGTGAAATACATGTTACTATGATTACAAGTACTTTTACATGGTATGGATAGCGTAAGGAGGGTTATTACCTAGATCATGTGAATGGGTAGGCTATTATCGTAAGACCATTAATCCTTGTATAAGGACCGAGAGGCATGGGTGATAGATCTATCGGGTGTTGCGAGCCCCACGCATGAGCCAGCGTGTGGCTGCATGTGGTGACTATGTCGTTCCGCCGGAAGGACCGGTATGAAATACGCGTTACAGGTTTGAGTGCTTCCTAGGCCATTTCACTTATTAATGTATTAGCTACACATTAATTGATCTCTTTTTCCTTATGGCTACATACCAGGAATTTTCATACTTACAGACATATTACAAAGGTTTTACTTACTCACTACACATGAACTCGCTCAACATTATTGTTGATTTTTCAACTTACATGTATTTCAGGGAATTAAAAGGTCTGGCACGGTATGGCACGTTTTCCCGCTGCACTAGTTTCCAAGATCATCCGGGGTTTAGGGGATGTGACTCTTTCCTGGACAAGTCACAGTCCTTAAACTGTGATCATGTTATGTTTAGGTTCGTAATGTTTGTTGAATAAGGATATGGTTGTTAGGGCGTGTTTCCCGTTAAAACAATGGCACTGTATTTGGTTTTTAAAACTTAATGGATGATTCTTGCAGGATTTTAATTCATATAGCTTTGTTATGATTAAGCTATGGTATTAAGAAGTCACACCAACTTAACCACGCTTCCGCAAAGCCAGGGTGTGACAGCAAGGAGGACCTCACTTGGCGACATGGTGATCTCGGTCCAGTTGCGGTCCCGAGAATCTTTTTTTGACGCCCGACTGTCTCGGGCGGGATTGTAGTTCTTTGGGTCGAATGTGTTGGTTCGCGGGAAATACGGTTTGGAAATATCGCGATTTCCAACGTCCCGGTTGCGTTTATTTTGACGCTTGGACCCTTGTTGGGATGTTTCGGCTTGGGGCTTTGCCTTTGTCACATGCGGTTCAAGTGACCGCTATGTCTGGGCGTATGTCTTGACCGCGGTCATGACATCTTCCCATTTTTTGGGCAAGCCCTCCTTGCCAGAGATGGTCATGATCATCTCTCTGTCTTTGACGGCCCAGATGAAGTGGTTTCGTGCCATCTGGTATGCCACGTCACCTATCTCCAGGCACTCTTTATTATATCGGACGACGAATGCTTCGAGCGATTCGTCGTCCCTTCGCCAGATGTTCATGACGTCCAACGAATCTCGTTCGTGGCGTCGCTGCTGGCAAAAATGGGCGAGGAACTTGGTACGCAAGTCCTCGAATGAATCCAGTGATCCCACTGGCAAAGAATCGAACCATGCCCTGGCCAGGCCCGTAAGGGTCTGGGGGAAAAAATTACACCAAGTGGGTTCATCCCACTGGCCGTTGATGCCCGCGCCCATGAAGATGTTCATGTGGTCGTCCGGGTCGGTCGAACCACTGTATTTCCCAACGTTGAATGGGAACTTTGTCGTGGTGACATGGGCGTTGGCAATCCGCGTGCCGAACTTGGAATTTTCGGCCGCTGCCTTTGGCCTGTATGGCTCGTTCGCAGGGCGCTTTGCCGCCCTAAGGTATGTGTTGCGGGGTTGACTGGGAGGAACATAGTTGCGTCCTCCCGGTCTGCTGCTGGTGTCATGCGAATCACCGCGGTAGCTATGGTCGTCAGGGTCGGTATGACCGTACCCTTCGGTGTATGGTTGCGGGCCCAATCGGCTCTGAATGCCTGGGCCGCGTCGGGAGGCTGATCGCCTCCTGTCCTCGCCATGGGGGCCAAGGCGGGTATGTACCGGTCCTCTGGTGTGGGACCCGTATGAGGAATCGTCCTCGTTGAGGGTGTGGACCGAACAGTAAGACGATCCCCGTTCTTCACGTCGGCTTCTTGAAGCCGGGCGTGAATGTATCCTGCCGTCGTATTGTAAAATACGCTCAACAGGGGTGTGCGGTGCTGGGGGAAGCCCAGCTCGTATATTCGCTTCAGTACAAGCGCGGTTGTATGCTGCGGTCAGCGTGGCTGCCTGCTGCTCGTACCAGGTATGAACGGTCATGCCTGGTGGGATCACAGATGGGAACTGTGATAAGTCATGTCCAAACATAAAGGAGGGACTCCTTTGTGTGGACGTGCCGATGTGTCCGGGTTGGGAGGTCGAGGCATTGACCCCTACCGGAGATGGGATTGGAGGATTTTGGTTATCCGCAATGTTGTTTTGGTGATCAGTCATGATCGTGAGAGAGGAAAAAGGATGGTTTAGAAAATGCTAAGAGTAGCGGTGGGCGCCAATGATGAAACAATGGTTAACCGGGTAGGGTTAACACACTGTTCTCGTCAAGAAGGGTTAATCCCTTCCTCCCGAGGATCGCTGGCTGGATCACCGGTGGTTGATCTCCTGCACAAGGAAACAAGCCGTGACTCGTAACAAGGAGGATGGGGTGGGGGGTGCTCCTTGTTACCACTCTCCGGCGTGAGAATCAGTAGTTTGCTTGGGAAGCAAAGTAAGATAGTAGTAGTAGTGAGAGAGTTGTGAAGAGATACCTCAAACCTGGTTTGGGGTTGATATTTATAGCCGAGGAGTGGAGGAGGATGATGATGGATGGACTGACGACGTGCTGCACCTTTGCAGGTGTGTCAGGCTTGTCGGTTATGGAGGTTGCGCCACGTCAGTCCATTGCTTACGTAGATCTGACAGGAAACTGCCATTGGTGCCACTTGCACTGTGGTGTCAGTCCCACTTGTTGAATGCATAGGATGCGGTGCAAACCGCATCGCTACGTGCGGTAACATCTGAAGTTACCGCGTCTCCTACTTGTGATCAAGGAATACGCGAGATGCGGTGCTAGCCGCATCGTCGTCTTGCCTGCATCCCTTGTCGTGACGAAAATGCCCGTATGGAGCGGTGTCAACCGCACCGTTACGTTCATCTCCTTCTGTGCCTAAGGTAAGGCTTTCTTTGTATTGATAGAAGTGTTCGCTGGATGCGGTGCGAGGCCGCATCGCTGTGAATACTTCCGTTTTCATACACCAGATGTGATGCTATGTCGCATCACTCTACCGTTCTCATGTTCCATGTAAGTCCTCCGTCGTTACTAGATAGATTGGATTCAACCCTTGTGCCGACGCGTTCTCGCATGGGCACAAGTAGGTTGTTAGCTAGTGGGGGTTTTGGTAAGGGTAATGGTCACTCGCGGTCGATGCTGACGCGAGATCTGGGGGGGGGGGGTTAGGTTTTTGGGTGGTGGTGGGGGGGGGGGGGGTTGGGGGTGGGTGTTTAGGTTTTTGGTGGTGATGTAGTGGGTTTAGTTTTAGGTTATTAGACACTTGTCACTCTATAAATCCTTCTTACACTTCTTACAATTAGAAGACTTTGTAGAATAACTTGACCCGTATTTCCTATACATACAAAAACCAAATGGGGAATAGTGCGAGGCAGCTACAAATGGGGGAATAGTGTCAGGCAGCTGTCTGGCACTCCCTCATTGGACCAAAATGTTTATTGTTTTATATTCATTTTAAAATTACGTTTTTGCCCCAGCTTAAAATAAAATTACGCTTTTGCCCACAGCTCAAAATAAAGTTACGCTTTTTGTCCCCATCTCAAAATTACGCTCTTGCCCTCAATTCAAAATTACGACTTTGTCTGGCACTATCCCATTGGACTAACCAGTTTATTATTTTACATCCATTCTAAAATCACGTTTTTATCCGTCTCTAAAATTACGGTTTTGCCCCCAGCTCAAAATAAAATTACGCTTTTCTCCCCAACTCAGAATTACGATTTTTCCCTCCATTCAAAATAAAATTGTGGTTTTGCCCTCAACTCAGAATTACCTTTTCGCCCCCAGTTCAAAATAAAGTTTTGTTTTTGCCCCCACTTAAAAATTACGATTTTGCCCTCTGTTTAAAAATGTGATTTTTCCCCGTTTAAAAATTGTGATTTCGCCCTCAATTCAAAATTACGTTTTTTCCCCACTTCAAAATAAAATTATGTTTTTGTCCCCAACTCAAAATTACAATTTTTCACTCGGTTCAAAATAAAATTGTGCTTTTGCCTCAAGCTTAAAATTATGATTGTGCCCTTAGTTCAAATTTATATTACGTTTTTACCCCCAAGTTAAAAATTACGAATTTGCCCCTATGAAAATTTACAATTTTGCCCCAGGTTCAAATTTACAGCCATTACTTTAGCTTTTGTCAAATTACGATTTTACCCCAATCAAAAAATACAACTTTCTCTCAGTTAAAAATTACAATATTGCCATTGTTTTAGTTTTTTTTTATCAAAACTATAAAAATGTTTTGTTTTAATTAGTTGACTCGATTTAATTGTTTTTCGTGTCAATGAGCTGACTAACACTCGCTCATTATTCGATCATCGCCCCGCAACGCAGGCGGGACAGGGCACCAACTAGTTATAATTAAGATTAAATTATTATTCTTTTTCCATTCATAAAAAGTTAAATCTTAAAAAATTGATATAAATGCAGGGACAGTTAACCATGTATCATGTTGTGGCATTAATAGCCGAAAGACAAGAAAAAAAAGTTGATATAAATGTGGGGACGTTTAATCATGCATCATGTGGTGACGTTTATAGCCGGAAGACAATGGAATACGTGCACTAATTGACATTTGTCCAAATTGTTGAGTTTTATTTGCCTTATGTCAAAGACTTGATGTAAAACTATTACCGAGTTTGAGGTTTTATTGGAAGCAGTCTCTCTATTCCTATGGGGGTAGAGATAAGGTTATCTAAGATTAAATTATTGTTTTTTCTTTCCATTCATAAAAAGTTAAATCTTAAAAAATAGATATAAATGTGGGGACGGTTAATCATGTACCATCTTGTGACGTTGATAGCCGAAAGACAAGGGAAAATTTTGATATAAATGCGGGGACTGTTAATCATGTATCATGTGATGGCGTTGATAACCGAAAGACAATGGGATACAGGCACTATAAATGCAGAGTGTTATGTGCCTTATGTCTAAAACTTGATGCAAAACTATCAAGTCAGGGTCTTACTGGAAGCAGTCTCTCTATTCCTACCAGGTAGAGATAAGATTGTTTATATTATACCCTCCTCAAATCTTACCTTAGCTTTGCTATTGGTAGGATTTAATGTGATGATTACGACGACGACTTGTCCTCTTTTTAGAAATGAAAAATTAGACAATCTAGACCGATTGTTTTTATGTATATGATCTACCTATGTAGGTAATGATGTAAATTAAGATAGATATGAGCAAATTCGTTTGATGGTTTATGCATATGAGTTTTATATTAAAAAAATAAACGATCTTGAATTTGTCTTTAGGGTTTTTTCAATCATTTCACATCACACCTACTTAATAGAAAATTAGATAGTCTTATCTGTGGTTGGAGATTAAATGTATTACTTTTTTTTTAAAACTGGGCTAAAGATAACATAGGTGCACAAACCTTTTTTTTAATATCCGGATACGGGTATGATCGGACTTTGACTTTTCGAGTATTGGCCATACCCAGGTCGGGTTCGGGTTTGGGCGTCTGGATATTGGCCAGAAAATCTATACCATGTGTACCCGAGTTTGGGTAGGGTTCGTGTTCAGGTTTTCAATACCCGGGTATTAGAATACCCTATTTCCGGGTCCGGGTATTGGTCGGGTAGGGTTCGGGTATTGGTCGGGTGTGGTTTGGGTTCGGGTATAGATCGGGATTTTCGATTCTTTTTTTTTTTTTGGCATAAAACATAGAAATATAATGGAAACTTTTATTTATACATATCGTTTGCCTTGAAATCTGCCCAAAAAAGTATCCGCTCTAAACGTTCAGAAAAAGTTGTTGTACATAACAGGTCCGGATATTACGAAAACCTGGGTCCAGATATTACGAAAACCCAATTACGGGTATTACGAAAAAACCGGGTACGAGTTTTATAGAAACCGGGTACGCTGAAACCCTGGTAAAAAAAACCCAGGTTCGGGTATTGAACAGAATATGCATACCCGGTCCTACCCTACGGGTAGGGTCCCAGGTTCTGGTTTAAAAAACCCGGCTTTTCTAATACTCGGATTAAGTGTTTTTTTTTGGGTTTGGGTCCAAGTTCAAGTTTTTTGTGCACCTATAAAAAATAATATATCAAATCTGTAATACAGATATCTCAAAGAGTAAATTTAATTCACCACACATATTCGAAAAGTGTTACATATATTTCTATTAATTTTGCATTAAAAATTTGTACGAAGATCATTTTTGCAACTTAATGTTAAGTTGTCAACAAATATTTTAAGTCATAAAGAGGCCATCATTGAATTTCATGTGATTGAAATATATATTTCCTATTCAATTTCAAACATATGTTCTATATTAAAAAATTTAGTTGGTTGTATTTTATTTTAATATATTTTTTTCGGACTTCTTAGACTTCTATTATATATCGTTTCATGTTGTGGGCTTCTCACCAGTTTTCTAATGGGTTTCACATGCGATTCTTTACTTAGTAAGATAGTTGTCACCCTTATCCTTAGGGAAGTCGTCTCTTAACTTTTGGTAACCTCGGTTTTCGTCGTTCATGTTCCTTCAATCATCAAATCATTTTCTAATTCATAGGCAATAAAAAAGACACTGATTATCAATCTTGGTGACTCTTTCTTGTTTAGAGGCGCCTATAGAAGGGCTCGACCTCTTCATCTCCAAATGTGAACTGAACACCATCTACCGGTCTTCATCATCATGTTTTTATTATTTTTTGTGTTTGTTTCCATTCCGGTATTTGTTCGATCGTATGTTTGAGTTCTTTTGGTTTTAGTTTGTTTCATTCCTTAAAAGTTGACACATTTATTCATATCCCCGTATGATAAGTACATGTCTGCAGAACCCATCCACATACCGCAACTGGTTTTTGTAACTGTAAACACGAATTAGATCCATTCACTTTGCCTCAAATAATTGTCTTATATAGGTTGGTTTATATTAATTTGTATAATTTTTTATAGTTTTTGATAAATGGTAAGTCGCTTAAAGCCTTAAACAAATATTTGTATGATGATGTATGTAGCCCAAATAGTGCATACCAAAATAGTGCGGCCCAAATAATATGTACTTCTTCTTTGTTCATCTAAACGTGTCTCGTCTATGGTCTATAGGAAATTGGAAGGCAATGTACATCATAATAATACAAGCCCAAATTAAAGGTACAACCCCATAATAATATGTGAATAATCAAGATTCAAAAGTGATAGACTTTTTTTATTGAGATAAATATATTAAAGAAGATAAAGAACATATTATATCTTAACTCCTTAAAATGTGTTTAAAATATAATTATTTATGGATTTCTTACTCTTTACCCTTAACCACAGCACTTAAATTTATTGTTAATAATTCCCAATACTCTTCTAAAATCTAAACCAAAGAAGAAAAAATGCAACTAAAGGATAGTTCAAAAAGCACAAGCACTACTCAATATAAAAGTAAATACTAGACATGCAATATCTACAACCGATAATGAAAAAAAAAAAAAAAAGTGGCCAAGCAGAAGAAACTTATGAAGAATAAGAATAAAACTAAAATGATTTTATAGCTATGGTGGACAAAAATTCAGGAAATTTGGAAAGGAAACGATTAATGTCAAAAGTCACGTAAATTATAAATTATCGTTAGAACTAAAGGGAGTCATAAAACACCACTACATACATTTTAAAACATAAGTGATGACAAGTTAAGCCCTCCATTATGGCATTATACATAGGGCTGGCATATCGGGTCAACCCGATCTGTTAAGACACGAACACGATAAGACACGAACACGAAACATGTAAACACGAACACGACACGAAATCTTATCGTGTCAGATTTTTCAAACACGAACACGAACCTGTTAATAAACAGGTTACACGAAATGACCTGTTAAGACACGAAAATGTTACCAATATATCATATGATCTGTTTAAGACACAAACACGACCTGCTAAGACACGAACACGAGTTAAGACACGAAAATGTTACCAACACGACCTGATAATTATTAACTTAAAAGCAACATGGTAAACATGATTCTGGTTTCAAATTGAAGTATAATAATGCAAAATTACATTTTTCTAAATCTTTATGGCCGAGTTTTCTAGATCTCCACTTGTTCCATTCAATTTGAAAGATCAAAATTTCTATATTCTTGAAAAAAAGCCCAACTTAATCAGTAACTTTGTATTTGAAATTTAGGTGAGTGTACAGTAGATCTTGGACCCATGATTCACAGTATTAAAACACAACCCTTTTAATTCATAGATAACGATCAAAGGAATCTGATGTGTTTTTAGAATTCGTTACAGTTCCATTAATTTGTTGATAACCTACCTGAATAACGAACGACGGACAAACTAGATATCCCATTAACAACTGAACGACGGTAGAACTTAGCCGGAATATCTGAACCTCCGATGCCGGAATAACTGAACGGTAGTTGAATCTTGATGACGATGCTGAATGGATGATGGCCAGTGATACTTGAGTCTTAATGCCGATGTCCGATGATGAACGGTGAAGATATGAACGGTGAGCGGCAACTGAAGTAAATTTACGGTTTAGTTATTGGAGCGCCAAGTGAAGGAATGAATTTCAAAATTTTAGGGTATACCCCGTAATCCCACGTACTACTTCTGACTCCACATGTCCCCACATATTTGATATATTTTTTAATTTAAAATTATTAACAGGTCACTAACGGGTCTTAACAGGTTAACGGGTTTTAACCTGTTTAGACACGAAATTTAAACAGGTCTTATCGTGTCGACCTGTTTAGACACGAAACCTGTTAAGGTCAAACACGAAACCTGTTAACTTCGTGTAGGTTCGTGTCGTGTTATCGTGTTCGTGTCAGAATTGCCAGCCCTAATTATACAACATTATTTCATAAACGTCACATTATTCGAGTGTTTCAGTCCAACAACTATACGTTGCCAATTTCAAGCGGGTTTAATCTACTAAGATTTTATCTTTTTATTAGATTACATGTATGTTTCTTGTTTAATTTTTAGAACAAGATTTGGTTTTATAAGGCCACTCGGTGTGGGGCTCGATAGTAGTTTTGCATCAAGTTTTAGACATAAGGCACATAACACTCTGCATTTATAGTGCATGTATCCCATTGTCTTTCGGCATTATACAACATTATTAGATTATACGATTATACAGCACTCTGCTTTAAGTCCTTCTCTACTTGTGGTTGGGCTTTGATCAGCCCAATTTTTTAGGTTTTAATCCAGTTTTTCTATTTCCCAGTAACTTCCTTTTCTTTTTTCTTTTTCTTTGTGGCCCAATTAATGTTTACACTTTGATTATTTGAAGGTATAAATTTTTTATCTCGCACAGGGCCAAAAATATTTTTGTGATTTTCGAAGACGGCCCTGAAGTGAAGCCCTCCATTATGGCATTATACAACATTATTTCATAAACGTCATAGTATTCAAGTGTTTCAGTCCAACAACTATACGTTGCCAAGCGGGTTTAATTGTTGTATCCTTTCAATATGACAAGAACATGTACTAAGATTTTATCTTTTTATTAGGAGTTAAATGCCATTTTAGTCATGTGTGACATTTTGCCAGTTTAGTCTAAGTATTTTATTTTTCGTCTGTGGGTCCAAAAATGTTTCACAATTGCCATTTTAATCAAATGGGTTAAGTTCATCTATTTTTCCTGTTAACGATAAGGGTAATTAGGTTATTTTATACGACCGAATTGCCCTTCTAGTTAACAGAATTACATATAAAATGACTGAATTGTCTTTCTCGTTAATAGAAAAAATGTATCAACTTAACTCAGTGGACTAAAATGGCAACGGTGAAACCTTTTTGGACCCATAAGTGAAAATTGAAACCTTTGGACTAAACTGAAAAAATGACCCAAACCACATGGACCAAAATGACATTTAACTCTTTTATTAGATTACATGTATGTTTCTTGTTTGATTTTTAGAACAAGATTTGGTTTTATAAAGTTATCTAACAAAAATGATTTTAAAATAACTTTTAAGAAATAAGCAAAATAAAATTATATAACTTTAACTTCAAGAGTCATTTATTCATCCATTATATATTAACTAGTACGGCTGAGTACTACGACTTTAGAAAAACCTTCTAGAAATATTTTTGTCTATACTAACCAACCCATCCTTATTGGAATTGTGACTCGGTATGTAAATTACTCTACGTATCCGACTTTATGATTTTTTTTTATTTGATTAAATGATTAAGGTTAATTCAATTTGTAAATAACAAATTATTTATATTTTCAATATTTGGTTTATCAGATAACAAATACTAGGTTATGATATTCTATAACAAGTTGTATAAACTTTTAACGTTATATAAATAAGTTAGCATGATTACAGGTATAAAACAATATAATCTTACTATTATATAGCTATAACATTATAACTAAACTTATTAATGTTGTAAAAAATATGTATATACGGAATATAGCAATTATACACAAAATAAAAAAAAAAGTTTACTATCGATATTCATGGGTTCTTGAATATTTCATTACCAACATCACCCTTAACAATCGAACCCTAAATTCGTAAAGGCAGCCCCAAATCACACCTCAAGTTTGCAATGTAGTTCAAACCCATATTCGCAACCTTAAATTGAAACATAAGGGCATTATTATTTTATATTAAAAACCCTTCAAAAAATAATATTCAATATAACAATATTTAAATCATATAACTATATTGTTTTGTGAATATTTTATGTCCACAATATATTTGTTTAATGTGAGTCTTATCTTCAACTTGGAAAGGGTCAAATTGTAGGTACGGTTTGGTACACTACAATATCAAAAGGAACATCCAGAGAATTGGGATATTAAACTACCATTGGGAGAGTGCGACAACATGTTGATTAAGACCTTAGAATGCTAAACCTTCTCGATTGTTTATGGACTAATGGCATCAGGTGTTTATCCAATGTTCTGATTTTAAGTCTTACAGAGAGGATACAAAGTGAATTTTAGGAGTTGATTATTAAAAGGGTATGTGCTCGCCGTTAAAAAAAAAATATTAAACCCAAAATTTATAAACTATTTCTTACTAATGCCAAGAGTTTCAAGTCGGGGACAAAGTGATAGTGAAATTTCCACATCTAACAATCCAAATCGCAGAGAAGGTGCATTGGATCATTTTTTCGAAGGTATGACAAAATGTTACCAATATATCATTGATCACACATGCTGGAAGGTGTCTTATTGAATTCAACCTCCACTCGCGTTGAAGATCTACCTTGTCTTTCATGTGAGTTTCTCAAGTTGAATCATGAGGGTGTGGAAGACCCGAGACAATGAGTGTCTAAACTGGCACCCCTCATAGTTGTGTCGTCATTTGATCGTTAGGTTGAGGAGATCATGTCGGACCTAACAAAGGGAGATGTGTAGCGCCAAGCTCTTTGAAGCATTATTCAAGTGGAATAATTTGCCTGATAGTGAAACAAGGTGGGAAGCTGAAGACACTTTGTGGTTGTTCAAGGATTGGATTAGGAAATATCGCGAGGATATAAGGGTTCTTAAACAATCAAAGTATTCTTTGTTCCGAGTGTGTTTCTCTATAGCCATTTGTATCGGGAAAGATCATAGTAAGTCTGACTTAAATCGAGATTAAATTTCAAACAGTAAAATCAAATAAATAAGTTGCTAAATATTAAGTTGAAAAAACAGATGCAGTATAGCATTTTGTGCGTATCTAACTGTACACAAAAAAAAAAACATTCAAAGCAGTGGATAAAGAACACTTCATTACTGTAAAAACTATCTTGCCATACATGAATGCGTCGTGACTATGTAATTTGATCGTATATATTGTTTTATAAAAAATAGGGATGTAACTGAGGTGACCTTGAGCCTGATGAAGCTTGAGCTCGAGTCATTCAAATTTTAAAACTCGAGCTCAAGGGTACAAGCCTACTGTATCAAAACCAAGCCAGGGGCGGACCTACATAGTGGTCAGGGTGGGCGGCCGCACCCCTTGAAAAAAAAAATTAGTGTATATTTTAGGCAAAAAACCCGACCGCACCCCTTGAAAATATGGTTGAACACCTCATCCGCACCCCTAGCAAATAATTTCTGGGTCCGCCACTGAACCAAGCCCGACTCATAACACATCTTGTTGACTCATGGCTGCTTGTTTGTTTGAAGAGCTTAAATAAGCCAAAGCTGTACTCTTTTTACAGTGAAATC
Source organism: Helianthus annuus (assembly GCF_002127325.2). Lineage (NCBI taxonomy): Eukaryota > Viridiplantae > Streptophyta > Magnoliopsida > Asterales > Asteraceae > Helianthus > Helianthus annuus. Next base: position 20,960,637 of record NC_035437.2, read on the forward strand.
CAAGAGCAATGTTCGATACAAATCTCACCAGTTTCTTTTATTTTTATAATTGTTCCTTGTAGTGAAACGACAATTTTGAATCTTATATAAGAAATATCTTTTGTTTCTTGTATAAATAACCTAACAAGTGTTACGATAAGGAATTGTGAGAGAATCGTAAGAGAAAACGGAAGTCAATTCATTATCCAGATACCCTTACAACTGATTGATTAACTACTTATAACAACCATAACCGCTAACTAACTATTATCACTACTAACCCTCAACTAAACAACAATGACAAACAGACCCCTCACTACTAATCAAACTTATTACATTTCAGAAATGACACTTTTAACCCTTCTATTACTTCATATGTAACAAAACTCCCCCCTTTAAAGATTCTTGACCTCAAGAATCTGTATTAAAATCAGGGTACCGCACTTTAAACAATTCAGCTTCCACCCACGTTGCATCATGACTTGGTAAATCCTTCCACTGTACCAAAAATTTAACGCTTGCCCGATTACCCTTCCGAACCAACTTCCTATCAATTATAGACAATGGTTGCAACACTTGAGCTTGATCATTAGATAATAACACTGGCTGAGCTGGTGGTCCAAAAGCACGTTTAAGCAGGGACACGTGAAATGTGGGATGCAACTGAGATCCATTAGGTAGATCTAAAGTATAAGCCACTGTACCAACCTTCTTGATTATCTGAAAGGGTCCGAAATATTTCTGCCCAATTTTAGAATACTTATGCAACAATGTTACGATAAGGAATTGTGAGAGAATCGTAAGAGAAAACGGAAGTCAATTCATTATCCAGATACCCTTACAACTGATTGATTAACTACTTATAACAACCATAACCGCTAACTAACTATTATCACTACTAACCCTCAACTAAACAACAATGACAAACAGACCCCTCACTACTAATCAAACTTATTACATTTCAGAAATGACACTTTTAACCCTTCTATTACTTCATATGTAACAACAAGTTTTATATGTGGCTTGAATTCCGGCATGAATTCGTTTATTCTCAACTTGTTTTAAGTTTGTGTTGATTCAATCTCAAATAGCTTATGAACCACTCGAATAATATAAAACAAATGTGTCTATGGGCATATGAATAACATTTTATTTAATTATATATAAGTTTGGAAAATTTGTGAAGGGACCACTTATGAAACAATTTAGGCAGCTACTCCAAGTTTGACTTAGGAATAAAAGTATACGTACGGTTAGGTACTCAAACCTTATGATTTTAAACTATCGTTATTTTAAAAGTGGCCTGCTTTTATTATATAAAAAGTAAAGTTGCTATAGCTCTAAAATTTAATGTCGCTTACTTAACGTGGCCTCCATAATTGATCGGACAATACATAATTTGGTACATAATATGTAAGATTAGATGACGTAACCGACAATAAAACATAATAATTTTGTAACATGTGTCTTTACGTAGTCACAAATTTTATTATCCCACCGGACAACTAGAGTCGTTCCACCGTTTTAGGTGGTCCTAAGTAAACTAAAAAGTCGGGGCTCTGTTGAATTGGTATAAAGAAAAGTTGAGATTAAGATTTGAGACATTTAATAACCAGAGCGATGCTTTTTCCTAATGTCGGCCCTAATTTTGCCAATCCGCAATCAGTTTCACATTGGTAAGATACCGCAAGTAACGAGGGTTGTGTGTTGCGACACAGCTTTTGGATTCTGGATTGAAGTGTGCACAAACAATGTGGACTCCTGGAGTAAAATTCTAAATCTTGGGCCTAGAAACGTGGTTTAAATGGGCCAAAAACAAGTCTAATATATGAAAAGAAAAAAAAAACTGGAGGCTTTTGTTTCTTTGGTGGCCCTAAACCTTAGCCTAAATTGATAAGACTAGCGGATCAGCCCCGTGGATAACAACAATATCAGACCACCCGTAGTGGTGAACTTTTTGGGCGTTTTTTGGTTCAACAATGCCCACAACGCCAATTACTCCGCCCCCTTGGGCATTGTTTTGCAATTTTTGGCATGCAACGTTCTTAAATCAACGCTCGAGAAGAATTTGTTTGGCTAGCTGACAGTTAATCTCCTTTTGTTTGGCTAATAAGATTTTTTTTGATGATTTTTTTTAATTTAATTGTTTAACGCCCCTTTTAATATAATGTCCCACAATGCTCACATCCCTACTACACCCATTTTGAAAAAAGGCCCGTAATGCCCCATTGCTGATTGAACTGCCACATGACGCAAAACGCCTAAGGGTGAAGTGTCTTTCACTACGCATGGTCTCATATTTTAAAAATTCGACCAGACGTTAAACGGGTCCTCAAACTTGAACTTTCGTCGATATTGAACTTAGGTTGATAAATTTATAGAAAAAAAAAATCAAGCAGCCAAGATGAAGAAAAAATGACTAACATTTTGTGGTTGCGTATGCGTGACACCAAATCACAAACGGTTATAAATTTAACTAGACTAGTAATAGGTGTAAAATGTCAAATATTGACATCCAAAATTCATATGTACCGTGCTAGCTTATTGGTTTTTTCGAGTCTACTCTACATCTATGATAACAACACATTATCTAATCTCATTAAAAGAATCCTTATTTAGCTTTCGTTTTGATTTGTAATAACTATTGAACATTTATTTCACATGTCACTGGAGTTGCAAAATGGTTAAAGATCACCTTCTTTTTCTTCATTTTATGGTTAAAGGGGAGACCTTAGACAAAGTTTATTTAACATAAATAAAAAAAATGTAGTACATACTTCATGGGTTATATCAAGCTCATTATATTGAGGCTACATGGAAAACTAATCCATCACCAATATCTTTAGTGAAGTTCGGTCGATCGGTTTCCTTTGGGTTAAGAGTAGAGCAGGTCAAAGTTAAAACACTTAACTTGGGATAATTGGTGTAAATTTGTTATTATGTAGCTTTTTAGTTCTTGGCCGCTCAGTTTTCAGGTTTTGGCGTATGAATGAAGTTTTCCTTTAAAAAAAAGTGTGCTTGAATGATATCAAGATTCAAACCTCCATAGAAGTTCTTTCTCGTCACCAATAACAAAATTGTAAGCTATTGGGCCAAAACAAACTATATCATGGTTGTTGTAGGGTTGTTACGGTTCAAAATGTATACATTGAACTAATTTAGCGCTGATAAGTGGATGCTTCAAATGAATTAAGATGCTTAGATTCTCAACACTCTTAGTGATTTCTTCCGTAAATTTACTTTTGATAAGTGGCAAGTTTAGTTTGTTAGGGACACATAAACAATTTAACAAAATAAAATTCTTCGTTTTAATCTTAGAGACTCTTGTATGTGAGTATGTCTGACAGAAATTCGCAAGGCAAAGCATTTTAATACACGTAAGTGTGAGGTCTTAGGTTCAAGTCTCACAAGTAGCAAGAAATTCGCCGTTAGAAAAAAGAAGAAGAGAACCATCATCACATTATAATCACCGAAGCATACATGAAAATATTTAAATCATATGATTGTCTTATAACGGTTATATATGGGTTATATGTTCATTTTTAACAAGACGTACTAATCTGCACTGTGATTTCAATATTTAAGTGTTGTTTTGATATATAGGAGTGTTACGTAAAAAATAACCCCAATTCACCACTTATATTTGAACTCATAGTAGAATATGAGTGGTGAATTGAGGTTATTTTGCATATTAATGTTTAGTTTTCTACAGTGAGAAATCTAATTATGTTTTGACAAGTCTTTCTAACGCAACGATGGATATAACAAAAAAAACAACAAACAAATAGAAAAAATACCTAAAATTTTGTAATAATGTATAAATGAAACGATCTTTTAGCTATGGTGGCTAGAAAATTCAAAAAGCTCGGTAAGAAGAGATTAATGTCAAAAGGCACGTAAATTAGAAATTATCAATAGAACTAAAGGAAGTTATAATATAGCGCTACATTTATTAAAACCTAAGGGGTTATAAGACGTGACTTTATCAAAGTGTGATGAAAATGTGTTCTCCTATGGATTAAAACCTAAGGGGCTATGTAAGACGCGACTTTATCAAAGTGTGATGAAAATGTGTCCTATGGGGTTGAGGGTTGATGAGCCTTTATTAAAGGTAGGGCTGTAAACGACCCGAACGTTCAGCGAACAGTTCGTGAACCGTTCGGCGGGCAGTTCGTTTATTTTCGTTCGTTTAATAAACGAACGAACATGAACAAGAAATTTTGTTCGATTAGTTAAATGAACGAACATGAACAAAGGTCTTGTTCGTTCAATTGTGTTCGTGAACGTTCGGTAAGGTGTTCGTGAACATTCGTTCATTTGCGTTCGTTTATGTTCGTATGTTCGTGTTTTAATTAAAGATTTTTATACTTTCATATATTTTATCTATACTTTTTATACTATTAGACTTTTATTTATATCATTTACCCTTATAATTAAACTAGGAAACCCTCTTTCACCTTATTTATACGCTCTTTCCCTTTCTTTTCTCATTATTTACATCGACAATTATGATCTACTTCCATTCCACAATAAGGGATTCAAGTTCTAGTGCTTCTTTCTGGGCCATCCACCTTTATCCTTCATCGCGTTCGCCAACTTTATTTGTGTTCGCTTGTGTTCGTGAACCGTTCGTAAATATGCTAATTTCCTTAATGAACGAACACGGACATAAAATCTCGTTCGGTAAGTGTTCATGAACCGTTCCTGAACACATTTATTTCCTTAACGAACGAACACGAACAAGGCCTCGTTCGTGTTCGTTCGGTTCGTTTACAGCCCTAATTAAAGGGCTTGAGACCTAGCGATATCAAAGAGATTACAATTCTTAGGGTGGACAAATGTACACTTTTAAAAGTAAGATTAGAAAGGGTGTGCGGAGTTAGCCGGTTAAAATAAGAAACTATAGAATAATTTATCTCATAACCATCATTATATTAAGGTGTTAGAGCATTTACATTCCCTCCACTATTTTTTACCTTAAAATTTAACTAAAAATTATACTTTTAAAAAATTATTCTGTCATTTTAATAATCCTCCCACATCCCATCTACTACTTTTATCTTTATCTTAGTTACAAACACTTATTTTATTATATTCCTCATTTTAATATACTCATAATAATTTTGTAGATTATGATTTATGAATAGTACCTTTTTATATATGAAAAATTATTGTAGCTAACTTTTTAAACTCCAGATTTGGGGGAAAGAAATAGGGGATTAGATGTAGTGTATTTAAGAAGATTTTTTTTATTGAATTTAAAGATGACAGATAGTTTGATAGATAGGATGTGAATACTCTTACATTCCAACAACTATGATTTACTAATTTTAAGCGGGTTTAATTGTTGAATCCTTTCAACAAGACAAGAGTATGTGTTATGGCTTGAAGGGTATGGGGATGGTGATTTGGGTCATAGATTGTTATTAGGAACATTAATCTCGTGGAACACCGCCCCCTCCCAAATCCACTGTGGTTCGCGTGGATATTTACACAGAGACCATGAGCCTCCTTGAATTTTTTTTGAACGGCAAATTTCTTTTTACAAAGTTACATTTATGTTTAATATTAAATTTCAAGGACAAGATTTTTGGCTGGAAAAAAAACTAAATTTTAAGACATAACAAAAAAAATATTTTTATTCAATTCCTTATCTCTTGAAGTCATTTTATTCATCCATTATTTAATTCATCCATTATTTAATTATGAAGAATTGACTCTTTGAGTTTGAACTAGGGCCGTTCAAACCGCTCGGCGCTCGTCGCTCGCTCGACGCTCGTTTGGAAATTGCTCGGAAAATGCTCGTTCGATTTGATGCTCGGTTGTAAACAAGCCGCTCTGCTCGGTTCGGTTTGTAAACGAGCCAAGCATGAGCAAAGGTCCGCTCGGCTCGGTTCGGCTCGAATTTATTTTTAGTTAGTATATATATACATATCCACATACATTTATAAACATGTATATACACAAATATAAATTATACATATACAGACACCTATATTTTTACACACATACATGTATACTTAAATATAAATTAAATTTATAGTTTTATATATATACTGTTCTATTAGATTTTGGTCAACTATATACAAATTTAGAACTATATCTATACGTACTAACACGATCACGCCAATATCAAATCTAAAAGTTAAACCCTAAACAGGTAAACGACAGTCTGCTCATCAAATCTAAAAGTTAAATCCTAAAAATTAATATCAAATCTAAAAGGTAAACCCCTAAACAGATAAACGACAGTCTGCTCATCGCCTCAATGTTTCATGTCGTTACCCTAAGTCAATCGTCTCTTGCTCTCAACGTCATTGTTCGTGCAATATGATTATCGCCTTGTTGGCCACAACATTGTTATTCATAAGAAAAGTATTATGCCATGAAATGTGCTTGTTTATTAAGACATAAAAACTTGAGACCCTACATTGTCACTATCTCTCTCAGCAAATTTAAATCGGGCGACACGGTTGTCCAAATCGCTCGAACTTCGCTCGTCGCTCGCTCGAAATATTTACTGCTCGAAAAATGCTCGCTTGATTTGTGGCTCGGTTTTAAATGAGCCGCTCCGCTCGGTTCGATTTGTAAACGAGCCAAGCACGAGCAAAGGTCCGCTCGGTTCGGCTCGGCTCGTGAACAGCCCTAGTTTGAACCAAGTTAGACATGTACGGCTGAGTACTACGACTTTAGAAAAACCTTCTAGTAACATTTGTCTATACTACTAACCCATTGTTAGTGGAATCGTGACTCGGTATGTAATTAACTTTTTACGTAGCCGACTTTATTATTCTCTTTTGTTTTTATTTGATATAATGCTTCAAGCTAATTCAATTTGTAAAAAAAAATATATATTTATATTTCCAATAGTTAACACAACATCTAGGTTATGAAATTTAGTATTCCGTAACAGTTAAAATTATAACACTATAAATGGTTTAATAATTGTGTAAAATAAACTTTTATACGAAGTTTAACAGATATACACAAGATTTAACAATTGACGCCACCATCACCAAAACCTAAACAAAATTTATAACCGCAAACCCAAATCATACTTCAAGGGTGGAATCTACTTCAAACACTGAATCCAAGATACTAAATCGAATACACGTATAAAAACAAAGCCTAAATCAAGGCATAAAACAACATCTATACAACATTATTTCATGTTATTCATAAAAACCTATTATTTCCATAAACATCACTCGCAAATAACTTTCGAAATCATATCTCATGTGTATAAATCAAATCAAATCAAAAACCTAATAAAATCACGTGCTTGTGTAGTTGTGTTTAGGAATTCACTCATCAACCCGATGTCTTATGAGTTGTTAAAGATGTCATAAAATACTCATTGATCACTCATGTTGTAAGGTGTCTTATTGACTTCAATTTCTAAAAGGGGAAGATCCACCTAGTCTTTCATGTGAGCTTTCTTGCATCGCGAGGATAAGGAAGACTTAGGGATGATGAGTGTCTAAGCGAGCAACCATTATAGTTGTGACATTAGTTGATTGAGAGGTTGAGGAGATCGTATTAGTCCTTATAATGGGGAGATGTGCAGTGCCAAGCTATAAGGAATAAATGATCAAGTGGAAGAATTTGGCAGATAGTGAAACAAGGTTGGAAGCTAAAGACAGTCGTGAAGGTTCAAGGATGTGATTAAGAAATATCACGAGTATGACACAACAAGGAAGTCACGAGGTTTGGTTGAGTAGAATATAATAACATGCCACGATAGGTAACGAACATTCACAGAAGTTTCAATAACACATGTAAAATGCTTGTAAATACAAGAATGTTCTAGAGTAGCGTTTTATATCTTCGAATTATATCAATCTAGCTATGACTTTCCATTTGCTTGAAGTATAAACATGAGGTTCCTTGTTGAACACACATCACCTCGAAAAGCAACATGTAACTCTCTTATTGTAAAGTGATTTTAAACAATTAAAGCACTATTTGTACCATGTGTGTTTCTCTTTCACCATTTGAATAGTTGTAAAGATCATAGTAAGTATGACTTAAATCGAGAGTAGTAAAGGTGCATAAGCAAGTCTTAAATAGATGTAGTGTAACATTTGATGCATTTACAAGTTGCACTAATCAAACCATAATTTCTAACTGTTCATAGAAAGCATACAAAGTAGGGGGTGTTCAAAAAATCCGGATCCGAAATCGAATCCGAAATATCCAAAATACCGTATCCGAAATATCTGAATTTTCAGATTCGGATTCGGATATGGATTTCTAAAATTTTTGGATAATCGGATTATCCGATATCCGGAAACTAATAATTTTTTCTTTTTAAATATAAATAGCATATGAGCACTATGTTTAGTTTGAAATATAGTAAAAAATGGTAAATAATCGAATTCAGATGTGAATTTATAAAAGTACGTTGTTTTTAACGTTGAAAATTTGGAATATCGAATATAGGTTTAGTTTTAATCTATGCATAAAACGAATTTTTTGATTTTTTTACGAATTCGGGTTTCCGTTTGGATATCTGAATCCGTATCCGAAATTGATATCCTGGATATCTGAAAACCGGATAATTTGATCTTGAACAACTCTAATACAAAGTACTGCATAAATAATAACATCTTTAGTGTGAAAAAAATGTCTGTACATACATAATACATTGTAATTATGTAATTTGAGCGTATAACTTTAAAACTTTATAGATTAATTTATATAATTTTGTTTGTCTCAATTAGGGATGTAATCAGGCCGAACTCGAACCATATAATACTCAAACACAACTCGTTTCGTTTTTTAACCTTGACCATAAATATTGGCAATAGGTTTTGTATATTAAAGAGACAAATTACGTATTACACTGAATAAATAATTCTCTAAGTAGAATGGAAAGACCTAGTTTCAAGTCTGCACCACGACCAACCAAGGACCGTGAGAGGATAAATCATGAGTACATTGAATAGTCGACAAATGTGAATGGATCCGATATTAAGTAGTTCACAAGCATGAACACAAGTGTGTTAACTAAGTTAGCTTCATACAAGGCTCAAACTCGCTTAATATCAATTTCTTTTCTTTTGAGCTTTTGTCATTATAAACAAGAGTGAACTTCCGTTTTGCTCCCTGTGGCTTGGTCGTTTTAATGGTTTTACCCCAAACCTTTAAAAATAGCCATTTTACTCCCTGATCTATGAAACCCTTCATGATTTCGCTCCCCGTCTCTAACTCTATCCAAATTGTTTATTAACTGAAAGGGTATTTTGGTAAACTCAAATATAAAACTAATGGTATTTTAGTAAAACTACAAATAAAATATTATATTATATATAATAAAAACTCTAAAAAATAACAAAACCATCATCTCTCTTCTCTCTCTCTATCCTCTGTGCACTTTCTCTTCTCTCTCAACCCTACCCAGCCACCATCAGCCCTATCATCACCGCCGGCGACCGCCTACCACCATCAGACACCACCTGGAATTCAGTACAACCACCTATCTTCTCTCTTTATACCCTCTCTCTCTTCAACCCCAACAACCACCGAAATCAGAAGCCCAAGTTTTAAAACCCTTTGTCACAATCTTATCTTCTGGAAACAAAATATTCGCTTAAAAATCTATGTTCACCCACAAACTTAAAAATGTCGGTGATAAGAGAATCATGGTGACGCAAATCATTCACAGACTCATTTAATCCAAAGCATGTTATTGCAGCCCGAGTTATCGAGATAACATAACACATATGAACAAGAGGAAAAAATGTTTTTTCAGATGTCATAGAAGGCACCAGAAGACAAAATAGGATCCACATTAAAGCAGAGAAAGCATCCGATGCGAGAACAGGGTACGATGCCATTGCATAAAACTGAATATCTGGGAATCTTTTGCCCATATCAGCATTTTCCAACATACTCATCATACTTTCTTCAACTCATCTTATCTTCTGGAACTCACCTCTCCTGACTCCCACCCTGAACTCCCCCTTAATTTAATTAAGGTCGTTTGATTTTCCTAGAACTCGACTTTGATTACCTCATCGCTACTCGATTCGTTGTTTGGGGTCTTGAGTTGCGGCTGGATTACATCGCCCTTCATGATTAATCACCACAAACCCACCATCGCTGCAAATCAGATCTGAGCACGGAGACGATGTCTAACCCTTGTCGCCAAATCAGATCTGAGCAACACTCAACCAACGCACTCGAATCAGATCTGGGTAGAGAAGGTCGACTCAGAGAAAGAGAGAGAGAAGATAATCGGCTTAGAGAGGGAGGCACGCTGGAGATAGACAGATGGTACAAATCTGATTGTGTTGATGGCGGTGGTATGACGGCGATTGCAGTGGTATCGATGGTGGGTTTTGGACATGTTTGGGTGACCAGCAATTTGTAGTGGAAGGGGGTGGTGGTGGTGGTCGGCAGGTGGTGGTAGAGAGAGACAAAGAGGAAATTGGTGGAGATGATGATATGTTTCAGTTAGTGAAGATAGAGTTGCAGGTGGATTTGGAGGAGATGATGATGTGTTCTTCATCATCGCTGTCATTTACTCATTTGTTGGAGATTTGGGCCTTTGGGGTAGTAGTATATTTAAATACAAATTACCAAAATGCCCTTACTTTTATCTTAAAATTACCAAAATGCCCTTTAAGTTAACAGAAATTATGGATGAAGTTAAGTCCGTGGAGCAAAATGGCGACAAAACCAAAACATCAGGGAGTAAAATGGCTATTTTTAAAGGTTTGGGGCAAAACCGTTAAAACAACCAAACCATAGGGAGCAAACGGAAGTTTACTCTATAAACAATATATTTTACAACTAGTATTAGTATTGGATGTTTTTATTAACCGGTGGTTATTAGATAATTTAGATCAATGAAATGATGTTTGTATTGTGTATTGGTGGTTGGAAGGTGATGAAGAATCGTGGTGCTAGGATTTTTAATCGAAGATGATGAAGAGGAAAATGGTTCTGTCTATTTTTTTTGGATTTGTTTTGTAATAAGAGAAACCATAATGATGGATTTACCCTCATATGTTATATGTTATGCATGTAAGAGAATTTAACTGATTAAATTAACTTGGTTAATCGTTAAGAATTGATCCCACAACAAAAATAAACTTAAAGGTTATTTTTGTAAGTTTTAAACATTAAGAATGAACCTACATATTTACAAATTTAAGATAACATAAAAAATGTTTTGTGAATTTTACTCTTAAAAACTTTGAGTGGCTACTCCAACTTTCACTTGGGAACAAAAGTATATGTACGGTATGGTACTCAAAACTTATTATAGTAATTAAACTATGGTTATTTGGGAAGTGGTCCACTTTAACTTTATGCGGCCTGCTTTTTATTATATAAGATTGTCGAGTACTTTACTTGGCCTGCATAATTGCTCAAGCAATACCAAAATTGGTACCATTTAAATTGGTTTAAACCTATATGTAAGGAATACGGATGGATGAAGTAACTTACATTAGAACATAACTATTTAGTAATCTGTATCTTTCTAATGAAAATTTATCACAAATTTCATCATCCTACCACACATCAAACTTTATCACAAATTTCATATGTTCAAAATGTGTCTATTTACACTATTTATTATTATTTGGTATCAACTAATATCATTGTAAAGTTGAATATATTTGGGGTATTCAAAACTGAAGCAGCCTTAAATAATATCACCGGCTTCAAAAATGATATTAGTTGAATATATGGTTTACAATAAGTAATTGAACAGCTGACCACTTAACGAACATAATATGTATATTTATATTTATATTTTATAAAAGAATATCACGGGGATGACACCTAATAAGAATAAGTGTTTGCTGTTTTGCTGTAAGATGATTTATTGGTCTTACACCTAAAAAAGCCATGAGCGTCATGGCCATGTCATCGAGCAATCTCCTCCTCAAATTCGAACTCTTATCCATCGATACTGAACTTAAGGCAAAGGTACAAAGAATTTTTTTCGAGCCGAGATGAAGAAAAAATGCAAATATTTTAGGGTTAGGTACGCATGAAACCAAATCGATCACACGATTACAAGTTTATTAGACTAGTAGTAGGTGTGAAATGTCAAATTTTGACATCCAATATCCATATCTACTATGATCTAGTTAACAACACATGATCTAGTCACACTATAAGAATCCTCATTTGGCTTTGTAATGATAACAACATTTTGTGCGTGTTGTTTAGATTGGTTATTAAATCTATATCTATCTATACTTTCTATTAAAAAACTAAAATTTCTAAAAACTACCCGTGTTTGCACACGAGTTTTAATACTAGTACTATATAATAAAGTAAACATATGAGTGACACTTGTTATTCATCGAAGCTATTTATTTTTTTGTTTTTCCGCCTCTTTCTCATACTTATCTATCTCCTACTTATTTTAAATACTTGTTTTTTATAATTAATTTCTTTTTGTGTTGCACTAGTCACACGAGATATTCTTCAAAAAAAAGTTGGATTATTCTTATCCATTTTTCAATTTAAAAGCAATTTGAGTTTAAAGATGTTGGTAAGGGTTTTGATTCACGACATAAGTTAAAATTGCATTAGTTTGTTAAATGAATAAATTAACATCCGATTATAGTTATAATAATTATTATTCAGCATCATTTTTAGTGACACGATTTGCATATTTGCAAACCTTATCCATTTTTTTAGTTTAAAAAAAAGTTCTTTATCTTTATTTTAATTTGAAATGAATAATATGTTACTTTATTCCTATAAATTTTTAAAGATATATAAAAAATAAGCTATTAACTTCACATAAAATTATCTTCAAAAATTATATAAATAAATATTAATAAATTCGATTTTTCATTATTCTTCACCGGCCTTTTTCAATTCCTCTCATTCTCACTTATTACAAGACATATATTATTCCTACATATCTTTGTGTATCTTTTTAGCTAAGAAACTTTTAAATGATCATGCATCTCTTTATTTATCTGTTTTAAATTAGATAAGATATTAGTTGGTATATAACATATCCATATACTAAATACAAATGGATCATCTATTATATATAATAAATGAAAGTTATTTGGGTCACGTGTCACTTAATTAGGGCATCCTCAGTTCTCTTCTCACTTCTCCTCTTTCTTTACAAACTAGGTTTTTACAAATGCCCAGGGTTCCTTCTCTCTCTATATTCCGGCGATTCAAATTTCACAAAGGCTGTAAATTAGATTTTGGCGTACATCCTTCATTTGTTCATCCATTACTTGATCAAAAGGTTTGTTCTTCTTTTTTTTTATTGAAATACTTTCATGATTTCCTCTTATTTACAGTAATCCTTTGTGTTTTGGGTCTTTTCATGTAACCATTGCTAGGGTTTCGTTCGAGAGTTAGATCAAGAGATGGGGCGCCGGCTAATGGTTCTGCGGTGTTTCTCTTACAAGATTGTTTCATCTTCAGGTTTTATTTGTATGTTTATAGATCTGTTTTGATTTTTCTTAATTGTTATGATATGAGTACAACATCTGTTGATTATTGATCTGTGAATATGTTCACCGATTATTCTTTTTGAAATTAGGGTTTAATCTGTTGATTTTTGTTGATATCTGGTTTGCCATAATCATGCTATGTGTTTTTATTTTTGATTTTTATTGAAGTTTTGTTATCTGAGTTCTGACTAAATGATGATTGTCAATGATCTGTTGCAGATGATAATGATGATGATTGTTCTACGGTTGTTTCCAGTATTATTGTTCCAACATCGTTTAAAGTATGTGTTTTTTGCTACTCCGATTTTCAAATTTGAGTTTTTAATTTTGAAGTGATATACTCTAATTCTCGGTTTATATTTCAGTCTAATCACAGTTATTTGAAATTCATACAATCTGCTGCGGGTTATTATAGGTCTGTATTCAAAGAAGCATAAAGTTTAATTAAACACAAAGAAAGATTATTAAATTTATAGGTAAAATAATTTTTCTTATGACTAAATGATGATTATAATTGACTTGTGCAGAAGATGATGATGTAGAACCCACAGTAGTTCCTACTAAACGCAAGAAAGGATCTGCTATTGTTTTAAGATAAGATTTTATCTTACTAGAGTAATGGTGTTTCCTGCCTTTTTTGTATTAAAAGAAGCATAAAGTTTGTTTTATAGGAGCTCTTTATGAACAAAGTTAAGGATTAAGTATATGAGGAAAGGGCTACTCTTCAACAGCTGAAGAAGCGTTTTCATGCACTGCATTTTGATCATCTGATTATTGCAGATGATGATGTTTTGTTTCATGTTGTAAGAATCAGTGAATTCTCATATAATAGATTGCTTTGCCCGATTAGATTATGTGTTAAATTATAGTTCTTTAAGTCATTGTTTCATTTTCTTGAATTCTATGTAATTTTGTAAAGAAGTACAATAACAAACAGTGGTTTCAACATCTGTTTGCAATTTCGTCAATAGTTAATGGAAACACATGTTAGGTTGAATAGTTTTAACCGAACAGTGGTTTTAAACCACCATTTTAAGCATGTTCCTTCTCCAAAAAAACAATATTTTAACCCAACAGTCGTTTCAATCCCCTTCAACCTCCACAAAAACAATTTTAATTCAACAGTGGTTTTAAACCACCAGATAAACATTTCTTTATGGGCAAACACTTGTTTATTGTCAAACTTCTGTTTATGGGCAAACATCTGTTTAAGCTCAAACTTCTGTTTAAGTCCAGACAACTGATATATAAGGCGAAACATATGTTTCTTCAAAATCTGTTGACCATTAACTGTCCAAATATCAGTGTTTAAAAAACTGTTGGGTATCATCTGATAGGAAAAATAGCCACTGCTCACTTTTTTATTGTTGACATCTAATGATAATCAATGGTTTTCCTAAAAAAACAGCCACTGCTCACTTTTTTGTTATTGATGGTGTTAATTAGTGATAGATTGAAATTATCAAATAAAAACTAGAATTACAATGAAATTACCATTTTACGTCATCGTTACATACCAATGAGGTAAGATTTCCTCCAACATTGTTTTGATCATAAAATTTAAAATTATATTAAAAAATAAAAAAAAAATTCTTGATGACTATTTGTTGTAAATCAAATCAGTAATTAATGCTAATTTCTTGAGCTTTGGACATTTAAAATATGCAAAATGTGAATTTCAAACTCACGGTTATTATGTTTTAAAAATTAGAAAAGTCATCATGACAGTTGCTTTCAAATCAGATCAGTAATTACTGATAATATCAGTAATTACAGAAAAGTCATCATGACAATTGACCCTCTCTCTCTTTTTTTTCCTACTTTGCATAACAATTCAAATATTTAATATTTAATATTTTAATAAAGGAGGATATAAGGATATATACTACTGTCGATTACCAATAAACATCAGTTCCCAATAAACATCAGTTCCCAATAAATAAGATAATTTAATAATTATTAGTTCCCACATTCAAAATTCAAAATTCAAACCGTATGTTCTAATGCTATAAATAAGATATAATTATCTGCTATCACATTCAAATCTCGCTCGCTCATATATGTGTGCGTATCTCTCTCTCTCTCGAATGCATCTTTCTCGTGATTTAGGCGCTAATCTTCGATTACACTTCTTTGTTCCAATGTTTGTTGAACATGTTATCGTTCCAGTATTATTGTTCCAACATCGTCGTTTTAATGAAGCTTCCCATCACACATCAACCTTTCAATATCGATGTTGCAGTATCATTGTTGCAACATCGTGAAAAGTTGCGTTGTTCGATTTTCGTTAAATCGAAAGTCAGGTTTTCTTGCGTCAGATTTGTCATGGGATTTCTTCTTTTATAGAAAGTATGGATAGATTCGTGCAATATCTTGAAAACTTAGATGTGCTACAACAGTTGAGAAGAGAACTTTGCATTTTAGGTTTGTTTGTTATTTGTGTTGTCAGTAATATAGAGTGCGGTGATAGAGATGTGCAGTTCTTAGCGATGCTGAAGTACATACATCTAGAGGTTCAGCAATCGATGGAGTTGAAACCAAAGTTTCTTAATTCTTGCTGTTATTCTTAGATTTGAACTTTAATATTGTTCAGTATGTCATGTAATTATTGGACTTTTAGTTTTAAGGTCATGAATAAATGAATAAATTTAATTTTATGAATCTATGTTGTATTTTATTTTTATTTATTATTTAGTGTTTGAGTAAGACTGATGTTCTTAAAGGCTGATGAGGCCTATCCACTGTTGAAGACAAAGCCATGTTAAAGACAAGCACTTATGTACCTAAAGCCTGATCAATCCGTATAAGGAAAACCGCTGCTCAGTAGCAGCAGTGCTTCATCATCTATAGTGGATTCAAGTTTAGTATTTATGTACCATTGTTTCTTTTGTAACAGTGTTTTCTGTAGCAGTGGTTAGCTATATTTTATCTTTCGAGGCAAACCCTATTCAGACTCAAAGACGAACCACTGTCCAACAACAAAAGTGGTTCAAATTAAAAGCAGATATTCTACCTTTGTTTATGTTAACAGTATTTATATGTTACAATATTTATCACATCAGTGTTTTATACTATGTTAGATTGTTAGATTTCATATCACTGAGATGTTTATATATAACGGTACTAGGTTTTTACTCGGGATTGCTTCCCGGGCTCGGAAAAGTTATTTAGATTAATTACTATTTGTTATTAATACGACGACATTACATCAACCATCTTATTCTATTCAACAACATTGTCTTAAAATCACCGAATTAGATCATGAACCCATATTATAGATCTTACAAAAGCACAATAGGATAAGATGTTGACTAAAAATTCAA
Source organism: Helianthus annuus (assembly GCF_002127325.2). Classification (NCBI taxonomy): domain Eukaryota; kingdom Viridiplantae; phylum Streptophyta; class Magnoliopsida; order Asterales; family Asteraceae; genus Helianthus; species Helianthus annuus. Next base: position 20,977,390 of record NC_035437.2, read on the forward strand.
ACAGATGTTGACCAAAAGTAAATCAGATGTTCAATAAAGACTGATGTACTTAAAGACTGATGAGAGCGTTCCACTGTTGAGGACAAAGCCCTGTTAAAGACAACCACTTATGTACCTAAAGGCTGATCAACGAAAGGAAAGCCACTGCTCAGTAGCAGCTGCATTTTAGCAACTACAGCGGATTCAATTTTATTATTTATTTATCAGTGTTTCTTATGTAACAGTGTTTAGTGTAGCAGTGGTTCATAAAGTTTATCTCTCGAGACAAACGCTATACAAACTCAAATACGAACCACTGCCTAATAACAAAAGTTGTTCAAATTAAAAGCAGATATTCTACCTTTGTTTATGTTAACATATTTATCACATCGGTGTTTTATACTCTGTTAGATTGTTAAGTTGTTTATATATAACGGTATTTATCACATCACCCCAGCATGCTAACTGATTATATGTAATACTTTATTTTAAAAATCTCAACATTCATCTTAAAAATAGTTAAAATGAAAATTTTTTATGAATTATAAGCATTAAAATGTTTTCAGGCTATCCACTGATAACTTAAAGTCTCCCACTGTTTTCATTGTAATCATTGCAACCACTATTATTATTCCATCAGTGTCTTTATAAAACAACTGTGTTCCATTACTCATCAGGGGTTGGCTCGTGGACAATTCATAGCCTTCAGATCTTTTGTAACCGCTGCCACGCCAGCATTCACTTTTTCTGCTATAAAACCCTGATCAAAACCCCCAAACAGCTTTTTAACTGTCAAATCGAATTCATTTTTCCTTTTTCAAAGCAGTTATCCTCCATTTCTCTCAAAATTCCTCATCATCCTTCTTCCTCAAATGGCAAAATCAAGGTCTTCATCAGTTAAAAGGAAATCCAGTCAAAAGGTCATAGAAATTCGATACAAAGCTCCCCATAACTACTTGGGTCTGTTGACAAAACCAAGTAACACTGAAACGTTCAATTCCGTCATAGATGCCCTTTCGTCTTCAAAGTACAAAACTTTGTTGACTTCTGATGCTCCGATTTACTTGGCAACCCAGAGGGAATTTTGGAAAAATGCAAAACTTGAATATCAAGATAAAACACCCATAGCGATCAATTCCTCGATAAAGGGTGTTGATGTTAAAATCACACCACAAACCATCTCTGAGGTGTTTGAACTCAATGATCTTAAAGGTAAGACTTCTTTCCCTAAAATAGAGTATCAAACAGATTTTTTAGAAAGAGGGTATGCAAAACAAATGAAAAAAGACACTTTGCAAAAAGGCAGTGTTCCCCCTGCCCCAAGGTTTTTGTTTCATACCCTCTTAATGTGTGTTTCTAATAAGACCACTGCTTTAAATGAAATTCCATTAAAGATCCAATACCTGGCATATGCTATCTTGCATGGGGAAAACTTTAACTATTCACAGGAGATCTTTAATGACTTGGTAAAAAATGTTGATAGCCAATCATTTTTACTATTTCCAAGGTTCCTAAGCTTTTATTTTCAAAAGAAATTTGGAAAGGATGATGCTCATGTACTCATCCAGGGTGAATCTTTTCAAATAAATGGTCTTACACCGTTAACATTTACAAAGCTATCAAAAGTGTCCAAAACACAAGCAGAGGCTCCTGAGCAGACTTTAGCAGCTATCACTGCTCCTCAGGCACCTGCTGCTGAGCCCACTGCTCAAGGTGATCACAGCAGCCAAACAACTGCTGTGAACCCCACACCTAAATCCACCAAAAGACCAAGACAAAAGAAAACACAAAAGCCCCTCAAACCTAAAACAAAGGCAACTCTGGAAGATGAGATCCTAGAGCAACTGCCGGTGAAAACACAAAAGTCACCAGAAACCACTGCTGCTACTTCCTCACAGCAGATCAACTTGAGCCTCAAGCTCCTCCTGTGTCTTTTCAAAAAGAACAGGTTGTAAGAATAGGAACATCAAATTATGTTGCTTTGGACTCAGTTGAATCCATCATCCCCAGCCCACTGCCCAGGGTAAATCCTCTTTCCACTTCCATACTCACTGTTACAATTCCACCACAAACAAAACTTTTGTTGGATGCAGTTGATATAACTCAGATAGCAATCAATTCCTCTCAACCACCTATCACTGAGAGCATGCCACAGAAAGTGACCGAGTCTGAGCTCCCTATCATTGCTAACCCACCAACAACACCTGAGGAGGTTACACTGCAGGATGTACAAGTACTTCCTGTCAGTAGTTCAAGTGAAGCAGCTACTACAAGTGTTGAACCCACTAGTTTACACTTGTACAGTAGTTTCATTAATCAGACTTCCTTGAAGGCAATTTCTTCTATGGGAACCTTTCTAAATACTGGTGTGTATCCTATATACACTGGTGAGCTTAGATTGGAAACCTCTGCTGAGGAAAGAAGTCCCCAGTTCTAAGAAAAAGGGGCAACAGGGGATGACTTTTGGGAAAGTCTCCCTCAGTCAACCACTGTTACAACCACCTCTGGTGGGAAATCAGATGATCCCATTAAATTGGATGATGGTTTAATGTACCGAAAATTGATGGAGAGGGTTAACAAACTGGATACATCTGTTGCAGAAATCAAAACCATACTGCAACAGTTGTTACAAAAACAGCAGGCACCACCTGCTCCCACTGACCTTTGGCCATTATTTCAACCTCTGCTTCACCAACAAAGAGCAAATGCTGAACAGCAACATGAAATTCAGCTTCAAAATATCAAAAATATCATGGAAGCCAGGTTCAAAGACACCCAGGCAGATATAAAAACCCTGAAGGCTCACTTTATGAACACCGCTGGCACTGCTCCTCCCTCTATCATCTTTGTGGACAAACCACCACCAAATAATGCCAAAATGGCGGAGAAAATGAGGCAGTTGAAGAAAAAGGGATATGAAGATGGTCTGTACATTGCACCAGATAATTCAACAATGCTTGCACACATCCCTTTGCCAGATGGTTCCAAAAAGATTGATGTAACCTTAAATGCCATTGCTAATGCAAAAGCAAGGGTGAAAAAGGATATGCAGGAAAAGGATAAAGGATGGTTTGAACAGGAGAAGAGAGTTTTTATGGAGATGAATGAACAGGGTATTTCTGAGCCAAAGGATCTAGAAAATCCTCAGCCCATAAGAAAGTCTACTAGAAAAGTCATACAACCCAAAACCACACCTCCCAAATCCACAAAACAAAATCCCAAACCTTCCAAAAGCTCCACACATCAATCTTCCAAACCAACAGATGTTAAAACACCTGTTGTATCAACAGTTGTTGCTTCTTCAGTGGTTTCAACATCTGTTATCCAAACAACTTTCACCACTACCACTTCAACACACACTACATCCACTGCCTTATCCCCATTACAAAAAATCCCTTCACCACCACCAATACCACCTGCTAAAAGGCAGAAGACAACAGTTGACACATCATCCGTGGTAATTGCAACAGTGGTTGAAACCCCAGTTGTTTCAACAGCTGTTAGTCAAACACATACCATCACTACTCAAACACCACAAACAAAACCATCATCACAAAACTCACCACCTGCCTTAAAGCAAAAGACAACTGTTGATACATCAACAGTTGTAGTGACAACAGTGGTTGAGACACCAGTTGTTTCGACAACTGTTAGTCAATTACCTACCACTTTTAACAATCCTTCCCAAGCCATAATTCTGTTTGCTCCAAAACCTCAAATAGAAACACCTCCTCCTGAAAGTGTGTATACTAGAAGAAAAAATCTTCAAGTGCATGATGATGACATACCAGCACCTGATCCTGTTTCATCTGTACCTTCTAAAATCACCAACCCTGAATCTTTCATTCCTCCAAAATTGGTCAATCCAATCAAAGATCCAATAGCTCTTCAAGGATATGACTCTGCAGATACTACCCCAGCAGCTGCCAGTTATCCACTGGAAGTGCATGCAGTAAAGAATGAAATGAGGCAGTTCTACACGGTGGATGATCCTTCAAAAAGGAAATTCCCTTCTCTGCTTGGTTTTTGAAATCCAAAAAACATGGATGAATATCTAAAACTAAAAGCTAAACAAGCTCAAATAATAGCTAGGGTTGAATGCGAAGAAGAAAATGACAATGTGTATTCAAGTCATTATCAGTTTTTACTCACGAAAGTCAAGCTCATGGAAGACTATGCTAGAGATTTGAGTAAAGAAATGTCAAATTTACCACCAGAACCTGGCCTGCAAAAAGATGTGAGAAAAGACATTCTGGCACTGATTATGAGTGAGAAGTTCTACCCTGCCAAGGAAGAACAATTTCAAGATTGGCCACTTGTTGGTCTCAAAGCAGAACTCAATAGAATTGAAAGAGTAAAAAGAGATCCAAGCATGAAAAGGTCAGCACCAAACTGGCATAAATACAAAAATTCTATTGATGATCTTACCTTGGAGTATAAAAGAAAGAAACAAGAGTTGGTTGATGCAAAGGTTGCACCTGCCAAGGCCATAGCAAAATGGACAAGGCAGTACACTGATGAAGCTTATGAAAGGTTGAGAAAAAGGAGAGAAACAGATCCTAGCCTTCCAAAGAAGCCTGATTACAAAACTGTTAACATGTCAAAGAAGCAGGTCCACAATTCTAAACCACTGTTCACATCATCATATACCTCTGTCATTATGTTAAACCAAAGAAAGAGGCAAAAGTTGACTGATGCAGAAGAGAAAGAGCAAGAAGCTGTATATTTTAAAGAGGCTATGAAGAAAATGGCACTTGAAGATAACAACTCAGCAAAGCTTCAACATACATTGGAATCCAACCACTGATGAAGCATAAAAATTGAAGCTCAAACTACTGATGGGATCCAAGCATTGTTGAAGATCAAAGCATTGTCATTCAAGGTCTGATCACCCTTTGAAGATAGCACTGATCCTTAACATCAGTGCTTAGATTACAACAGTGGAATGAAGAATCAGTGTTTATTTATCAGTAGTTTGAATATAATCAGTGTCTGTAGTATCTGTTGTTATAGATTCAGTGTTTATGTTGAACATTTGATTTACTTTTGGTCAACATCTGTTTGAATTTTGGTGAACATCTTATTTTGTTAAGAAGTACAAGAACAAACATTTTTACAAAATCCCAAATCACCCGATCATTTAAGTGCATTGAAGTAAAATTGAAAACGATGTTATTCATGTGGTCCTGTTGTGCTTTTGTTTGATCTATAATATTGGTTCATGATCTATTTCCGTGATTTTAAGACAATGTTGTTGAATAGAATAAGATGGTTGATGTAATGTGGTCGTATTAATAACAAATAGTAATTAATTAATCTAAATAACTTTCCCGAGCCCGGGAAGCAATCCCGGGTAAAAACCTAGTTTTATCATATAGTAGAATCAATATATATTGTTCGGTATGGCGAGTTATTTATCAATATTAATTTCAATGATTATTATTATATAATTATATATTTTCTTTTTTTGTTTATCAATTGTTTATTAATATTTCTTTTTTAATTATATCTTTTGTATTTTTGCTTACTAATATAACTATTAATTTTAATATTTCATTGGTTCAACTATGTGTAACATACACGTTTCTAATCTTTTAATAAATAAAAAAACAAAGTAAAATGTTATAACTTATGTAATACACAAGTTTTTAACGTAATAATAAATAAAAAAACAAAGTAAACTGTTATATAAAGTATATAGTATATCAAAGTTTATTTTTTCAAAAACATATATTGACTTTTTTTGGATTATCTATTATTTATTTAATATTTCTTTTTTAATTATTTGTCTTGTTTTTCTACTTACTAATATAACTATTTAATATTTCATTGATTCAACTATGTGTAACACACAAGTTTTTAATCTATTAACAAATAAAAAACAAAGTAAAATGTTATTACTTATGTAATACACAAGTTTCTAACATAATAATAAATAAAAAACAAAGTAAAATGTTATAAAAAGTATATAATACATCAAAGTTCAATATTTCAAAAGCATATATTGACGACTATGTGTGTTAACCGATTATATTAAGCTGTGTGATACACGTGTTTGTTCAATCATGTGCAATACATGGGTTTTTAAAAGATGTAACATTTTTATTACATGGTATATAAAATTATCTATATCCAGCCCGTTGAAGAAACACTGACCTTAACGATAAGCTCCGGCTAGAACTTCAACTCTTTGACGATCCAAACAGCTGACTGCAAAACAGAACACCGTTAGGACTCGTTACAGGAATGAGGTTATTCCTGTAACCACCCTCCGGCGTGAGATTAAGTCTCGGTTTTGGGAGTAAAAGAATATGTGTAGAGAGAGAGGGTAAATGAGAGCAGAATGAATCGTACCTTTGATGTTTACGTCTATTTATAGTTTACCATTAGGGTTTCGTCTAACTTAGGATGGGCTCCGACAAGTTAGGGATTTGCATGATCTTCCCAAAAGATTGGGGATTTGGTTACGTGGTTTATCCATGCAGAATGGAACATCCTGGAATAAACATGTGTAATTACGTATCGTTCCACTCGCAATTGAGCGTTTATAGTGGAGACCATAAGTATTTATAGTAAAATAATAGGTAATGACCGGGTCGGGTTAGCCGTTCCGGGTCATACCTAGTCATGTCCCCCCAGTCCGAATCTATGAAATGAATTTCATGGGGTCGGACAAAAAAAGGAAAAAGTCAAAATACCCCCTTTGAGTTCCGGTTTCTCGAGTGGGAGTACCGTTGCTTTTTGGAAAATGGCAGCGATGGGAAAAGATGTGACAGTTAGGTCATCATTAGGATGACAGTTGTATCTCCCCTGTCTTGACACGCGTTCCCATCTGTTTACCTTTTTGAATTCGAAAGGTTGTTATCCCTTATAAATAGGTTTCCCGTTTAGGGTTTTTCCATTTCCATCTTTCCTCACAACTTCTTCACTTTCTTGATTTCGAAAATGGCCTCCAAGACCGGCGAATCTTCTTCAGCCCCCTCAAGTTCTGACGCACTATATTGCAAATGGGGGCCTGTATCATACAACAATCTTGTACAAGATTATGATATTAAGTCGGAGTGGAATCCAGTGCTGCCGTCAAAGACAGACACGACGTTTCCATTGAAAAAAGGCAAAATCACTATGTTCAGTGATTTTTTCAAATTGTGCAATTTCCGGTTGCCAATCACCAAGTTTTGCGAGGTCGTTCTTGACAAGTATCCCATTCAAATCTCCCAATTGCATCCTTTAGGGTTAGTGAAACTTTGTCACTTTGAGTTTGCTTGCATAGCCCTGGGTCATATCCCTGAAATTACAGTTTTTAGGGCTTTTTTCGTTCTTGTTTGGAAATCTCCCTTTTTTACTTTTGATAGGCGAGACATTGTTGTGTCTTGTCTGAGAGACATCCCTACCAGTTCCAGGGATAAGGAATGGAATAAGAAGTTCCTCTATATTGATGCCGGTGTTATCCCCGGAGAAATGCAGTGGATGGAAATGGGAGCCAAGGACAAGTTCAAGGACGACGGTCCCCCTGGTGATGCTTATGTTGAAAATGCTCTATTTAAGAGGTTGTGTCAACGCCCTTCTGAGTGCACGGTGATCACAGAGGGGGCCCTGGTAATGGCGGGAATGAGCTTGCTATGGCATGATATCCGGTTGTATCCTTCCTTCCAGAGGGATGATGAAGGTACGTGGCAATTTGCTTTGAATTTACTCTGCTAATTGTAATTGTATTAACGTGTGTAAATGTCAAATAGGCAAGTGGAGCTTGTTTGATTTCGTTGATCCCCCGCGGAACGCTGTTTTGAGGGCCGCGGACCGCGTGATTGGGGAACACGAACCCGACGTGCTGAAGATTCACCTTGAGCAGTTTCTGCTACCCGCCGTGCTGGCGGATCCAACTGCTTATATATCTCAGCCTCCCCCCAGCGGAGGAAGTAGCGTTTCGGCTGCAGAGACAAAGAAACTAACCCGGGTGAAGATCACCGGGAGAAAATATATGGCCGCGAGGGCTACTACTTCACATGTGGCGGTTTGCGTTTCTGTGGCCCCGGGGGGTGCTGATGTTACTGTGACAACTGTCAAATTTGCATGTATCCGTACAATTAATTTATTTTAATTATGTGCTTAATGACTGTGCTAGATTACTACTCACAATTTAAACTGCTTTCTGATTTTTGTTACATGCATACTTATGCAACACATTTCATACTGTCACTCCATTATTACACACAAACCTTAGTGACATACTTGATGCACAAAGTACAGTTAGCACACTGAAAAGGATAATTCAGAAACATGCTGACAATACCAGCACATGGACAGACAATGTTTTTGAGGCCAGTATGAGCCAGGGACAGGGTACTACCCTAGTATGATGTGTAGGGAAGTGAGGACCATAAAACTGCGTCACTAGGTAATAGTTAAAGTACCAGGAAGTGCCTAAAACACACTTTAAGTGCAGAATTCTGCATTTATTAATAAAATTCAGCATTTTAATATGCTAGTAAGGTGCAAAAATATGGCAGAATGGTCCTGTATACTTTCCTAAGTGCCGGGAATTAATTGTGTTGCAAAAATATATATAAAAGACACTTTACGGACTAATCAAACACTTTAACGAAACGATATCCAACCGAACAACTGGACATTACCCGGGACACCAAATTTATGCCAAACACATTGTTTATTTATTTCTTGGCTAGTCGTGATCCCCGAACACCCTAACACCCACTAAAAATCAAGTAACTAACATATATAAGTATACACTTGGATTTTAACTAATAGTTACCAATTACCATCAAAAAGTTACATCCACCCCCCCCCCCCCTAACTGAATTCGGTCACCAAAGGACCCACAAATATCTTCACCATGATTCACAATCTTGTTCCTAGATTTTGTTCTAATTTTATATTGGATTGGTTACTTGAACATGTAAACAAAATATTGAAGGATGTCCTTATAAACATGGCTTTAGATCTTCATCATACTTCATATCTTCACACCATCACCCCCCACACCTCCTCCCTCTTCTCGGCTCCCCTCAACCGCCACCATCACCACCACATAACCACCATCTTCATCAAGGTCTCAAGTCTCATTCAAGCATATAAGGTGATTCAAGGAAGTTGCAACTTGTGGAGCTTCAAAGGAGCCTTGTTCTTGCTTCTTCATCATCATTTCCCATCATCTTCTTCACTAGGTTCTTCCCTAGCCTTATGCTAGTAGTAAGTTCATTGTTACACCCTTGTTCATCTTGTGTCATGATTAAAAGTTATAGTAAGATGGTTATGTTTAAATCACTAAAGAACAAGAACACTAAAAGGTGTTAAACAAGAATCATGGACATAAAAGTTTACTTGAAGATGAAATGCTACTAGTTTGATGTTGTCATGAGTATGTTGCTAATTTTATGATGATTCTTGCTTGTGTGGTGTTAATCACCATATGGATCTTGTTAAATAATATTTAGAAATATGATTTAACAAGATTAGAAAGTGGTTATTTGTTACATAAAATAACCACTTTCTAGTAAAATATGAACTTGATAAAAATGATTTTTCTTGAAGTATAATTGAACAAGTAAGTTGGTGATCATGTAGATCCGGGATTTTACAAAAGACATTTCTAAATAAACCAAGTTCAAGAATCGATTTTTTAAAGATCATGACTATTACATACACTTACACTATTTTTGGTGATAAAATAAGTGTGAAAACATTTTATTTACAAGAAGAGTTCAAAAGTTAATTTTTGTAAAAATTGTTTACAAGTTGTAAACACTAAACTCTTTTAAGAATATGACTTTTAAAGAAATAAGTACGCTTTGGAAGGTAACTAAGTCCACTAAAAGCTTTACCAAGTTACTACGCGTTTTCGGAATATATCAAGTTCATAATTAACATGTAACGCATATAGTTTTTGCTCTTGGTGATGTAAAATTGTTTAAGGATTGATTGTTGATTGATTTTGAAAAGAAAATGATATGCTTAATAGCATGGACACCTCCGTTTTTAGGGGAAACTCTGGTGAAATTTTCTAAAAATCCCAAGATTTAGAGATTATTTTCTAACGAATGTTTATAAATATGTTTTAAACATTGTCTTTCAAAATAAACTTCACCATAAGTTTTGTTACGAAATTTCAAAACATCGGAGGTTGGTTTTTGTAAATAAAAGCGGATAAATATATATTTAGAGTATATATTTCATACTAATACGCTTCTGTGAATATTTGATATTTTGTGGAATAGTATATTATTTTAGGGTAAAACAATATAATTTACCAATTTACCATGACAATTACAACTCCAAAATAATTCCAAAAATTACAAGGAATAAATATGTAAGTTACACACTTGTCAGTGTGAAGCCGAACAATAAAACGTAACTTATGAAATATTCCGGAAGACATCAATAAAATATATTTTTGGTAAATATTATTTTGGATACGAAAGAGGTGAAAATATGATTTTTGCACGTACTACCAAGTTATATCATATTTTTGGGACAAGAGAAAATGTATTATTATTTGGGAAAGTAAAAGTATTTTTACTCGGGTTTATTAAGAAATATATTATTTTTGGGAAAAATATATATTTTGGGAATACATTAATTTTTGGGACAAAATAAGTTATTATATATTTTCTAAAGTGGGACTTGAAAGTATAAGTATTGGATATATATATTGGGAATATATTGGCATATTTCTAATTGGAGTAATACACTGGAATACGACGTCAATACATGGTTAAAGACACACATACAAAATACGAATACACATGTATGAGAGACCCCCATCCTTGGGAAGGAAATACGAAGCTAAAATACTTGAGAAGTACTAATACAGAAATATTGTTTAACAATTATTCCAAAGTGAAGTATAATTTAGAGTTAAAATAATTATTTTAATTAATAATTATAAATTGGAATAATATTGGGTACACAAGAAACGTAACTCAAAAACCTTCATGCTAAGCCATGGCACGGCCCGTTCGTCTAATAGACGTTAGTACGCTGTAGGTAGTCGTGTTTGCGGAGGAGACTTGGGTTACACAGACTGAAGACGCAATACTGTGAGTTCATGTCCCCCCTTTTCTTTTAACTGTTTTCAGTTTTATACTTCGGGGGTGAAATACATGTTACAACTATACAGGCATTTTATACATGGTATGGTTAGCTTAAGGAGGGCATACTACTTAGATCATGTGAGTGGGTAGGCAGAAACTTAAGGCCATTAATCCTCGTCGTAGGACCGACGGACATGAGTGATAGATCTATTTGGGTGTAGCGAGCCCCACCCCTGAGTCCACTGAATGGGCCATGTGGTGACTGTGTCTTACAGCCGAGGCCCGGTGCGAATTCTGCTAGGTTTGAGTCTTCCTGCGTCACTTCACACATATCAATGGCCTTGCAAACCATTGGTGATCTCTTTTCCTTATTGCTACATACCAGGGACTTACATACATACTTACAACGTTTCAAAGGTTTATACATACACACAAACAAACACATGAACTCGGTCAACTTTTGTTGATGTTTTTAAAACTACATGTATTTCAGGAAATTTTAATGGATCTGGCGGGCGTTGGAAGTTTTTATGCTGCGTTAAGAATAAAGATGTCATCCATGGTCTTTGAGTTTGGGCGGTGTGTCTTATTCCTGGACGAGACATGTTTTCCAAACCTTGGTATTATTCAATATCTTTTGACGAGTCCTTAATGAACTCAAAAACAATTGTACAATTTGTAAAACTTGAATTTGGTGTCTACGTTTTAAAACAATGTTGTTATGTTTTGAACTTATTTAATGCATGACAAACCCATGGTTTTATCATATAGTTTATGTTACGATTGAATGCAATGATATTAAGAAAGTCACACCATAATCACGCTTCTGCTGCTGTTAGTTTGATGAGTCCACCACGCGCGCAGAAAAAACACAAAATTTTGCCTCCTTTGACTTCTTTTCAAGCAATCCAGGCCGCCCACGCCTTACCCACTGGTAAGTGACTTATTTTTCGATGTAAGCGTTGAATTTCTATGTTCTTGTGCTTAATATCTGATTTGGTGCAGGTTCCATTGCTGAGACCCAAGTTGAGGGTGTGTCCTCTATGCCCTTGACATCTGGGGATGTTGTGTATTCCGCTGCAGGCGGACCAAGCCTTTCAGACTGTCACGGCCCTCAGCCCTGGTTTGACCCGGTCCAGAGCCGCGACGCAGGAAATCCCGTGGTATCTATTTAAATGACAGCGGAAGTCTTTTTAAGCAGGATCTTTTAATATTAAAACTTGCTCGTTTATATAATATAGGGATAAATCCCATAATTTACAGTAAGGTGATTTCACTGGGAAATCCTTATTTCTCAAAACATGTTTCTTTATTCATTTACATTGAGCCACTTTTCTAAGCTTGTAGTGCTCCACGACACTTTTTCTTTGCTCACAACAGATCACCTGAAACATGTTTGAAAAAGATTTTGTCAGCGGGGAAATACTGAGTGAATCATTCATTCTTACTAAAACGACTCATTTGTTATAATTTACAGTATTAAGAGAGATTACAATGTTTCTGATATCAAACCAACTACCCACAGTATTTGTCACTCGACTCGCTTAGGTGACTGTGGTCATATCCCCCATTGGCTGCCCCAATGGTGACGGGTATCACTAATTAGGTTCGCCCACCTAAAGTGATAAAACAATAGTACTGTGCACAATACCCCACATACCGGCTGTAATTTGGTGATTACATAAACTTAATCACTGTAATTATAACTTTGGAAAATAATTTTTGGAGTATTGTAAAACAGTTGATAAAAAGAGAATGACCTACATTGCAGATTTAACGAGCAGAGTATAAGCCTACTGATTAGCCTTGATTAACCTAATTTAAATAACAATGCACACACAAACGGGTTAGTAACTAATACAGCAGTTACGACAATTCACGAGATTAAACCCTCACAACGATTAATAAGGTGCAATACTTAATAATTCAACGGATTCACAACGAATGACAGAGTATAGTCCGAGTTCGAACAACACTCAAACATTCAAGTCGAAATCACGATGAATAACAAAGTATAAACTCAATTTGAGCAGCACTTAAACAATCGTTGGATAGTTTCAATCGATCGGACGTTGAATCGTAATAGCGATCGAGTTATTACCCTAATTGCGGTAGCGTTTCGAGATTAGTGTGTGTTGTATACTGTTTCAGTGATAACTCAACGTAGAAATTGAGTTTGGACATCGAATTAACAGCAAACTTCAAGTGCCAACATCCCCTATTTATATCTGAAAAATGTCCTCCCTCGCGTGTCGCGACAGGAACAAGTGCTACCGTCGCGTGGCGCGACGGGTCTAATTTCTAGCCTAGAGTGGTTTCGTGTCCAGTAGCTTAGGTGAGTTGACAATTGAACGAATTTTAACTTCTACAGCAAGAATTTAAGATAATTATCAGCTAGGGTTTACCCCCACTGAGTTCTAGGGGCCCTGATCCTGATTCCGATTGTTATGAAAATTTTAAGGTTTATGCAGAATTACTTGGGTTTCTCAATTAGGGTTTCCTTAATAGATAATTAACCTACTAAGTATTAATTTTAGTGAGAGTTGTTACACAGACCTTATATCCCAGGCGAGTGTTGCCGTTGTCAATTCTTCTATGCTACCGCCTGTATATACAACTGCTGTGGTTGTGACGCCCAACCCTGTTTCTACACTGCTGTTTTCAAGTGCTACTCCCATGTCCCTGTTTGACTCTCCAATTGGCGTTTTCTCTGCGTCTGAAAAGGAGATGCCCACAGCGTCTGTTGCTTGTGAGTCAACCGGTGCCAGAGATACTGCTGTAAGCGATGCTGGGGGATCTAGCAGTGGTTGTGTTGATGATGGGGCCCGTTTGGGCGATGATCTTTACCTGCCCACCATTTGCTGGGATCCAAATGCTCTGGACAAACGCTATCAGCCTAAGTGGAAGATAGCGGAGTCGTCCAGATTGATCTTCCCCCCAGTGGTGCATCATTGGGTTGAGCGGGCATACCCCCCGGCTGAGTCAACCTATGTAGAGGGGCTGAATAATGAGAACTTGATGAATGCCTCGATGGTGGATGCTGTTAGTCAACCGCGGAGGTTGGCCGAAATCCGACGCCGGTGGATGCATGATACCAATGAGCACAACCAGGCGCAGGTTACCATTCAGGAGCTGATGGATGAAAAATATCGCTTGAAAAGCCAACTCCAAGCTGCGGGTCTCAGGGAGAGTCGGTTTGTTTCCGAGAAAAATAAGGCAGAGGAGGATCTGAAGCGTGTGACAGCCAACATTGCCGAAGAGAGGATATTGTGGGCCTGCGATATAGCAGAAAAGAATCGGGTCCTTGCTCATGCCAAAACCATTCAGGAGGAGTTGGAACGTAAAGCTGTTGCTGAGGCTCAAAAGCTGAGGTCTGAGCTGTCTGCTAAGATGGAAAAGTTTCGTATTGACACTGATTTTGTGTCTCAGGTGCAGGAGCGCTATCAAGGTTTGACTGTGGAGTTGGAAGAGCGGGAGGAACAGCTTAGGAAACTCCAGCAACTGTGTGACTCCCTTGTCTCCGAGAAAAATCAGCTTGTTCAGTCCGCACCCACCAGGCGCGCCTTAAAGAGGCGGAAAGTGCATTGGAGCAATCAAACGCCGAGGTGGATAGCTTGACCAGCCGTCTGGCTGGTTTACAAGGTGACAGGAATTGGTTGATAACCAACGGCTTGGTTGGGGCTTTTGAGTATTTGCGCCAATCAGAGTCCTTTGTGGCTCTTTTGGACCGCCTGTCTGCTGCCGCTTATCAATCAGGGCACCATGACGACGTTTACCATGGTTACTTTACTTGTCAACAAACGAAGAGGATTACTGCTGCGTTCCAAGAGAATAGAGGTAAACTTCAGGCGGAGATGGCGGATGCTCTTGAGGCGGCTTGTAATGATCCGCTGCCCGCGTATGCAGAGCTGATGGACAAGGTGGCCGAAGACGGCGTGGACTCCTTACGCCAGATGCTGGACGTGGCGGAGGAGTCTGAAGAGGAATGAGTGTTTTTATTTTTGTTTCCACTGTTCCTTTAGATATTTTGTTAAAACACTGTTTTGTTTGGGGTGCGTGTAAGCACTTGATTTTTGTTAGACATTTAACGCGATTATCATGATGAATGACGCCGCCGTTTTACTTAAGTGTGGAGTTTTGACATGTAATGATGCCATATTATTAATTTTGCAGTCGTCACTTTCGTCAGACCTCTTAATCTTCTATAAATTATGCCATTCTTTTTCCAAATTGGGTAATTGAAGAAATGGGCCGACAATGCCGTAATCGGAAAATTTCCGACATGCTTTGAAATTTGGATGCAACGGAGGGTTTAGTCCGTCTCCAAGATCCGGTGACAGAGTAGATGATCAGAGGTAAGTAAACTGACTCCAATGATACCATGCCTCGGATAAACAGGTCTTGTAAGAGTATCGAAGAAGACGGCCCTTCTAGGGCTGAAGTAGGTGTGGCTCTCCTATCGGCCGACACCCTGATGCAAGCGTTTCCTTCCGAGTATGTCCAACGTTGTAGGGAAATATATGAACGACGTCGGGGTGGCCGCCGATGTGCGAACCCAGTTGGCGATCGGAGGATGTCGGCTTCTCCGGTAGACAGGTGAATATTGATGATCTGATCATCAATCCTCATCCATTGGAGTATTATGGTGAAGCATTGTATACCCCTGCAGAGGTGTAAGCAATGTTTCCCGAGATGTAAATAAGTAGAACATGTTCGTTTTTTGGTATTCCCATATGTTGGTATTTAGCAGCAGGGACAAGTATTTGGTTTTTGTAAGATAGTTGTATGTATTTATTACCAAAATACCTATCTTTTTTTGTAGTGGTTAATGTATCTATTACCAAGATACCCACTCTTAGTGCTGTATAGTTTTGGTCATCTGACTTATATATGAAAAAGTATTTCGTGTCAGAGATATTTTTTACCATTATATGCAGTTTGAATGCGATGGTGATTTTTTACACCGTAATATGCAGTATAAATGCGATGGTAATTGATATTGTGCATGTAAGTAATAAAAGATAAAAAAGTAACTTTTATTAATTCAATTACTTAAAAGAAAAAGAGACATCGTCAATGATGGATTACACTTGTTTAAAAAAGAGAGCATTCAATCCCGCCGTTAGGGGCAGGAGTCTACATGTAACATTTCTTCAACTGAGCAGCGTTCCAGCTACGGGGAACCGCTGTGCCATCGAGCCTGGATAGGCTGTAGGCCCCTTTTCATAGGTCTTCTTGGACGATGTAGGGGCCTTCCCAGTTAGGTCCTAGTTTGTCTGAGGGTTCCGCTCGATTGGCCTCATTATCCCGCATGACGTACTCGCCTTCCTTGAAAGTTTGCTGTGCCAGTTGGTTACAGTACTTTTCTAAAGTTTTCTTGTATTTTAACTCGCTGATGGCGGCTGCCCTGCGCCGTTCTTCTAGGAGGTCTAGGCCTTCCCGAAGGAGCCTGTCATTAACATCATTAGTAGGTACGTGCCTCAGCGATGGTAACCCAACTTCCGCGGGTATCATTGACTCTGCGCCATAGGTTAGGCTGAAGGGGGTTTTGTTGTTGCTTGTCTTAGGCATGGTCCGATGTGCCCAGAGGACGTTTGGAAATTCTTCTACCCAAGAGCTCTCCTCATAGCCTAACCTTCTTTTGATTCCATCAAGCAAACTTTTATTTGCCCGCTCCACTTGGCCGTTTACTTGGGGATGTGCGATCGATGTAAAGATTTGTTGAATCTGAAGCTCTGCACACCAATCTTGTAAGACCCTGTCTATGAATTGTGTTCCATTGTTGCTTACAAGGTATAGCGGTAATCCAAATCGGCACACTATGTGTTCCCATAGGAATTTCTTGGCATTGTCAGCAGTTATCTTGGCCAAAGGCTTTGCTTCAACCCACTTGGTGAAATAATCAATCGCCACTATTAAGTACTTTAGCTTCTCTGGGGCCAGCGGGAATGGTCCCACGATATCGACTGCCTATTTTTGAAAAGGCCAGGCCGCCGTGACGGGAATTAAGTTATTTTTAGGGAGGAGTGTTTGTCGAGCAAACTTTTGACAACTGCGGCATTTTCTGAGTTCGTCCACCGCGCCTTCATGCATCACGGGCCAATAGTATCCGGCATTTTGGATTTTGGCAACAACTACCCGAGGTCCGGCGTGAATACCGCATATGCCAGCGTGTATTTCCTGGATCAGGTACTTTGCTTCCGCTGGGGATACACACCGCAACAGTGGTCCCAAATACGACTTCCTGTATAGGACGTCGTTGTTCACCTCATATTGCAATGCCTTAGTTTGTATCTTCTGGGCTTCGCCTCTGGCGGAAGGTAATTCCCCCTTTGTGAGGAACTTTAGAATTGGAGTGTACCAGCAGGGCTCTTCCGTTGTGACGGAAGACACTTCCCGGTGTTCTATGGAAGGTGCTTGTAGCGTTTCCATCTTTACTTCCTTTTCTATGCCCGAGGTAGCTAACTTGCTCAGGGCGTCAGTTATTTGATTTTTTCCCCGATGGACATGATTAAGTGTGACGCTGTCGAAAGAAGCTACGAGATCCTTGGTCTTAGCCAGGTATTTTGCCATCGTCTTATCCTTGGCTTCATAGGTCTCGTTCACCTGGTTATTGACTAATAGAGAGTCAACATATGCATCGACCCTTGTTGCTTCCATAGACTGGGCCATTCGCAAGCCTGCTAGCAGTGCTTCATACTCTGCTTCGTTGTTGGAGCATTCAAAGTCAAACCGCATGGCATACATCAATCTTATTTCATCTAGGCTTATCAGCATTAGGCCCGCCCCAGATCCTTTTCCATTGAAAGAACCGTCCGTGTATAACTTTCAGGTTTGCCTGGCTGTGCTAGACTCGGGTATGTCTTTGACCACGGGGTCTTGTATCACTTCTCCGTCAGGAATCTTAGCTAAGAAATCGGCGATCACCTGTCCCTTGATTGCTGTTCGTTTTTTATATTCAACGTTTAGGGCTCCCAACTCAATCGCCCATTTGGCCAATCTTCCAGAGATTTCTGGTTTGTGTAAGATTTGCTGTAGGGGATAATTTGTTAAGACTTGCACGCGGTGCCCTTGAAAGTATCTTCGGAGACGCCGTGTAGCGTGGACTAAAGCAAGTACCAATTTTTCAAGTGTTGGATACCACGTTTCATGTCCCGCTAATACCTGGCTAATGTAATATATGGGCGTCTGTTTGCCATCTCTTTCTACCATGAGTACCGCGCTTACCGCGTTGTGGGCTGCCGCCAGGTACATTTTTAAGAGTTCTTCTGGGTATGGCGCTGTCAACATAGGTAGCTTTTCAATGAACCGCTTCATGTCTTGCAAGGCCTATTCTGCTTCGCTGGTCCATTTGAAGTTTTTCTTGTTAAGGCAGTCTTTCAACGTTTTTATAAATGGCAAAGATCTCTCGGCGTGTCTTGCCAAGAATCTGTTTATGGCCACTAAACGGCGATTCAGCGCCTGTGCCTCCTTTAAAGTTCTGGAGGAAGGCATTCCCGCTATAGCGGCTATTTTTTCTGGGTTAGCTTTAAAGCCGTCTCGGGTGACCACTATCCCCAAGAACTTACCTTCTTATACCCCGAATGAACATTTCTTGGGGTTGAGTTTAATGTTGTATTCTCTCAGCTTTTGGAAGGTTTCCTCGATGTCTTCGAGCATTTGTTTTTCCTCCCTGCTCTTGATCACTAGGTCATCGACATAAACCTCTAAATTTCTGCCAATTTGATTTTCAAAGGCCTTGTCCATGAGACGTTGATAAGTGGCCCCGTCATTTCGTAGACCAAAAGGCATTTTGGTGTAGCAGAAGATGCCTATATCGGTGTAAAACGCCGTTTTTTCTTCGTCTTCTCTTGACATTTTGATCAGGTGGTAACCTTTATAGGTGTCTAAGAAACACTTGTACCTATAAGGGACCAGAGAGTCAACTTTGAAATCCATCTCGGGAAGCAGATAGGCATCTTTAAGGCAAGCATTGTTCAAATCTTTGAAGTCAATTCACATCCGCCATGTGCCGTCTGGTTTTTTAACCATCACAGGGTTTGATACCCATGTATGATATTCAGTTTCCCTGAGGATTCCAGCTTCGACCAGCTTTCGTATTTCTTTCACTACTGCTGCTTTTCGATCAGGGGCCATGCTACGCTTTCCCTGGGCGACTGGCTTAATGCCTGGGGGCGTGGCTAGCTTGTGCCCTGCCTTATCCTGGGGTATCCCGGTCATGTCAGAGTGTTCAAAGGCGAAGATATCGGCGTTTCTCCTTAGCGATTGTTTGAAGTTGTTTTTAACTTCAGGAGAGAGACCGTCTCCTATTGTGACTGTTTGCTCGAGGTGATGCGTGCTCAAAACCCACCTTTCTGGACCGGTTGCACCTGTAGGTCCTTGCCGACATCTTTTTGTATCCAATACTTCCCCAACCTTGTCTCGGTAGACCGTTGCAATCCCCCATGGTGTGGGAAACTTTATGAACCCGCGCACCGTGGAAACTATAGCGTCTAGTTTTCCCAGGGGGAAGCTTCCAATGATTATATTGTGGTAGGATTCAGCGCGTACCACAAGAAACGTGAGGAGTATGGTCCTTTCCCGGGGGGCGTGTCTGAATGTTACTGGAAAGGTAATTTGGTCGATTGGATCACCGACCTTTTCTCCGGTGAACCCCTTTATGGGGGCGTGTACTGACTCGAGCAATTTTCTGTCTTCTGGTTGCATCCTGATAAAACAATGCTCATAGATTATGTCTTCAGAGCTCCCTGTGTCTACCAGAATTCTTCTCATGTTGTAGTCGCCTACAGCGGCGGATATGATCAGGGGGTCAGTGGTGAGGTGTAAGTCCTCAACACGTGGTTCGACCGTTATGGTTGCCAGCATCCAGGGCTCGAATGTGGAGAAACTCCGTTTAGCTCTCTTTCCCTTATCGGTGTGTACCATATTTAGCTCCCACTGCCTTTTACCCACCCATTTGTCTGCATCATCTTTGTTGGGGGGCGGGCCTTGCTTTATATCGCGAACCAGGTGAGCCAACTTACCCGCCTTCACAAAATATTCGATTTGCTTCTTTAAATGATAGCAATAGTTGGTGTCATGGCCACTGCCCTTGTGATATTCACAGTATTTGCTGGTATCTTTATTGGGTGTGTCTTTCAACGGCTTGGGAGGGTTGAATTTAGGTTCTCAGAAGCCAAAATTTCTGCCGGCGTTTTGCTCAGGTTGGGGTACTCAGATCTTGACTTGTAGGAGGATTCGCTTCTTGAATATGAACTCCTGGACCTGTCATATCGTGAATCTGACTGTCGCCTTTCTGGAACCTGTCCCCTCTGTTCTTGCGTTTAGAGTTTCGCTGCTCTCTAACCTCTTGGCTTTTTTGTGCTTCTTTTTTCCTGCTAGCGGCGTGACTGGCCGCTACAGTTTTCTCTTGTGTGACATACACTTTGACTATTCTCAGGATTTTATCTATGGTGGAGGGTACAACATCCCTTCCATATAGTGTCCTTAACAGCTTGTTATTGTTTACTCCTTACAGGAAAGCACCGCACGCCAGATCATTTGTTATGCCGGGGATCGCCAGGCTTTCTTTGTTGAATATGACGATGAAACTCTCCACCGTCTCATTGTCTCGCCGACTGATATGGAGGAGTTCGTTTCGGTCTTTCGTGTGTCGCCTTTGCTGACTGAACTGCAGCTGGAACTTTGCCACTAAATCTTCAAAACTGTCAATCTCCCCAACGGGGAGACTATCCCACCATACTCGTGCCGCCCCTACCAGCGTTTGAACAAGTTGAGGTGGTCATCAGGGTCACTCAAACCATCAAACTTACCCACTGTTTGGGGTATCTTAGGTTTCTCTTTGATCGGGGCTTCAGCAATTCTCCTTGTAAACTTGGACCTGAAAGTGGCGTCTGTAGGCTTGTAAGGCTTGGTAAGGTCGTCATCTTCCCCGTTAATGGGCTTTACTTGTTGAGTCGCTCCGCCCTGGTTTATCCCCTGGGTAACAGGGGGTTGGCTGTGGTGATGTTGAGTGTAGAGCTGGACCCCCATTTGGAGAGAAACGAGGTCTTGAAGTGTTTCCCCTGTCGTACACAGGCTCCGCCGTAGGCGGGGATTGACCATAAGTAGGTTGTGATGTTGGAAAAGACCACCAAGGCGGCATGTAAGCAGCGTATGGCGGCTGCTGAGCATAACTCTTCGCTGTCATCTGCGGTGAATACGTCTGGTTGTTGTATGGTGGTAGGTACCCGTAAGGAGGAGCATAGTAGTATCCTGGAAAATAAGCTTGATTCCCAGGTGTGACTGGAGCATTCATACCTCCAGTGGGCATGATCACTGGCTGATGGGGTGGCGTGGACAATGCTGCTGTAAGTGCCGCTGAGTACAGCGACGACATAGCGTATGTGGCTGGCGGCTGATAGTATTGAGCCATGCTCATCTGCTGTGTAGTGATAC
Organism: Helianthus annuus; assembly: GCF_002127325.2. Lineage (NCBI taxonomy): Eukaryota > Viridiplantae > Streptophyta > Magnoliopsida > Asterales > Asteraceae > Helianthus > Helianthus annuus. The sequence goes on from NC_035437.2 coordinate 20,998,857, forward strand.
TTGGGCCCGCGGATGTGATAACGGGCATAGTGCTGTGACGTATAGTCTGTGCACTTGTTGTCGATGCTGAGGTAGAAACGATGGTGGTTGCTGTGGTTGGTACCACGGGTCGTAATTGCCAGGAGGTTTATGAGAGAGGGTCTACAGCTATCGTCCTAGAGGGGGCGACTGAGACGCTTGCGAACCCAGGTGGTGGTGCTTCTGCTTCAAACTCCTGGTCTAGAGACCTGGTTATGGCGGGTGAGGCCGGCATGGTAGTGACCACAGAACTCGTTACCAGCAACGGGTTGCTGGTTATTACTGCTTGATTTGGTTTTGTTGCTGTGTTCTGATCGCTTGCCATTGGGTCTGAGTTTGCTGTTGTTACCGAAGGGTCCCACGGATGGCGCCAATGAAGAAACACTGACCTTGACACTAAGCTCCGGCTAGGACTTCAACTCTTTGGCCATCCGAACAGCTGACTGTAAAACAAAACACCGTTAGGACTCGTTACAGGAATGAGGTTATTCCTATAACCACCCTCCGGCGTGAGAATAAGTCTCGGTTTTGGGAGTAAAAGAATATGTGTAGAGAGAGGGGGTAAACGAGAGCAGAATGAATCGTACCTTTGATGTTTACCTCTATTTATAGTTTACCATTAGGGTTTCCTCTAACTTATGATGGGCTCCGACAAGTTAGGGATTTGCACGATCTTCCCAAAAGATTGGGGATTTGGTTACGTGGTTTATTCATGCAGAATGGAACATTCTGGAATAAACATGTGTAATTAAGTATTTATAGTAAAATAATAGGTAATGACCCGGTCAGGTTAGCCGTTCCGCATCATACCTCGTCACCCGTATAATATACAAGGGTTCTAACCTAGTATACTTATATTTAGAAAAATAATCATGCAAAATAGTATTGAATAATCAGTTGTGAAATACAGGGTTCTAACCTAGTTTACTTATATTTAGAAAAATAATCATGCAAATGGTATCGAATAATCAGTTGTGAAATTGATTATTGAATTTGTTTATTTCACGTTTTAAAAGTCAGTTAAGCAGTTTAGATAAGATAATAATAATAAATCTTATTTATAGTATTAAAATTCAAAATAGTGGATATGCATTTTTTAATAAACAAGTTTTTTTTGGGTGTTTGTTAATTGTTAGAATAGCCTATGGAGGTGTTTCAATCTAAACCCATTAAGTTTTCTAGAGTGTTGCTGGAAATTGATTTTGAAGCAATGTTGTTTCTTGTCTTGTTCAAGTTGATTAAAGGTTAATAGTTTTTCTACTACAATATGAAATTTATGTAGGATTGCTAAAAGTCCACTTTTTTCAAGGGTACCACAATGAGTTGGGAGTTCACGGTTAGATGAGAATAATGATCTTTTAGATACGTTTTCTGGAGGCGTGCCACCATTAAGCTTAGAAATGTAAAGCAAAGATGATTACATTTATCGTGTAGGCTTAGAACCAACACCGTTTCTAAGAATTCCTGAAAATTCGAGAGCAACAAGCGAGTGAAATAAGTGAACTTCTATTCGCCAATTTGTTGTTTCTCTTATTTTCAGACTTTTAGCTCTTGTGTTTAAAAAAACATTATATTGGGTTAAGTTGAGTTAAAATGAGAATTGAGTTTATTTGTTTATATTTGCCTAAACTAAAAATAAAATATTTTAATGGGTTCAAAAACATATTAGGTCTTAATTTTCAATTTAATTATATGCATTATTTTTTTTTTTAAAAAAGTTGTATATATAAAATAAATGAAAAAAATTTTAAAATTTTGGATCCAATGGGTGAGTAGCCCTAAACTAGAGGTGCACAAAAAACACGGTTCCAACCTGACCTGGAACCGGTTCTTGCCTTGCCTGAATCGCGATCACATACCAGTTTCAGACTCGGGCGAAGGAAAATGAACTGAATCGAAACCACCGGAATCGGTTCCACCTCTACTTGTTCAAAACCCGAAAAAGACCGGCCATACTAGTCAAAACCCGGTAAAAAACCCGAACATACCAGAAGTGGTACCTACCCAGAACCGGTTGTTGACTTTGTTGACCAAAACCAGACCTAGTTCCTAGGGATTAACATTTGGTACTCGGTATCGGTACCGAATTTCCAGTATCGAATCATTTTCGGTTCCTGTACCAACTTTATGGTGTAATCGGGATTGGTACTTTCGGTTTGGTACAGTATTTTACTTATTTTTTACTTAAAATATTGGTACCTGACAGGGCATTTTCGGTACTGACAATACCAATACCCAATTTTGACGATTTTCGATACTAGTACCAAACTCATCCCTACTTGTTCTAATTCTAAAAAAACCCATTTTGGGCACCTCTACCCTAGACGATCGCCCACCTTACCTCAACCATCAGCCAACCATGGTTAAAGTTGGTTAAAACTGAAATCCGATTCAAATGAAAGAAACCAAATGATGTTTAATTGAATCTAGCAATATCTGGTGAGTTTTTTCTTAAACGAGTATTGGTGGAAAAAATATTTACCATTTTAGTGTTTCTTATAAATTATTTATTAAAATGGTGTTTTTATTTATTTATATCTTTTCTTTTAAACAACATTATAAACTTATTAATATCTTTCTCTATTCAATCACTCAAGTATACCGTTTATTTCAATCAACCGAAGGTGTTTGTTTTTCAGTCGACCTATTAATGTTTTTTTTTTCCATCTCGTTATAGTTTTTTGGTTCAACCAACCCACGTCGTAGACCAGCTACAAAAATCATTCAAAGTAAATTTAAACAATGAATTAAGAAACATAAAAAAACTAATCAAAGTTTAAACATAAAGAAACTAATCAAAGATTAAAACTTGTAGATCGGATTTCTTTGTCAAGATTTCTTTTATTTTGTTTGATATTGAGACCAGTAGCGGCTCGTTTTTATTCGACATTTGTATGTTCGTTTGTATTTGTACTGAGACATGCACTTGGTTTACTTTTAGTGCTTGATTAGTTTTTTTATGTTTCTTATTTCATTGTTTACATTTACTTTGAGTGATTCTATATATTTTGTCTTGAGATGGGTTGGGATGAATAATCTAACTTATAATAAAAGACTCTAAATAATGCCACATGGCATTCTCTCCTTCAAACTCATAATTTTATTTATATTTGTTTAATAAATTTCTTTTAATATTAAAATTAATTAATAACCAATATATAGATATCACTTATTTTTATTCTTATCTTTATCTAAAATTAATAAATAACTTCAATTTTGCAATTTAGACCCTTTGTTTTTTTTACTTTTAGCCCAAAGTTGTTCAGCTTTTGCAATTTAATCCCAACTCTTTTTTAATTTCAATTTTGGTCCACCATACTTTTCATCTTTCCCAAGTTTTTCATTTTGTTCTAAATTTTGTGAGTTAACGCACCGCAACGTGCGTGTGGGGTTCAAAATTTTTTCGTATATTTTTCCCGTATTTTTCTGTGTTTGACAAATTCGTTCAACACGTGGGTCCTGGATGGACTTAGTTATTTTTTTCTATGTATTACGTTTCGGTTTAATTTCTCAGCAACGAGCGTGCGTGATTCAAAGATTTTACGTCTGCTTTTCGCTTGGCGTTATTTTTTTCCCGTTTTTATTTATTTTGTTTTTACGAGCTTTTCCGATGTTGGTGGTCGCTGACAATGGTATAGTATTGCTACTACTTAACACAGTTTTACGACAACCGCTGCAACGCAGGGGCTTAATACTAATGTATATATATAACGAGATAGAAAAAAGATTCACAGGTTGATTTAGCAAAAACATATTAGGCTGTTTGGGAAAAAAAGGCTATAATATAAGAACAAAAATGCGACAGTGGATTGATTGAATTTAAAAAAAAATGTAATAAGTTTTTTATGTTGATTACAAGCAAAGGCAAATACAAATATATAAAAAAATAATAAATTGGTTGAAAATTAAAAAGACATTGGGTTGATTGAAAGAAAGGTATAATAATAAAATAAAACTTCAGAAAATGGATTGATTGAATAGAAAAAACAATAATAAGTATATATGTTGTTTAAAAGAAAAAATAAATAAAAAATAAATAAAAATACCATTTTAGTAAATAGCTTTTAAAAAACACTAAAATAGTAAATGCTATTTTCACTAACACTAGTTTAGAAAAAAACTCATATGTAGCCACCATATAATCCAAGTAGCATGTAACAACCACAACACAAATCTTAACAAACAATCGCTAAAAATGCCTAATCAAGTTCAGAGTTATAATCTAAAATAATAACTTCTAGAAAGTATGTTACTATTTTTATAAACTATTTTCAAGACAGTTTCTCCACTAACCATGGTAGTATTAATTATACGCCTCACAAAATACATTATGCATTTATACTCTTATTATCTTAAATTAAAGAGTTAAATGTCATTTTAGTCTCTGTGTTTTGCGTGATTTTGCCAGTTTAGTCTAAAGGTTTTATTTTTTATTTGTGGGTTCAAAAAGATTTCACTGTTGCCATTTTAGGCTCCTGGGTTAATTTCATCTATTTTTCCGTTAACGGAAAGGCTAATTCGGTCATTTTATATGGGCGAATTGCCTTTCTAGTTAATAGAATTACATATAAAATGACCGAATTGGTCTTTTCGTTAACAGAAAGAATAGATGAAGTTAACCCAATGAGACTAAAATGACAACGATGAAACCTTTTGAACCCACAGGTAAAAAATGAAACATTTGGACTAAATTAGCAAAACGGTACAAACACAGGGACTAAAATAAGATTTTACTCTAAATAAAAAAAAAAGAATATAATATTATATTATATTAAATAAAATAAAGCATATAATATTATATTATATTATATTATAGAGAGGAATATTAGTTACAATAATAACTCTACACTTAATAATAATATTAAAAATCACAAAACATGTGATTGGTTTAAAACCACAATAAAAACCGTACCAACTGTTTTATCAACCTCTACATCTCTCCTTCCCCTTACACCCCTTGGAATCTGACCAATGTCATCTCCGGCGAAAAACCCCAACAAAATCAGCCAAATCGTCAAACTAAAACAAGTCATGCAACGTTGGCGCCGCCGCTGCATCCCATCCGGCGGCTCTCTCGCCGTCTACGTCGGACCCGAACGCCGTCGTTTCATCATCCCGACGCGGTTCCTCAACCTCCCTGTGTTCTTCTCACTGCTCAACAAAGCGGAAGAAGAGTTCGGATTTCAAACAACCGGTGGATTAATTATTCCGTGTGATGTGGGTTTTTTTAAACGGTTGGTGAAGGTGTTGGAGAGGAATGAGATCGGGTTGATGAATCTTGGTTTGGATGATTTTGTTGCAATGTTTGATGGGTTAGCGATAGATTCTTCTTCTTCTTCTTCTTCTTCTAAGTATTGTTTTAAGGATGTTGATGATTTTAGTTGCCGTAGCTTTACACCTTTGTTGCAGCAGAAAGCTAGGGTTTGATTCAATTGGGGGTAGGGTTATGTTTAGAGTTAGGTTTTTGTTAATCTTTTATTTTTATGCATCCTTGAACCCCAAATTTGTTGGTGATTTGTTATTAATTTGGGTTCAATGAGATGACGTTGCTGAGTTGTCCCACTTTTGGGGATGCTTGGTTATCTTTTTTTTTTTTTTTTTTTTTTTTTTTTTGGGTTTGGTTAGCAAAATCATGTAATGTTGGATGTTGCGATTGATTGATGGTGCTAATGAGTTGATGATGATGAATATTTTTGGTGTTATATTGTTTGGGTTGTTCTTGTTTTGACCACGTTTGGTATGTCCTTTGCGACGAATGTAACGGTTCGTTAAAAATATTTACCCTCTTACGTGGGTACCTTATTGGTGGTATGTTTAGACGAACGTTTAGTACGTGGTATGTTTAGACACACCTTTGATTATAGATTATCGGAGCATTAAAGTGTTGAGATTTGAAACTTGTGCGTCCTCATAAATACTCTTAAAAGTTTAAAAATTATCTACAATGTTTATTGGTATGTGAAAAAATTGTGAATTTGAAAGGTTTTTGTTGTGTCTAGGTGTTATTAAATTTGGTGGTTATAACTCCACAATGTTATGTAAAAGCATAAGACGATTTTTTTGAAGTATTATTTAGGAAGAATATGACAAATCATTTTGCAAATGGCAATACTATATTGGAGATGCTTGCATCGCCGTTTAAAAGCTTTTAAATCTATTGGTTTATTTAAAAAATATAAGTTTATTGCAAAAGGGCCGTGATTGAATTAAAAATAGTATACAAAAGAATCTAATCAATGAAGTATTTAATTGAGATTATTTTTTAACCAGAAATTTCATTTTTTTTCTGTTGGATTTGAAGTTGTGTCCTTCCAAGGTTAGGTGATACTATAAACTAGGTACGAACATTTGGTATTGGGTATCGTTATCGTATCGGTCTCGTATCAGTATTGATATCGAATTTCTCGTACCGAATTTTTTCGGTACCGGTACCCACTTTTTAGTATTTTCAATGTCAGTACCGGTTTGATACGATACCGGTACCACGCTCATCCCTACAGTATAAACTCTCTTTCTCACATTAAAGCACCAACCTCAATGGTATTTATTCGAGATTCATAATGTATAAAAGGTTAATATCTCACTTTATTTTGTTCATAAATGGTTGGAAATTTTTAATTTTCTTAATCGAAGCAAATACATTGGTTAAGCTGGTCCAAGCTTATATAATTTACTTTACACTTTGTCTTATGGAATTTGGAACCGGTTTGAATAACGGTTTGAATTTGTAACCGGTTGTTTTTTTATTATTTTTTATACTTTTGATATTTGCCGTTATTATATAATAAAATATAATATTCATGTACCCATCTTTATTATATTTAGAGAAAAAGATAAACGGTTCGAAATGTGAATCAATTCGATCAACTCAATTAACATGGCCGGTATCAAGGTGTTGGATAAATCTTTGCTTTTCAATGTGGTGAAGATTCAAATCACATTGGTGACAAAATTAAGATGTTAAAATAAATGGTTTGTCGTTTTTTTAACACGTAACTGATTGGTCTGCAATAAATTTATATCAAAACATCTCAAACAAGAAATGGACACCTTTAATAATTTTTACCATATTCTGTTATGTTTAATTACATGCATTTTTAAACTTTGTGAGTTTTACGTGGGCAAATCATACAAAATTTGTTGATATGAAACATCAAATACTACAAATGATACGTAGTTTAAGATGTTGGTGGGCATGGAGAGGACCTTTTATAGTTTGATATCACTTACCGTTAAATCCATCGTGTTTAGAAAAAAGCTCACAATGATTTTGTAATTTAGTTTTTTAGGATGTTCATTTGGGGTTGACGTGCCAACATGTCATTGGTTGCCCCACCGTTCCATTAGCGCTTTATTAACTTCTTTCCACAACCATTGACGCTTAGTTATGGTATTTTAGAAGTGGGCTAAATACAACCCCTTTACTTTTCATCAAATTTCACCCCTTTACATTTTTTTTTTTTTAATTATTGATCCCATCAATGATTTTTCGTTACCTACTATAACACTTGCTTGCCAAAATCTGGCCCTTTTTCAATTAAGAGTGTATTACATTTTTTTATCAATCAATTTGAATGTTAATTTGCATTTTTATATGGATCGTCTTTTCTTTTTTTATTGGTGGAGGGTAGTAATAACCAGTGGCCGGAACTAGAAGGATTCAGGGACATCTTAATTTTTTTTTACCGTACATTCATTCAGTGTTAAAAAATAGCGTACATTCATACAACCAAATACACAACTAAAATTAGTAACTAAACCTTAACCTAAAATCCAATTTGGTCCCTTTTGTGCTAGAATACTAGGCCTGGCAAATAAAACCCATTTGGGTTTTTTGGGTTATTTTGGGTCATTTTAAAAAAGAGAATGGGTTAGGATGGGTTAAGAAATAACTAAGGATGGGTCAAGATGGGTTATATGATATCTATTTAAAATAATTCGTGGGTTATGATGGATATTACGCAGGGTACATGGATAACTCAAAAAGAGCATCACAATCAGATTTTTCATCCTATTCGAGTGTTCGTACATGTTGGCTTCACAAATAATAAAAATTTTCCAAAAAATCAGAAAAATAAAAAAAATTCTAAAAAATAAAAATAAAAATCCAAAAAATTCTAAAAAATCCAAAAAATAATAAAAAATCAAAAAAAATAAGAAAAAATCCAAAAAATTCTAAAAAAATCCAAAAAATAATAAAAAATCCAAAAAATTCTAAAAAATCAAAAAAATAATAAAAAATCCAAAAAATTCTAAAAAATCAAAAAAATAATAAAAAATCCAAAAAATTCTAAAAAATCAAAAAAATAATAAAAAATCCAAACAATTCTAAAAAAAATCAAAAAAAAAATTAAAAATCCAAAAAATTCTAAAAAATCAAAAAAATATTAAAAATTCAAAAAAAAATCCAAAAAATAAAAAAATTCTAAAAAAATAAAAAATAAATAAAAAATCCAAAAAAATTCTAAAAATAAAAAAATAAAAAAAATCCAAAAAATTCTTAAAAATCATAAAAATCAAAAAAATTCTTAAAAAATAAAAAAATAAAAAAAATCCAAAAAATTCTTAAAAATCATAAAAATCAAAAAAATTCTAAAAAATCCAAAAATTCTTTAAAATAAAAAAATGTTAAAAAGTAAAAAAAAAATCTAAAAAATAAAAAAATAATAAAAAATCAAAAAAACCAAAAAATTCTAAAAAAAATCAAAAAATTAACAAAAAATAAAGTAAACTTCTAAAAAATCACAAAATTCTAAAAAACCAAAAAATTCTAAAAAATAAAAAAAATAATAATAAACCCAAAAAATTCTAAAAAATCCAAAATTTTATAAAAAGTTATAAAAAATAAAAAGTTACAAAAAATTCAAAAACAAATCATAAAAATAATAAAAGTTATAAAAATGTGTTTAGGATTTTTAAGGTTTTTTTTTTATTTTTTAGAATATTTTATGATTTTTTAGAATTTTTTTGATTTTTCTAGAGTTTTTTACTTCTTAGAATTTCTTTGATTTTTTTTTTGTTTTTTTGATTTTTTTGATTTTTTAGAATTTTTTAATTTTTTATTATTTTTTGAAATTTTTTGGTTTTTTTGGATTTTTTGGATTTTTATTATATTTTAGAATTTTTTTGATTTTTTAGAATTTTTTGGATTTTTTTTTAGAATTTTTTTTATTTTTTAAAATTTTTAGAAGTTTTTTATTATTTTTTTTTATTTTTTAGAATTTTTTGGTTTTTTAATTTTTTTTGATATTTTTGAATTTTTGGATTTTTTAGAATTTTTTTTTATTTTTATAATTTTTTATGATTTTAGGATTTTTTTTAGAATTTTTTGGATTTTTTTATTATTTTTTGATTTTTTTAGAATTTTTTGATTTTTTTAGATTTTTTTTATTTTTTTAGATTTTTTTATTTTTTTGAATTTTTTTGATTTTTTACAATGTTTTGGATTTTTTATTATTTTTTGGATTTTTTATAATTTTTTATGATTTTAGGATTTTTTAGATTTTTTTAGAATTTTTTCGATTTTTTAGAATTTTTTTGAATTTTTTGAATTTTTTTGATTTTTTACAATTTTTTGGATTTTTTATTATTTTTTTGGTTTTTTTAGATTTTTTTGAATTTTTTATTATTTTTTGATTTTTTTATATGTTTTTGGATTTCTTAGAATTTTTTATCATGCCCAAATATATCTTGACAAAAAAAACCCATCTTGACCTAAACCCATTCTAACCCATTTCTTACTAAACCCATTCTAACCCAAACCCATTCTAACCCATGCCCATCCTAACCCATTACCCAAACCTACCCAACCCATCCATTTTGCCACTCCTATAGAATACCTTTGCTCTAGCAGAACTAGACATTTATGACTAGACATTTATGACTGGGTTCACAGTGTAATCTTTATATACACAAAATTATATTCATTTATTATTTTTAAGATGTACTACGACAACTAAAGTCATTTTAAGGTGTTGTTTAAGCTAGATATTTACCAATCAAGGTGCTGTGTAAGCTAGATATTTACCAATCAATATTTGTTTTGAGTTTTTTTTATAAAAGTTTATTAAAAAAATATCTCTACATTAAATTAAATGTATTAAATATTAACGGTAATAGAGTAAATAAATAAAATGAAAACAATAACAAAACAAAATAAATGCATATTTTTATAATACTAAATCAGAGAAAATATTACATAAATTAAAGTGGAGATTTGTTATATATTCTTTAAGTTTGCAATATTATTCAACGTATACATTATTCATTATTCAGCGTATACATTCAGCGTATACAATTTCAAGGGGAGGGAATAGTGGTTTTCACCTACGGGATAAAATATGCGGTGCTGGCCATCTATTGGCTCACATGGGCTGCAAAGGAAATAGTGGTTTTTACCTATTGGGTGAAATGGACGGTGGTAGCCATCTATTGGCTCACATGGGCAGCAAAAGAATAGTGCCAGATAACTGCCTGACGCTCTCCTATTAGCCCAATAAATTTACGATTTTATCCTGCTTTAAATTTATGATTTTGCCATGAGTTCAAAATTATGATTTTACACCCCGCTTAAAAATAAATTTACGTTTTTGCTCTCAGCTAAAAATTTCAATTTTGTCCGCGGTTCAAAAATACCATTTTGACCTGTTTAAATTTACAGTTTTGCCATTAATTATTTCCCTTAAAATTACGATTTTGCCATCAGTTCAAAATTATGTTTTTACCCCCACATAAAAATAAATTTACGCTTTTGCACCCAGCTAAAAATTCCAATTTTGCCATCGGTTCAAATTTACGATTTTGACCCGTTTAAATTTACAGTTTTGCCATTAGGTTTTTTTTTTTCTCACAACCAAGTTACGATTTTGCCCTCAACATAAATTTACATTTTCTCCATCGTTTTTGTTTGTTTTCCTGGTTAAATTACAATTTTGGCCCCAGTGAAAATTACAGTCATGCCGGCAGCTGTCTGCCACTCCCTCATTGGTCCATTTAATTTACGATTTTATCCCTGAATGAAAAATATGATTTCGCACCCAGTTCAAAATTACGTTTTTCCCATTGTTTTAGTTTTTTAGCAAAACTATAATAGTTTTTTGTTTTAATTGGTTGACTCCGTTTAATTTTTTTCGGTGTCAAGGAGCTATCTAACACTCGCTCATTAGTCTAGAAAAATTACAGTTTTGCCCTGAGCCGAAAATTACGGTCTTATCATCGTTTTATTTTTTTTACTAGCAAAATTATCGTAGTGTTTTTTTAATTGATTGAGAATTATTCGGTCATCGTCCCGCAACGCGGGCGGGGCAACTGCTAGTATACCTACAAAAAATGAATGTCGATTACACCAATGATGTTAAATGTGAAGTGTTTGAACGTTCAAGTCCAGCCCAAACAATATTTAACAAATAGCTGATTTATTATAATTTGATATGGGCCACAAACATGACTTTGAAAAAGCCCATGTAATAACAAAATAGGGTGCAGTCTTTTGTTTTTGTGCCATCTTCATCATCTAAACCTAATCACTTCTAAACTGTCGTCACTGAGTCAAAATCCATCGGAGAAAAAATTTCTGGTCATGTAATCACATTATCTTCTTATTATCTTTGTACTTAGGGGGTATCCAAACTTATGCTCAAGGTATCCAATACATAAAATGAATAATTTTTTATGTTTCTTTACGATTCATAACACTAGCTTTTTTTTGTACGTTTGGATTCTTGGGAGTCATTTTGGTTCTTTATGTGCTTTGAACGCATTCCATCATATCTTCATAAGACTTGAATGCCTAAAAATAAACTGATATTGGAGTTGGGACTTATGAGTATCGGTACAAATGCAAGAGAAAAATCATACTCAATGATAAATGAAGTTACCGGAAATGGAAACCATAAAAAATGAGAACATGTACCGTGAGTACCGAAGTTGTTCACGCGATATTGATTAGGTTTGGTACACTATCGGTTTATTGAAAACATAAGGGAGTTTTGATTCTTGAATGCTAAAACTGTGAAATCTTAATTTGATAGTTCATTCTGACTTCAAAAAATTTATTAACATGCATGGATCAACACTTTATAAAAAATATTAATAGTACGATGAGTTTCTTACGTTTAAAACAAATGAGTAAGGGTGTACGGGCGTCTTCGGTGAGGGGATGCGGTGATAGGTTTCCCCGATCGGGAACACCGCCGCCATCACTGCGGGGTCCCGAATCGGGGTGTGAATTGGGCATGGATTCACCGATGGAGGAGAGGGGAAAGTTGGTGGGCCAGCTGAGCATCAACTAATCAAACTTTTTATTTCTTTTTTTTTTTTTTTTGAATAAAAAAATAAGGAGAGTTAAGAGGGGAGTGCTGCCATCAATTTCGGGTGTTAGGGGAGTTTAAGAGGGGAGTTGACGTGGCACACGAGGATTGGTTTGGCGTAAGAGAGGGGACTCACCTATTAGGTGAGCACCCCCTTCACCCTAAAACATTAACGCCACATGTGGCATCAACTTCAATGTTATACCAATGAAGCACCACATGACACTGCGAAAACGCACATCAACTTAAATTTCATCATAAAATGCAGTAAGTATACTAAGTATACTGAAACGTTTTATAGAAAAATTGAAGAGAAAACATTTTTTTCTTAAAGAAAGCTAATTATAAAAGATAACAAAACTATTTTGGTGGCAATCCCCGATTTGTACCGATGAGTTTCCCCGATACGGAGTCTGGCCGAAGTGAGGCAATAGGGCTCTCTAATTTGGGGAGTATGGTGGCCTAACACAAAAAAACAACCGTTCTAAAAAAAAGAAAACAAAATGACAAAAAGGGTTAAACTTCTATTAATTTGAAACTTACCCGCATCATTTGATCACTTTTGTACTAGTGAGATATGGTATGCAATTTTACCTACAAAAAACTATTCCATATACATATTTCTTATTATATATAACTTCTATTACTTTTACATAAACTTTAAATAAAAAATGAAGACCTATGAATCAACTAGAAAGAGCAACATCCACATATAACCTCAAGTGTTATCATATAACTTCGTCCTAGGTAGCCACAATGTTCACTTTCTTATAACTTTTATTCAAGATCTTCTATATATATTCCTCTTATAGTACTTAACCCATCATTACATATCAATATCTTGATAAAACACCTTCTTAAACTCCTCCATATGCCTCACTTGCAAACACAATGCTACAACCAACGATCCATCCCCATCTTTCCCATGAAGAATCAAAGAATCACCATCGGAATCATGTGTTCCCGGACCCATATGAACCTCCTTCCCCCACCCGAAATCGGCACCATAAAGGGGTAACGTTAACCAACTTATCACCCCTACATTTGGATTTCCATAAAAATGTCCCTCATCACCACTTGTTGGTATCAACTCTCGAAACCGTGATAAGTCGTCTTGATTCTTCAAAAAGTCGATAACCGAGTTCACATACTCATCATCGACGTTCTTAATCGCGTCCCTTATTTTACTCGAAACGAATCCTAAAGGGTTTGAAACTATCTCACCCGAGCATCCGGTGGCAATCATGTTTACTATAGCGTTCCCAAAGTATTTTTGTGGCAATGGAGGCCTCATTTTGTTTCGAATATCGACACAAAAGGCTAATGCGGTTGGTTGTTCGGGTTTGTGTTTACGCGCTTTGCATGATGTTCTCCATATGTGCGCGGTTATAGCTTCGTACCGAGTAAAACCACGGCTCACCTCGCTTTTTTGTATTTGGTTAGCTTTGTTTCTTAGTTTCTCAACTTGGGTTGCGGTTAGTTTCAACATTGTGACCGTTGTTTCATTCTCTCGCTCGTTTTCGCCATCGATAAGGACCGGGGGAGGACAAAATTGTTCATGGTTAACCATCTTTAATGTCCTTGGAGGATCCCCCGCTCGTAACACTTTTCGATCAAGATAAGGTGGTGTTTCCACCAATTCGCCTCGCGAAACCCTAGCCCATTCGGAGACAAAGTGAAGTGCGCTTTGCCCGTCTGCAACCGCATGCGATATGCTTAAACCGAGGCTAAACCCTCCACAAACAAACCTTGTGACTTGTAAAACAAGCAATGGTATTTCTTCAAGTGGCGTGTTTTGATAATCTATTGAAGGAATAAGTTGATGATAAACTGGTGAAGGTAAAAGACTATCCAAATCCGCTAGATTTGCGTCCGCATAAGCTTCGAGGAACTGGACTCCTGTGCCATTACAATCGAGCTCTAGACGCCCTCTAGTGATGAAGGATAGGCGGCCGGCTAAAGGGAAGAAGTGAACTAGGGTAGAACTGAGTGAAGCTTTTAGGGTTTGCAAGACAATGAGCCAATCCTCAGGGGACTGTTTGTAGAAGTATATGGTTGGGACATGAGTGGTGAGACCGGTTTGGTCTAGTTCTGATAAGGCTAGCTTACCGGACCATGTTTGGTCAGCTGGTTTAACCATGCAAAAAGTCTTGTTGAAAACCCTCATTTTGAAGAGAGAGAGATCACCGAAGAAAAAGTGTTGGTGTTTGGGGTATTTATGGGTCAAATGAAGCAGCTGTAATGGTGTGACCTAAACTTGTGCCTATAAAAACAGTGAATTGGAGAAGATGTAGAGTGCATGACCATGGGAGATTACGTGTGTAGCTTGCTTGTTAATTGAGAGCTTAAAAAATGTTAGATGGACATTAAACTATTTAAGGGTTAACTTCTTTTACCATTTATTACAATTTATTTATATATTATCGTGCTATGAATTTACATCGAAATAGATGATAGACGGGCAATAAGCTACGCCGCTACCTCTTTTTTAAATAGCAAAACTAATTCTATTAAAAACTAAGTTTCATATATATTCTAGGTTAAGTTTTATGTATTTTTTTATTTTCCCTATATTAATTGGTAACTTAAGTTTGTGTCTTCATTTTACTATTCAATTTTTCATTCTTAATGCTATTACTCATACTTCTTGCATAGCTATTTTGTCTTATTTGTGGTGTGTGAAATAAAGTCTAACTTAGGTTAGTGATGTGTGCTCTTAACTTGATACGAGACATGTTTGGTTTTATTATTGTTTTTGAAAATCAAATTTTTATTATTGTTTGTTTCTCTTAACAAATAATTGCCTCATATGAGTAGGACACATTGATGAATCTGTTGATTTACCGTTTTCATTATCTTTAACAGATGATCGCTCATATTAATGGGAAAAAAATTAACAGTAACTGGTATTTTAGTATGAATGCCCATAATGTTTATCGAATTAAAAGATCTCAATTTAACTCTTTAGGTTTCATTTTCTATCTTTTCGTATATGTTTTGATATTTGATATCTGCTTATCGTGTGTTTACTTAACCTTACGACTTTTTATGTGGATTTTGTTATCATTTCGACTTATTTATACTTTTTTGTTGGTTTAAATTTGATGAGTTAACACCCAGCAACACGAGTGCGTGATTCAACATCTTTAAGTCTATTTTTTTGTTCGGTTTGGTGTTCCCGCCACAACGCATGGGTTCAAGAAACTCGTTAAGATAAAATATGTTTTCATACCATATATTCTTGAAGATATATTTTATTTTGTTTATGGTTTGGTTTTAACGGTTTTTAAGATAAGTTGTAAGTCAACAATTAGTAACTGTTATAGTTATTAACTATCAATGCTAAAATGTTGAAAATTGAAACTGAACCAAATTTGTTAACGTTTTAGTTTCACAATTTATGCCTTTCACACACGTAGATTCCTTGTTTGTCAACTTTAGTCCCTCTAAAGTAATTCTTTATACGTTTAAAGTCCATGACACGTGTTGATATATTATTGGACGTGATTTTACGAGGTGTTACATCCTCACCCCCTTAAAAGAAATCTCGACCTCGAGATTTGCTAAAATGCTGGAAGTACTTTTGTCGCATAATGGACTTAACTTCTATTGCATATCTGGAGCCTCTTCAAGCTCCCAAGTTGACCTCTATAATAGGTATATGTACCCTTTTTGGAGCTTCTTAACCTTTCGATCCTTAATCGATAAAGGTTTCTCATCATATCATAAATCTGCATATCATTATGCGATAATGCTTCTCGACATATTGGTGAAACACATCCTTAAATCATTAGTGTGTAATGCATGGCGAGCTCTGCCAAGCTCCTTAAATAGGTTTTAGCTTTAAGCTATCTGATCTTGATACATTCGATTCCTTCGAATGATTTTCTATATTCAGAGCTTAACTAGTCTGATAATTAACAAATTGGCACACACTTCCAGGGTGATATCTTTTGTTGAACTAATTAATGAACCAAGTTGTATAATCTCAGAGGGTTATACTTATAGGTAACTTGGTCCTAATAAAGCTCTAAGGCATTTCTAAACTATACTCAAACGGGTCAGAACTGAAAGTCAAAGCAGAAGTCAAAGTATGCGACTTTCGGTCCCGAACCGAGTCTAAACTGAAAATTGTCGGGTTGAACATGTTTAAACATGTTCTTACACTAATTACCAAGTTATATTAATGATAAAACAGGTTGCATAGCTTTTACATTGCTAATTATGCATTAATTTGAAAATAGGCTTCCTGTTGACTTTTTATAATCAAGTTTGACCCGACAATTGACCTAGATAGAGTGGAAATCAGAGGGTGCACTTTTAAGGGTTTATTGCCCACATAATTACCAACTCATAGGTACTTTCAAATTGAAATTTGACTGGACAATTTAAGATTAATGACGAAGTCAAATCTTAATTACGACGGTTTGACGTTTTGTTTTGAAAGCTAATTAAAAGAACTAAACAAGGATTAGAACTCTTACTTAGGGTCCTTGCTATCTTTTCTACACTTCACAATCTTCTCCCAAGGCCAGTTACCTCCAGAGATGAGTTTAGAAGTTGTTGTGAATGAATAAGCATATAACTTCAAAATATTTTATAACTTGGGACAATTATTCAAAATAATCTTGTATACAGTTTTACACATTTGTCGTCCATTAGGGCCGGTTTGTAGGGCCGGACTTAAGTTAACTGACACGCCACAAGTATAATGCCCACAAGGATGATTCCTTATAGTGGGATATCAGTTTTTACATAATGCATCTATCAGGTGTACACCTACACCCCGTGCTTAGGTCGTGGCCATTTCTTTGAATGATGCCAAGGATATCCGGGACATGGTCATTTAACCCCCAAGGGCCATACACCAAATAATACATATCAAACAGGTTATGTAAATACATCAATCACAATACGATTTAAATGACTACATACACCCGACCAAGCGGTACTTTTATAGTACCGTATCCCAAGCCCGTATAGGGAAAATAAGTTAAGGGTATTTACCTGAGCAAAGTATAAATCAAATACAGTAAGTGCACGTAGCTTTTACTGGGCTCCTAATCTGGAACGAAGGTTTTTAATAACCTATTAGAATCCTAACGGGTCTTTAATTAAGCTTAGACTTAGACCGGTTAGTTTTCAAAAGGAAGACACGGTTCAAACGCATGATAAAGCGAAGACCGGTTTAGAATGTGGTTTTGACCCGACAAGCTTGCCTACTTGTTTAATATGGGTAACTTAAACACATTCTGGATTTTGAGACAAAAACGATATGGTTTGACCCGTTTCGGCTAATATATGCAAACTAGTTACATACGCCGATCCGAACGCGAAACGTGCGTAACGAGTAACCACAAGAGTCATATACAAGTTTTCTAAGTTAATATGCCTTAAATATGTTGTGACATCAGTAAGATATCTTCTATTATGCCCTAAATGAATTTAAACTCAAATTATGCCCCGTAAGGGCATTTTGGTCATTTAAAAGGTTATAAAAGAGTTTAAATATAATTCTGAGTTTCGGGTCTGATGTAATCAGTAAAAATACTTAATTTACTAAGTTATATCAGTAGGGTATAATCTATATGTGAAATTTATCATTTCTAACCGTACTATGCACCGAAAGGGCATTTTGGTAATTTCACCTAAGGTTTAAAGGTCAAATCTGGAAATCTGACTTCAAAACTTTTACTTACTGATAAAGTATAGAAATTTACTTAAAACATCAGTAGGTATCAAGTCTTATATATCTAATATGGTTTTAATACATACTATGCGTTTAAAATGCTTAAAAACGCTTAAAATGGCGATTTTGAGCTATTTCCGGGTTCTTAAAGGAAAGCTGATATTTTTATTATTCCAAAAGGCTCAAAATACTTTATTTATCATATTAGATCAGTAGAAAAAGGTTTGGTATCAAAAGGTTTGGTAAAACTTATTTTATAGCTTAAAAGGGGTAAAACCGACAACTACTGAATTAAGCTTAGAACTCTAGGTTATGATCAGCCTAAAAATAAAAAAAAATCTCCAAAAATCCCAAAATATTATTTTATATTAGTGGGTAAAAATTTTGGTATCAAAATTGGGTTTAGATAGGCTATATGCTAATTACGCCATTTAATTACTAAAAAGCTTTCTAATTACGCTGTTGAGCGTAACTCTTAATCTAGACCTCAAACTGATGTCAAATTCTAGGTATGAGTTTATAAATCAGTACCTAAGGTTTCTACTCTTTTATATTTTCAAAATTCACATTTTAAGGTCATAAGGGCATAATAGTCAACATTTAAGCATTTAACGAAATCATGCATATGAATCGGATAACTAATGAACCAAGTTGTATAATCTCAGAGGGTTATACTTATAGGTTACTTGGTCCTAATAAAGCTTTAAGGCATTCCTAAATCATGCTCAAACGGGTCAGAACTGAAAGTCAAAGCATAAGTCAAACTATGCGACTTTCGGTCCCGAACCTAGCCTAAACTGAAAATTGTCGAGTTGAACATGTTTAGACATGTTCTTACATTAATTACCAAGTTATATTAATGTCAAAACAGGTTGCATAGCTTCTACATTGCTAATTATGCATTTATTTGAAATTTAGCTTTCTGTTGACTTTTTATAATCAAGTTTGACTCGACAATTGACCTAATTAGAGTGGGAATCAGAGGGTGACCTTTTAAGGGTTTAATGCCCACATAATTACCAACTCATAGGTACTTTCAAAATGAAATTTGACTGGAGCAATTAAGATTAATGACGAAGTCAAACCTTAATTACGACGGTTTGACTAAACGCTAATAAACTAAGCAAAACTGAATTAAAGGAGGTTAAGCATACTTACAATAGTCCTAAGCACAACTAATGATCACTAGGAAAGATGCTTGAGCCCCAGGAACCTCCAAGAAGTGAGTTGTGAAGTTGCAAGTAAATGAGCAATTTGAAGAACACAACTTAAGGCCTTATATAGGTTTCTTAGATCATCAAGATCATTACAAATAAGTCTGTGAATGTTATGGGATCATTATAAGTGTCCCTAGACTCCTTAAAACCATCAAACAAGCTCCAAGTATTGAAAACCAGACTTCTAAGTCGGTTAAACCGGCTGGAACAGGCAGATGTGCACATTTTCTGCATCTGGTGTCCTCAGGCGGCCCGCGTAAGGATCCATAGGGACCTTACGCGCCTCGTGTGAATGTCTGATCCGGTTACAAAGTTTCAAATATTGCACATTTGGTCCCTGGTCCTTCCAAACTTGATTTTAAGCTCATTTCTTGCACTTTAAACCCCCAAACTTGACTTTTAAGGACCCCAAGTCATAAGCCAACTTTGTTTAGTCCCCGGTTATTCATACGTTCATCGAAAAGTCTTAAATTTCAACGTTGACGCTTTTAACCCCTCGTATACGAATATTGTCATAACTTTCTCATACTTTATCGAAACCTCGTGAAATTTTTTATCACACATTCTTGTGAGTATAACTTATCATTACAAAGCTTCGGGTCTGCTAAAAGATCACTCAGAGGTATACTTTAAACATGTTGACACATTTAGCCCCTGTAGTTTGTAATTCCTCACTTTCTTTCACAATTAGCTTCGTATGATCCATGATTTATTCGTTTAAGGGTATAAACATCATGTAGGGTTATTGAAAGACATATTTATTCATTGTTGACATTTTGAATCCTTTTACACACATAGATTCCCTGTTTGTCAACTTTAGTCCCTCTAATTCAATCCTTTACACGTTTTAAGTCCATGACACGTGTCGATATAATATTGGACATGAATTTTCGAGGTGTTACGTCCTCACCCCCTTAAAAGAAATTTCGCCCTTGAGATTTACTGAAACAACTGAGGGTACTTTTCTTTCATTGTGGATTCTAACTCCCACGTGTATTCGGGACCTCTACGGGCATCCCATTTGACCTTTACAATAGGTACGTACTTCCTTCGAAGCTTCTTTACCTGTCGATCCTCAATCGACAAAGGTTTTTCCATAAATTTCAAGCTCTCATCTATATGCACATCTGTGTGTGGTATGACTAGCGATTCATCAGCTAGACATTTCTTCAGATTGCAGACGTGAAACACATTGTGAATACCATTGAGCTCTTCAGGTAAGTTTAACTTATAAGCCACTGTTCCTACACATTCGATGATCTCGAATGGTCCTATATATCTTGGGCTTAACTTACCTTTCTTACCAAATTGCATCACCCCTTTCCAGGGTGATACTTAAAGCAGGACTTTATCGCTAACCTCGAACTTCAGAGGTTTTCGCCTTTTATCAGCATAACTTTTCTGCCTATCCCTGGCAGTTTTCAGGCGATCACGAATCTGGACAATCTTGTCCGTCGTTTTGAAGACTATTTCAGGTCCTGATAATTGAGTGTCTCCTATTTCTGCCCAACAGATGGGCGTTCTGCACTTTCTACCATATAGTGCCTCAAAAGGTGCAGCCTGAATGCTGGTGTGGTAGCTATTGTTGTAGGAGAACTCGACCAATGGTAGGTGTTTATCCCAGCTACCTCCTAAATCAATTACACATGCACGAAGCATGTCTTCCAGAGTCTGAATGGTACGCTCACTCTGCCCATCCGTCTGAGGATAGTAAGCCGTACTAAAATTTAAATTTGTGCCCAAATACTGTTGGAAACTTTTCAAAAAATGGGATGTATATCTGGTATCTCTGTTAGAGATAATGGCCACTGGTACTCCATGCAGAGATACAATCTTATCAACGTACAGTTGGGCTAACATGTCAGAGCTATAAGTTTCCTTAATGGGTAGGAAATGTGCTGACTTAGTCAGTCTATCTACTATCACCCAGATAGTATCATTTCCTTTCTTAGTCTTTGGAAACTTGGTGATGAAATCCATCGTCACCATTTCCCATTTCCAAGTGTGAATTTCAGGCTGTTGTAGCAAGCCTGACGGCTTTTGATGCTCAACTTTGACTTGTGCACATGTCAAGCATTTAGCCACATAGGCAGCTATAGACTTCTTCAAGCCTATCCACCAATAATTCGCCTTTAGATCCTGATACATCTTATCAGCTCCAGGATGAACGGAATATTTGGAACTGTGGGCTTCCTGTAGGATAACATCCCGAAGTCCTCCATAAACAGGAACCTATATTCGTCCACTTAACCTCAGGATTCCGTCCTCGCCATAGGATAACTGTTCTTCAGTTACTCCTAGCTTCTCGTCAGGATAATTAGCTTCTAACACGGCTTCCTTCTGCGCAGCTAACAACCTTTCATTCAAATTATTCTTTATCTCAATGCTCTTGGCATTGATTCTTATAGGCTTTACCCTTTCGTTTCTACTTAAGGCATCAGCAACCACATTTGCCTTGCCTAGATGGTATCTTATTTCACAATCATAATCATTTAAAGTTTCCATCCATCGTTGCTGCCTCATATTCAAGTCCTTCTGATTAAACAAATGTTGAAGGCTCTTGTGATCAGAATAGATCACACACTTAAGTTATTACTTTATTTTGTTATTTTTTTATCTTGTTATAATTTGTATTTTTTTAGACCCGAAATCCACAAAGTGGAGCGAGCGAAGCGACTATCATCAAAAACGCCCTAAAAGAGTATTGCACGACATACCGCCATAAATCTTTTCCATACTGGGCATCATGGGAGGTTGCGAGACACCACTCGAAGTGGGTACCGGTTACGTTGGTCGACATGGATGGCCGACGACTCCAAAGAAAAGAGGAGGTTCAAAAAGATCAAAAACTCCCGAGTCCGGGAACTACACTACTTCCGAGTCCAACATCATGCCCGAAATGAATCTGAACGACCAACCCGATGACGAACGCGAACAAGATGATACACCCACAAGGCCGCATCGCAAGAAAAATGGTGATTCATCAAGCAGAGGAAAGGAAGCAGTGGTTGATGCGTAGTCGAATACCGGTGTTCTAATATGTTTAAGTTTATGTTTTTACATAGCTTTTAGTTTTGAATAGCCTAGTTTTGATTAGAATTGTGTTTTACAGGCCTAACGGAGTTTAAGGAGCTATTTGGAAGCTATTCGGAGCGCCAGGAGCGAACGGGATCAACCGAAAACACAAAATATGAAAAATCGGAGAATTATACCCTACAGGGGCCGTCGACGACGCCCTAGAGCCGTCGGCGACGCCCCACGTCATCAGAAAACAAGGCGTCGAGAGAAACTAGACTTTGGGAGCCGCGTCGGTGACGCAGGGGCTCGCGTCGGCGACGCCTCCTTCTGCGTGCGGACGCGATTTTCACTTCCGTTTCAAGTTTGAATGACTTAAAATGCTTTTGGGGTTCATTCTAGTGGGGGTTACGAGTTTTGGAGTAGAAAACACCATTTGGGAGCCAAGAACCCCATCTTCTTCACCCCTAACCTATCTCTAACATCCTTAACCTCTAACCCATCATCAAACACAATTCCTAACCCTAATCCACCATCACCATCACCATCATCACCAACCCTTCCAACATCATCCTCATCCATCCACACTCACCATTCAACCCTAAACCCTAACCTTCATCCTTCCTCCAAGAATCAAGGTCATGGCTTGGTGTTCGTGTCCGTCATTCGGTGATCACGTTCCTTCAATCATGAGCTGCTAGTCTCCTCAGGTTCACCACGGTGTAGATTGTTGTAAGATTTTATAGGGTTTATACATTTGTGCTTAGTTTGATTGTGACAAGTTGTTTAGTATTTGAAACCTTTGATAATTGTCTTGAAGTTGTTTAGAATTCGTAAATTATCGAGTGATGATAAAATTTGACTTTGCGAAATGGTTATGTGTAGTTATGCCTTATCTTAGGTTGGGATTTACGTGTTCTTGATAAAGAAGTGCATTGCAGTCCATTGTCTATGATGTTGATAGCTTTTGGCACCTAAGCCACGTGACACTAAATTCGTTAATCACTATATGCAACTGAATCAAGTTAAAACATGTAGTAACCCTAGGTCTTACAATTATCGAACCGGGTGTAGAACTTTTTTCTAAATTATTGTTTTCAACCACTTAGTAAGTTTTGCCATCTTAGTTAATAAACCATTGTTTTAGTTAATAGCAATCTGTCGGTTCACTCCGATTTCTTTTTAAACCAAACAAACAAAGAAAATTAGCAAGCTTCATAATTACTTTGTACATTTTTGTAAATAGTCTAACTAATCAAACAAGTCGTGCAATACTGACCACATGCTCTTCGTGAATACGATACTCGACTTACCCTAGCTACCTAGGTTAATTGGGTTTTTGACTGATCGGGACAACACGGTCCGTCAAAATGGCGCCGTTACCGGGGAGCTAGTGCCCTTAGAATTTCATAGCTTGTTCGATTTTAGTTTTTAGTTTTCTTTCTTGTATTTCTGTGATTATACTTTGGGTGGTTGAGCTTGTTTTTGCAGGTACATGTTTTGCTGGCACTATCTTTCATTATAGATTGGGTAGATGATGATCCGCGTGAATGTTGCGGAAGAGGAGAGCATCTATTAAAGGATTACTCTATTTTCTACGAGAAGGTTTAAGCATACAAGGATCGGAAAGACTTCCTCAGCGGATGGTACGAATATAGGAGGGCGGATTGTGAAGATCTCAAAGGTCCATCCTCACATTATCCATACGTTAAACCATATCCACCACCAAATCGTCAAGAATACTACCACCCCGATACGGATTACCATTACGAGCAAGAGTGGGATTACAACAATTATGAACAAGAGATGCCACATTACTCAAGTTACCGGGAGGAGTATGTCGATTACTACCATGAATACCATCAGTCTGTATACAAGGACCCACAAGATTCGATGCATTCCAAGTTTGATGCTCTCATAAACATGGTAAAAGAATATCACAAGGATATCAAAGATATGAAGAAAACGAATGAAGTGAGAGATAAAGCTCATGAAGTATTGGGGATGAGAGTGGGTCAAATAGCGGAGGAAATAGCCCAAATTAAACGTGAGCGGGATGTTTTGGCTAATGGTACCATGGTTGATGGTGATGTGGTGGAAGAGGTTATAGATCTTTCGGAGCAAGAAGCTGAATGTTTGAACCGAGCTGAAGACATAACACTGCGAGATGAGTCAGATCCGAAAGAAGCCCAAGTTCATATCTATCCTTCTCCCATACTTATTACTCCAACCAACAAAGTTGGGGATGAGGGTTCGGGCATAAGAATTCGAAAGTTGTGATGATTGTCGTAAGGGTCATGCAAAAACCTAATTAACCTAGATAGCTAGGGTAAGCAGGGTATCGTATCCACGGGGAGTATGTGGCCAGTTAAGTTTTCTATTTGATTAACTAAAATAAACTAAAAGTAAAAACTGAGCGGTTTAAATAATTATAGAAAAAACTAAACTAAATGGCTGAAACAATAATAAAACAAAGCAACTCCCTCCAGATTTCAGGTTCTAGATTTGACACGTTCTGAATTAATTAATTTAACAGAACCACATAGACATAGTTCTGTTAACGTTTATTTACCAGTTGTGATAATTAAGGACCATTTTCCCATACTGTCCTAACAGCGTGGGGTTATCTCAAAATTACCAACTACATGTTACCAATCCACCTACCCCTCTAATATAAGCCAATTACTAGAACTCTCGGCCATTGAAAGATAAAGCAAGTGAATATAAAATAACGCAAGTCTGTTACAACCGGTTCATAAATTAGTTAACTAGCAATTAATTATATCAAGTCTACCCTCTTTATGTCACACCCAACCCGCTCAAAGTTTTGTTATCAACCGAACACGTTGAAAAGAAGGAACTCAAAATATAAACAAATCACATGTCAACCGAATCAATCAAGTTAAATATCTGTCACATAAATAACATAGATTGAAAGTATAATAAACTCAGACATGAAAAACCTACCAAACTATCCACCGGGAGGAAGCCACAAAAAGTCTAGCCGCTCATGGTTGTCTTCATAGCATCGGTTGTCATCCCGAACTGATTAGATGTCATGCCAAAGTAACGTGAAAGATGAAAAAATTAATAATAATTCGTCCCCTTTGATATATGTTGACGACTGTTGAATGGCCTCTCTTCGTGATTTGCTGATGAATGAATATTAAAAATCCAATTCACAAATATCGGCCCAGCCATGTGAGTGTATATGACGAGAGTTTTAAAGCCCATTTAATTATTTCCCCAATCATTCACTGTGTGCGTGTGTGTATATAAAGATGGGATCTTTTATTTCGGTCCTTCTCTTTGATGATGATGATTATTTTAAAACCAAAAAAAACCTCACGTGAATTCAAGTTGGTGTATCTCAAAGGTGGCTGCCAATCTTAATGTTCCAACCCTAATCCACGTGATGCAATGACGATGTTATGATTTATATCTCTTCAAGTCCCTATGGCTGCCAATATCCTTAGAGTTTGGCCTATGTGCCAAATATATCTTTAGGGTTTTAAAACTCTTTAATTCCTTTTGCCCAATCACGTCCACACATTGCTTTTTTTAATTTCTCCACCGTAAGCTAAGTTTCCAAAGCGTAGGCTACGCTTTGTAGCTTCTATGAACATCTCATTCTCATATAGATCAACCATAAGTTACGGTTTAAAGGCCGTAACCTACATCGTGAATGCCCAACCCATATATAATATGATTTCAAATTTCCAACAATGACCAGAAGGTCCCTTGACTTCAATCCTTCGTGTTTCTTCCGACTTCAAGTTATCATTTGGCCCGAAATGTTCCCAAATAATGTGATACCTTTTGATTATCATCCTTTATTTTCCGTATCATCACTAACCATTCTAACTTCGCCGTATTACGCGTTTAATCTGAAAAATCACAAGCATACGTAGTTAACATATTCGAGGCACATTATCACTTAAAAGATAATAACACACGTATTATATCCACATTAACGCACAAGATTCACACTCTACATCACATCCCCACACTTAACCTTGATTGTCCTCAAGCAACCATTACAGACAATACTCACCTTATTAACAAATCACCATTGAATCCCTTACCGAATTAACAATTTAAGATCCCAAGTCGTACCCGTCCCATAGACTGACACAATCGAGATTTACAATCTGACAAGTAAGTGATACTACACACATGCCACATGCCTCTCACAATGATCTCTCCTCTCGGTTTTATCAAGACTAGCATGTAATGTGCTAGTATATAATTCGCTCAAAACCAAATACGCTACCTTGCAATCATAAGCTTGAATGGCAATCACACTTCCACTGTATCAAACAACGTAACACATATCAAAAGGACTTTTCGGGTTTTGGGTTAAGGGTAAAGGTAGGGAAATTTTTGGATTTTTATGTTTATTGGCGAACACAATGAATATACCAAACCATGACAACTTATTCACAAAATACTAACACATGAGTTATTTTCGACCCATTTATTTAACACAAACATAACAATGCTTTTTTTTGTTTTTCTTTCTTTTCGCTTTTTTTTCTTTCTTTCAACAAATATCTAACATATAATTGTCATTCATGGCCAGTAATCAAGCGGGTGAAACAAGGTGTAACAAACGAAAGGTGAAAGGCTCAACATGGTTTACTAAGGTAAGATGGATAAACAATCAACATATGAAACAATGAAGGTATCCTAATGCCTTTATCATCTATGTGGATACGCTAAAGCACAGTCTTGGCACGTATCAAACCACACAATTTCTAACACAAAACAACATATGGCCTACTCTCAGCAAATGAACACTTATTGAAATTTCAACTAAACTTCTAGTAGGCTCAAAGATCTCACCGAAAAAAAAGGAATATGGGTTACCGACACGTAGCATGTGTAATTCCTAAAGCATGTTACCCCTAGTTAGGCATCTCTTCTTAACTATCATCTAAAAATTTGACAGAAATATTCTCATGAAACTTAAAGAGAAAACCATGACTAGGGATCTAAGTTAGTTTAATATCAGTAGGAACCCTTTAGCGATTGAAAATGTTGGTTTTCATGTAGTTCAAGCATACTTGAGACAAAAATTTTCAAATTTTTTTCAATTTTGCCCAATTTCAACCCTTCAAGCTTTTGAAATCATCAATCTTACCGACCTTCTCTCGAGTTACCGCATCCCCACACTTGGGATACATTGTCCCCAATGTATAGTGCAATTTACTTTACAAACTCGAGAGATACCACCCACAAACCATGAACGGCTAATGACCTAAACACTCAAGACATAGAAACCACTCCCAACACAAAGACTCACACCACCAAATGCACAAATAAAAATAAAGTAAGGATAGAGAGACACATGAACCTGATCATTCAATCAGCAAGTGTCTGTAGCGATGCATCTATTGTGACCGGACAGGGACGTAAACATCTCTTGGATTTTCTAATATCTCATCAGGGATGTTGCCAAACATCCCCACACTTGAATCATTGCATCCGCGGGAATTAAACGTAGTAACCTGCCAAAACAGAACCAACACCAAAACAAAAGAACAAATATAATACCCTACATCCTCGGGCTGCCTCCTGAGAGCGCTAAGTTTAAAGGTCTTCAGCCAGATCGTAACTGATATGCGCTAAGGTGGTCTTAATGCACATTTACCCCTTGTATTTCCAATGAATGCCCGAAATTTTACATGCCATATCCATAAGCTCGTCGGTATAATTGGCATGTTTAGAAAGCATCTGCGGGTTTTGCTGATCCACTTCACGAGATATACACCGATGTCTTGTAGCTTCGCCCTTTTCATCTTCTTCCTCGAACCCTCTTCCCCACACTTGTTAATTGGAATGATTGATATGGGAAGAGGTTCGGTACACACATTCATCTCATCAGACTGCTCTGCCTCATCATCCTAACACACCATCTGATCCACCAGTGACTCTTCATCAGATAAAGGATTCATTGGTGTGGTATTATCCTCCAAAACCTCCTCCTCCATGTGAGAATAATCTCTAATATCATTAGGTAATGGTGAGAGACGCTTTTCTATTTCTATCTTCATTTTTAACTTCTGAAACTTGGAAACTAGACAGTTGATTCGATCTTCATTGGAAAGGTTGGGTGCTGATAAATACTGCTCGAGTTTGGAAAAAATCACTTCCAACATAGCAAGCTTTTTCTCCTCCTCGGTCTGATAAGTATAGACACCCTCGGGCTCAGAATATTCCTCGGGATGATACTGTAGGTATCCCTGATACGGTCTTGAGATGTACGCATCCATCATTTTTCTATTCCAATACTTCGGATTTTGCAAATACACCGCACACACATCATAATCATAAGTATGATCACGACCGCAACAGAAACATCGCTCATCCGTCCTTGGCTCATAATAAGAATCCTCGTCCCGATCCCATCCGTCAGAGTAATAACCATCCTCCACCGTTGTATCAGAATCATAGAAATATGGTGGAGGGGAAGGATTCTCATAGCAAGGCATCAGTGGTTCTTCCAATTTCGCTTTTTCCCGTCTAAATCGGGCCTCGTGGCAACCGATACATGGGTGAAGTGGTTCCCCGCACAACTTGCATGTAGAAGAGCCGAAAAATATAGTAAGATCTGTCATCCTGCACAAACACAACTCAACTACCCACATAAATCACGAACAAACAATATAAACAATAAAAATAAAACAAAATAAAAAACACAAATTATTTTTAGGGGTTTTTTCTGAAAAGCTAACTAAAATAAGAAAACTAAACTAAGCGCACTAACTCCCCGGCAACGGCGCCATTTTGATGACTGTCGTAAGGGTCATGCAAAAACCTAATTAACCTAGATAGCTAGGGTAAGGAGGGTATCGTATCCACGGGGAGTATGTGGTCAGTTAAGTTTTCTACTTGATTAACTAAAAAAAACTAAAACAAACTGAAAGTAAAAACTGAGCGGTTTAAATAAGTATAGAAAAAACTAAACTAAACGGTTGAAACAATAATAAAATAAAGCAACTCCCTCCAGATTTCAGGTTCTAGATTTGACACGTTCTGGATTAATTAATTTAACAGAACCACATAGACATAGTTCTGTTAATGTTAACCAGTTGTGATAATTAAGGACCATTTTCCCAGACTGTCCTAACAGCGTGGGGTTATCTCAAAATTGCCAACTACACGTTACCAATCCACCTACCCCTCTAATATAAGCCACTTACTAGAACTCTCGGCCATTGAAAGATAAAGCAAGTGAATATAGAATAACGCAAGTCTGTTACAACTGGTTCATAAATTAGTTAACTAGCAATTAATTATATCAAGTCTACCCTCTTAATGTTACACCCAACCTGCTCAAAGTTTTGTCATCAACCGAATACGTTGTAAAGAAGGAACTCAAAATATAAACAAATCACATGTCAACCGAATTAATCAAGTTAAATATCTGTCACATAAATAACATAGATTGAAAGTATAACAAACTCAGACATGAAAAACGTACAAAATCGTCTACCGGGAGGATGCCACAAAAAGTCTAGCCGCTCATGGTTGTCTTCACAGCATCGGTGGTCATCCCGAACTGATGATCAGATGTCATGCCAAAGTAAGGGGTTGTTTGGTAGCCTCTTAATGACCATTCAGATGCGACCTCTTAATGGTTTAAAACCTCTGAATGAATAAGAGGTAACCTCAAGTCTGAATGGTTAAGAGGTAACCTCTGAATGGTAAATCATCACATGGCACATTCTCCTACCTTCTCATTGGTAAAATTCTAAATGGTTGCATTAAGAGGTAGTGTTGGTGCACTGAATGTCTGTTAACTACGTCTGTACTGACTCTTAGGTCTAGATAGGTTGTACGGAGTCGAATAATAGGATTTGTAAGTTTAGAGTGAGATTTCGCTCCAGATGACACTTGTGTCATTCTGAGCGAAATCATATATAGTTGTAATTTCGCTCCTGGTACATACCTTAGGGGTTTCGCCCGGAATCAACACATGGGGTTTCGCTCCTGGTTGTTTGGAGCGAAATCAGAACAGTATAAATACCTTAGTCTGTGATTTCGCTTGGGGTAACTGGTTGGAGCGAAATCTAAGCTGAGGTGCTGCCGGATTTTTGTCAGAATACATTGTAAAAGCTTGGATTTCAGTAATATAAGAGGAAATTAAGAGGAAAAGCTGTTGTTACTTTGTCTACACTGATTTCGCCTTTGTACACAAAGATGAACTGCCTTAACTGACTATTTAGGGTCATACAACGGTCCAACAAGTGGTATCAGAGCTCAGGACGAGGAGTTCATACTACTACAGCTTGATTCTACCAGATTCTCTTACTTCTACTCACTTCTTCTCATACTTTTCTGATTTGAACTGGTTCCTACGGTTGAAATGGACTGAATTTCGAGTATAACGTGTAAAACATAGAAATAACAAACCCTAGAAAGAATCAGGTTAAAATTCGGACTAAAAATGGTGAAAATTAGCTAAAAACTTGATTTCGCTTCCACTGTTCATCGAAGGGTTTCGCTTGAAAACTGCTTATTTCGCTCGAAAGTTATCTGGTCAATTGGAGCGAAATACCTAATTTCGCTCGTAGGAAACATAAAGTCTAATTTCGCTCGTGGGACATCTGCTGATTTCGCTCGAAATTAGTCAAAAACTGATTTCGCTCGAACCATACTAGCTGATTTCGCTCATAATCAGATAGTGATCTGATTTCGCTCAACATTGCTGGTTGATTTCGCTCGAAATTGCTAATTTCGCTCGAAATCACAGTTTTTTCGAAATTTCAAAAATTTTTCTAAGTGTTTGCTGATTTTTCAGGTTTACTCAAGATGGATGACATTTTCATGAATCCGTTTAGCGACATGTATGCATTTGCTAGAAATTCGGGAGATGATACATCTTCAAGCAACAACAATGAGAACCCGCCAAATGCCAAGAAGAAATTATCGGATGCTTTGGAAGTTGAAAGTGCTTTCGGAACTTACAACAAACCACCGAAGTTGATGGCTATCGAGGAGTATAGTCGGTGGGCAAAGAAATTCGAAGATTGGTTGATGGCTTTTGCGTTTCCTAGCGGGAAGAGTCTCAAAAATGGATACGATGCTGGAAGCAAAAAAGGGTGAAACTTTATCAACATCTGATGAGATAGAATCGTTTGTCGCTGAGCAGAAATGTATTGCGTTGCTGTTTCAATCTATTCGTGAAGATATAATCTCTCTGATCGAATACTCTAGTTCTAAAGATCTCTGGGAAAAGTTGAAAAACAAATGTTTAGGAAGTAAAGAAATTGTGAAAAACAAAAAGAGACTGCTTAAAAAGGAGTTTGATCTGTTTGGGTGTTTAAAGAATGAGTCAGTCTGTAAAATGATTGAGAGGTTTGGGCATCTAAAACTGGAACTAGCGAGACATGAAATTTCTTATCCTTAAGAAGAGCTAGTTGACAAGCTGTTTGATTCATTACCGGATGAAATGGATTGGCAGTACTATGCATTGATGCTGAAGAATACGATCAAGCCTGCAGATCTTACTGTGGATTTGTTGATTGAGAGACTTGAAAGTCATGAGCTAGAGTTAAAGAAGACACACAAAGTCAATCACTCATCGTACCAGCAGAACTTGGATTTGTATTATCCAAAGAGCATGATGCCAAAGAACAATTCTCCTAAGACTGCGTTTTCTGCTGAGAATGTGTCCACAACTAGCAAAGAAAGTCAAAGCAGTCAAAGCAGTGGCTGTCACAGTGGATATCACAGTGGGTCTTCATCAAATGCAAACCAATCTGATGCAAAGAATTTATTTCAATGAAACATCGCTATAGACTTAAAGAACGCTCAAAATTTCAGCGAGGAGTCTGCCAAACAACAGATGGTTTTCTTGGCGTCGGTGTTAGAATCTTATGAAGGTCTTGTAGCAGGGAAGATAGGCAACACCAACCTGATGAAAGAAGATTATGATCAAATCGATCCTGAAGAAATGGAACTGATTGACATAAGGTGGTGCATGGCCAGTGCTGTTCGTCGAGCACAACGTTTCATGGAAATAACCGGCAGGAAGTCAATTGGTGGACCATCTACCAAGTTGGGGTTTGACAAGTCCAAGGTGACATGCTTCAAGTGTAAACAGAAAGGTCACTTCAAACGTGAATGCAGAAACACATACGCTGATGAGTCTGAGAACCCGTTCAGGGAAGACTACTACAAGAAGGTGATATATCATCAAAACAAATCGGAGCCGCCAAGAATGAAGCAGATTGAAGAGAACAAAGAGAAATCTAGAGCTCTTGCGGTGATTTATGATGATGAGGGTTATGACTGGAGTGAACTGTTACCGGAGGAAGATGCGGTTGGTTACGCTTTCTTGGCAAAGAACGAACCTGTTCCGTGGAAAGACAACAGAACTAAAGAACAGAAGTATAATTACAGAAGGTTGTTAGCCACAAACAGAATGATCAGAATTTCTGGTATCTTTTCGGAAGCAAAAAGAGCAAATAGATGGGATCCAGATAGAGAGTGTTATCTTGACCCATATGAAAACATTGCTATTGACCATAACACTCTTGATTTAGAGGCCATAATCAAAGAGTTAAAAGATGATGATGATTATTGGCAGAATAAATGGTGGGGAACTGGAGACGAGAAAGAGAAAGAAGAGAAAGAGAAGAAGGAGAAAGAAGAGAAAGAGAAGTCAAAGAAAGTTGATACTGGAATCATTGACACTACTCAGGAGTTGACTGCTGAAAACCTTGGAAAAATGGCTGACAAGGTGCTGGCAGCTAAGGCGATTGAGGTAGATTCTAAATCCGTCTCTGAGTCTAAAAGCCAGGTCAGTTCAAACACGTCAACGACTGAATCAGGTAAGAAAGTCAATGGGGATGTTGATTGAAAAAATTGCATCAAAGAATGCAAATTTTGTAATACGGTCACGTATCTCAACGGTAAGAAGGTTGATGATTTGACAGCGAAAGTCAGAAACGTTGAGGATCAAATTCTTGATCGTGACAAGATGGTTAAAGCTTCAACTGAACGGATAAAAGAATTAACTAACAAAATTGAAAATGATAAAACTGATCATGAAAGAATTAGACAAGAAAATGAAAAGTTAGTTCTTGAAAACCGTCAAGTCACTGAAAAATTTGAGAAGCTTAAAAGCACAATGAAAGAAAATGATGATCGAAATGGTAAAACTTATAAAGAAAATGTTCAACTAAAAACTATGCTTAGGATAAAAGAAGAATCAATCAACCAACAACTGGATGAAATCGCTAAATTGAAACTTAATGTTCAAGAGGCTGAAATTGAAAATGAGCGAATCCAGTTGAAGCTTAAGAGTTACAACTCCGCAAGCTTTGTTTTGCAACACATTGTTCCCAAACCCATCGGGAAAAACAAAGCAGGCGAAGATGTGTACTCAGATGGAACTGGGGTGGGTTTTCATCAAGTTCCACCACCAGTTCTTGAAAATTATACGAAAAAACAATCTGGGTTGGTTGAAATCGAGGAAGAGAATGAAGTTAAACTTCCGGAGAACATTGATGTTACTTTTACATCATCTGGTGATAGTGTTCAGACAGAGATTGTTAAGAGCACAGCTGAAAGTGTTTTGATGTCTGATCCAGCTGAAGATGATGGATGTTTTCTGGACAAATACATTCCGAAACAAAAGTTCAAGAATAACTTAAATGATGAACCTACTCTTGTCATGTACAAGATGTTGGGATCTAATAAGTTGTTTTCGGATTCAGAGTTTCCAATTGAGAATGTGAATGTGAAAAAGTTAACAAATGTTTTCAAGCTGGTCGAAGTTGAATTGTCAGAAGTGAACAGTTTGAGTCGAACAAAGAGACAAATGAACTTTGAAAAAGATAAATCATACTACAAGAAACCTGTTGTTCCACCACGTTTTTATAACAACAAGAATCAAAACAATTGGTCGGGTGGTTTTCAAGGTGGTAAGAGTTATCAAAAGAGAAATGTTCAGCACAAGAGGTTTGTTGAAAAGAAAAAGTTTGTGAACAGTTCGAGTTCACTTGCTGACGAAGAGAAAGAAATCTTTTCAAAATCGAATGAAGAGTTCTTTGAGAAGAGAACTTCACAGTCTCAGTCTGAAGGCACAAGTCGGGTAGTTGATACTTGAACATGCTTCAGATGCAATCAAGTTGGTCACATTGCACGAAAGTGTACCAACGTGAAGCCGAAGATTGAAGCTGTGAAGATTCAAAAGAAGAAAGTTGAAGTGAAGGGTAAAAAACCAATGGTTGTTGAGAAAAAGAGTGTGAAACATGACAACACCAAAGTAAAAAATGAACCCGTAAAGAAAGTGGAAACTAAAATTGACAAATTTTATAAACGGGTAGCATTATCTCAACAAGTTTGGAAACCTAAAACTGAGAAAAAGATTTCACCTTCTAAGGATTCAATTCCAATTGATTATGATGCAAATTTTCCACCTCTGAAGGCTGAAAACTTTAAAATTCAAATTGCGAGTGTTAAAAGTGTCAAGGTTACACCCAAGACTGATGAGGCTTGGGTGGACACAATGTTCGACTAAACACTTTGAATTGCCGGAGCTTCCTTGATCGCGAAGCATGAATTGGCATCCTTATTGAAGTGTTTGAATCGTGTTGTTATATGTGCAGGATCTTCCGAGATTAGTCTCACGCTGGATTATGGACAGTGGAGCGTCTCGACATATGACAGGGAAGACTGCATTGTTGTATGATGTGAAGAATATCAATGGAGGATATGTTGGTTTTGCGGGTAATCAAGGAGGAAGGATTATTGGTGAAGGAACGTTATCCAACGGGATTGTGACGTTTGAAAGAGTTAACTACATTGCTGAGCTGGAGAACAATCTGCTGAGTATTTCGCAGATCTGTGATAGGATGTATACCACTCACTTCACTGATAAAGAATGTTTGATCTTGAAACCAGGATTTGTTATCCCTGAGGAATGGATTATCATGAGGGCACCAAGAGTTAAAGATCTGTACGTGTCACACCCCGATCTCCACGTGTCACCGGTGGGCCCGGTGTGGGGTAAGGTGACGTGGTTGGCGTCATCATAGACAAACAACACAATATAATAATACACAGCGGAAGCAGAATAGATTCATTTCAACTTTAAATAAAATGTAATAATAAATATCATATGTAGTTGAAACGGATCCACAAGCGGATCAAATAAAATAAGATAATTTTTCAACAGTTATTGTCGTCCGAGCTTGCGAGACTATTGTGGACGCTCTAGGAGACAGCCAGCCTAGTACGTGTAGTACCTGCACTTAACCTTTTGGGAAAATACGTCAGTTTACACTGGTAAATACAAGTTAACTGACTCATTTTGAAAATGATTGAAAATTTATTTAAATGCACATGGCATAAAACATTTTTATAACTTGGGATAATTATGCAGTATAAACTTGTGAACGAATTACATGCTACTCGTACGTTTGGTAGCCCGGGATCTTCTGTCCGGGTTAAAGATTAGTAGACACACCACATTAAAGAGTTATACACGACGGGTGTACGCCTACACCCCGTGCTCTGGTCGTGGCCATCTCGTAAGATAATGCCAAGGATATCCGGGACACGGTCAATAACCCCCCAAATGCTTAAAGTAAAACAAGACTGTTTAAACGAGTCGGACAAACTATTCCAATTGCATACCCAGGGGTGCAAGATTTGAACGCTCGATCAAGCGGTATTCTATATACCGTACCCCAAGCCCGTATAGGGAAAATAAGTCAAAATGTATTTACCTGAGCTAAATATAAATTCAATCTCAGCCGTATACCACCAAGCAAGTACAGATAGCTTTTACTGGTTCTCCTATTCTGGAACAGAGGTTTATAATAACCTATTAGATTCCTAACGGGTCTTTATTTAAGCCTAAGCTTAGACCGGTTAGTTTTAAGGACGATACGGTTCAAGCGCACGATTAAGCGAAAGACCGGATAGAATGTGATTTAGACCCGACAAGTTTGAATACTTGTATAATATGGGTATACTAAATACATTCTGGATTTTGAGATAAAAATGATAACGTTTGACCCGTTTTGGTCAATTTATGCAAACTAGTTACATAAACCGAACCGAACGCTAAAAGGGCGTTACGGGTAAACAAAAGAGTCATATGCAAGTTCCCTGAGATAATATGCTTTAAATATGATATAATATCAGCAAGTTATGTTCTATTATGCCCCGAATGGATTTAAACTCAATTTACGCCTCATAAGGGCATTTTGGTCATTTAAAAGATTATAAAAGAGTCAATTTGGAAATCTGAGTTACGGGTCTGAATTATACAGTAAATATACTTAATTTGTCATGTTATAACAGTAGGGTATGACCCGTAGACAAAACTTATCATTTAAAATCAAACTATGCACCGTAGGGGTATTTTAGTAATTTCACAAGGGCTAAAAACGTCAAAACTGGAAATCTGAGTTCAAAATCTTATACTTACTGTTATTATATGAAAATATGCTAAATACATCAGTAGGTATGAGTCTTATATGTTTAATATGAGTATAACGCTTACAATGCGCTAAAAACGCTAAAAATGCGATTTAGAGCCGTTTCCGGGTTTTTAAAAGAAAGCTGAGATTTTTATATTTCCAGAATGCCCAAAATAATTTATTTAACAAATAAAATCAGTAGAAAAAGGTTTGGGGTCAAAAGAATGTAAAAAACTCATTTTATGGCTTAAACGGTTAAAACCGGCATTAACCGAATCGACTTAGCGACGTATGATCCGATCAGCCAAAAATTAAATAAAAATCTTCAAAAATCCCAGAATATTATATAACATCAGTGGGTAAAAAGTTTTATATCGAAAAGTGGCCGAAATAGGTTATACGCTAAATGCGCCGTTTATTTAACATAAAGATATAGTTTTACGCTATCGGCCATAACTCAAAATCTGGACCACCAACTGATCTCAAATTTTCGGTGCAAGTTTATAAATTAATAGTAAAGATTTCTACTCTTTCACTTTTCCAAAAATCACGTTTTATATCAAAAAGGGCAAAATAGTCAACTTTTAAGCATAATCGGAAACACGCATATGAATCGGTTAAGCATAGACTCAAGATGTAAAAATTCCAGAAAGTTATACATAAATAAAAATGGTCAAAAATACACTCTAATACAGATCTCAAACATGCATGCACGGATCCGGATCGATAGTCTACGAAAAAGTCGTTTTATAAGACTTTCGGTTCCGATCCGAGTTTATACTAAAGATTGTCGAGTTGATTATGATAAAACACATTCTTATATTCATTATAAGTTATTTTTGATGATCAAACTGATTGCATGTTATCTACATTACCATTTATGCTATATTTCGCAAAAACGATTTCTGTTGACTTTTTAAGAACATCTTTGACTCGACAAATAGCATGCTTAGAGTGGGAATCAGAGAATGCCCTTTTGAGGGTTTGTTTCCCACATAAATACCAACTTATAAGTGGTTTCAATTTGAGAAATGACAGAGCCAAACTCGTTTAATCGAAAAGTCAAACTATATGAACAACGGATTGACTTTTTGCTAATAATCAAAGCTAGAACGAATTATAGAATGATATGAATGCTTACAAAGGTCCTAATGAAGCCTAGAAAACACTTGGAGGCTGCCTTGTCGATCAGATTATCCCTGGAGAAGCCTTGTGAAATTTTGATAGTTGCTATGTTCTTGTTTCTCTAACTCAAGTGCCCAAAATGTGAGCTTTGATCTGAATTATAAAGGAAATAAGATGTTGTAAGGAGTCTACATGTGTCTATACTTGCATGTCCATCCATTGGTGCATAAGGAGGTGATATTAGCTGTCAAACACTCAAAAATTCGGACTTAACAGCAGCTGATCGCGAATTCTGCACCTGGGGCTGCCAAACTTTGATTAAAAATGGCAGCTTTGGTCCCTGTCTTTGCACGCGAGGTTTCGGCTATTTATTTTGACTCGTAAACCCCCAAACTTGGTTTTTTAAGAACCTTGGGACATTTACCAACATGGTAATGTCCTCGGATAACTTTGCGCTCACCCGAAAAGCCATGAAATTCGACGTTGACGCTTTTAACCCCTCAAGTACGGTTTTGGCCATAACTTTCTCATTCGATAACGAAACTTCCTGAAATTTTTACCACATATTCTAGTGAGTATATTTTAGCATTACAAAGCTTCGGGTCTGCCAAAAGTTCACTCAGAGGTATAAATTCAACATGTTGACACTTTTAGCCCCTATAGTTTGTAATTCCTCACTTTTGTGCAATTTCCGCTTCGTATGATCCATGATCCATCCGTTTAAGGTCATAAACATTATGTAGGGTTATTATAGAGTCTATTTATCCATTGTTGACACTTTGGACCCTTACGTTCCATAGTTTTCACCGTTTGTCAACTTTAGTCCCTCTAAAGTTTGTTTTTGCATATGCAAAGTCTATGACACGTGTCAATACATTATTGGACGTAAATTTTCGAGGTGTTACATCCTCACCCCCTTAAAAGAAATCTCGACCTTGAGATTTACTGAAACAAATGAGGATATTTCTCTTTCATCGTGGATTCCACTTCCCACGTGTATTCGGGACCTCTACAGGCATCCCATTTGACCTTAACAATAGGCACATGCTTCCTTCGAAGCTTCTTCACCTGTCGATCCTCAATCGACAAAGGTTTTTCCACGAACTTCAACTCTCGTCTATGTGTATATCTGTATGCGGTATAACCAGTGATTCGTCCGCGAAACACTTCTTCAAATTACAGATGTGGTACACATTATGAATAGCGCTAAGCTCTTCAGGCAGGTTTAACTTATAAGCGACTGACCCGACACGTTCGACTATCTCGAAAGGTCCTATGTATCTCGGCTTAGCTTGCCTTTCTTACCAAATCGCATCACCCCCTTCTAGGGCGATACCTTAAGTAACACTTTATCACCTACTTCGAAGTGAAAATCTCTGCGCCTTGGATCCGCATTTGATACGGGTTTATCATAATATCACAAGTCTTCCAACCGTTATGTGATAGTGCCTTTTGACTTATTGGCGAAACATATCCCTTAATCCTTAGGGTGCAATACATTGCGAGCTCCTCTAAGCTCCTTAAATAGGCTTTTAGCTCATAAGTTATATGATCTATGATACATTCGATTTCTTCGAATGATTTTTATATATAATCAGGGTTTAACTAGCCTGATACTTATTAATTTGGCACACCCTTCCAGAGTGATGTCTTTGATGAACCTTATTTCTTAACAAGGACTTAGGAGGGTTGCTATTTTCATAACTCTTCGATTTTTCTGCCAAAACTGGCAATCTTACAGATGATCATGGATTTGCCTGATCTTATTCGTTGTTTCCAAGGCAACTATCAGACCGGATGATTGGACTTACCAATCTTCTATTTACAATAGATAATCAACATTCCATCTAAGCAAGGTCCCCAAAGGAGTAGCCTTGATACTTATACATCAATTATTATAGAAAAGCTTATCTTAATTATGAAATAGTTATTCCAACCATTACTTAAGACTAATCCTAAGGGATAGTTAATTCTCACAGTTAGTCGAACAGTCGACGATCCTGGGCAGCTGATGGAAATTCTTAATTGTTGCCTATTTTGGGTTGCGGTATTTCATGCATAAGCAAAATGAACCGTCTTTCTTAATTAACGATACCGATTTCTTCAGGATATCGAGTTAGGCTATATGAATCCTTTATTTTAAAACTTACTTAATTGGGTTTCGAATTATCCAATGATGGCACTAGCTACCTTGAAGGTTTCATAATAGAACAACCCTAAATGGGATATAAATCTTAACTCTATTTGCCTCTCAAGAGGTAAACAGGGTAATCTTAGAAGAAGATAATCAAGATACAAGGAGATTACAGAGATTTTCCGAATCTCAGACTCCAGTTCATCCCTCATCGCTCGAGTCATATAAATGACAAATTTATGTTATAAGTCCACGAATTTCCTTAATCGGGAACATTTGCATGAAAACTTCCATTCTGGATATCTTCTTTGAATACCATTAGTTGACTTTAGTACCATATGACCATCCGAACATCTTTGTGGTCCCATGCATTAAACCTCCATACTGATCAGGCATGGAAGCAATCTATGGGACATATTAAGATACACAAATCCCCATATGGCGTTTTTATCATACCGTCTGGTATTCGTAATCGATTGAGATTAAGGAGATATCAACTGTATATGCCGACGCACTTCCTCCATAGAGAAGATACTTCAAAAATTTTACGGCTGAAGGTTTCTGATGGGAACAGAAGAAATGGCTCTTACGATCTTGCTTGTAAGTTTTACCTTACACTTAATATCTGGGGTTCTTATGGAATATTCTCTAAAAGTCTACTAAGCTTATGGTTTTATGAGAAACTTATCCGTACCTAAACCCAAACGAAATTTCTCAGTACTAAAAATCACAATAGGGGATTGGTCTAATATCATTATTAATGCGAACTGCCTCTAATCATTAATCGGGAGGGTTAAACGCCTCTATTCTTAATCCTTTCAAACTCAGCTGCAGAATCTTTAACAATTTTGGGGCAGTCTTAGCTTTGACTGGTTATTTCTAAATCTATATAACGCGAGTAGCTGAGGTAGATCCATAATGGATTTATGACAAGCAGGCTTTGAACCTTAATGTGCCCTCTTATCGCCGGTGCTAACCACAAATAACTATTGCATTAAGCTTAGGCTTTGGGTAATTGGAATAGGGTACTATCTCAGCCAATGAATTACGATCCGCGACCTACTGTCGACAGTCTAAACTTTTGTGGTCAGAGTCAGAAAATTCTCATTCCATATTTTTCCATTTCGATGCGAATAATAGATATCTCTAATAAGGTCCTTAACACTTGGCCCATCCCATAGTGTATAAGAGAATCTTTCTTGTGGACTTCATTAATGTCCTTATTAATTAAGGGTATTACCATCGAACG
This sequence comes from Helianthus annuus, assembly GCF_002127325.2. NCBI lineage: Eukaryota > Viridiplantae > Streptophyta > Magnoliopsida > Asterales > Asteraceae > Helianthus > Helianthus annuus. The sequence continues at coordinate 21,040,056 of NC_035437.2, forward strand.
GCTGTGATGCATACATTACAGTGTTCTTTTCAACTTAACCACTGATGCACCTAATGGTTTCTACTTCATCAATTAATTTCCTGCAATCGATGGCCCCTTTTTACTCATTGAAGTCTCTGGACTTCCCCGAGACGAAGTACTTTTAAGTACATCCAAAAAGAATGGGCTCCTTGCCATTTATGGTTTTGCTGAGTTCATTCTTCGCATTTGAAGCGCGAATAAAGTTCTTCTCATGAGCAGCGACATGTGTTTTAGAGCAAATAGCAAACAACATTCAGTTCCTTGATCCTTTTCATGGCTCTTCTCCCAGCCTTTCCAATGGCTGCGTTAATTACCGATTTGGAGATTAACTCCCTTGATATTGAGGTTTACTCTCGATGCACCGATAACATTTGTCGCATCTCTAGCATTGCGACCGTTGTTTGCCTTATACGAGTTTTCCCTACTCGAAGCTTTGGTATTAAATACCAGATTCAACAAGTGCTCAGGCAGTCCTTACCATGAGTCTTCCTTGAATTGCCAAGGGCTTAATATAAAAACTCTTGATAACTACTTGCTTCTCATTACCTTGACTATAGATTTGGTTACAGGATTACTAATCCACTACTATTATTATGCCGAGTTCCTATACTGCGGAAACAAGGATAGAGGATAAGGATGGTTCCTAACGGATATATCCATCTGATATTTGAAACAGTTTCTGGGGTACCATTGGCCAATCCTACTTTATACTTAACGCTTAGAGTTTTTAACAGGCAGATTCAAAGATTTATAAAATCCATTGTCTATGAAAGACTTATCTGAACCTCAATTAAGTATTACTCTAGCATGAGCGTTATTGATAAAGGAATTACCTGTTGCGATATTGGCATCCTGATTAGCTTCTTGAGCATCCATTTGAGAGTTTCCAGCGTTGTTCTTCTTAGTCTTTCCAGGCTTCTCGGTTTTATTCGGGCAGTTAGTTTTGATGTGCCCTATTTCTTTCCAACCGTAGCAGGTTGCGTCTCTAAACTTCTTGCAATCCAAGGTCTTATGCTCCTTGGACTTGCAAATTCCACAGAGTAAAGGCCGGGATTCAAATCTGCATTTCCCGAGGTGGTTTTTCCTACAGGTTTTGCATTTGGGCTTTTTATCTAACTGCCGGTTGTCTTTCGAGTCCTTTCCAGACCTAGCTGCTCCTTTCTTGGCAGCCTTAGGGCAATTAGTACTGATGTGCCCCTTTTCACCACAGCTGAAACATTTTGCATCCTTCATGTCCCTACATTCGTGGGACTGGTGGCCAGCTCTTTTACAGATGCCACATTGCTTTATCTTTTGGTTTAATCGACACTGCCCCCAATGTCTTCTTTTGCAGGTTTTACACTTGGGTTTTGCCTCATTTGGCTTGAACTGGCTATAGTTTGAACTGGCCTTACCCTTTTTACAACCCTTACTCGGGGTGTTATCGGACTTTCGCTTGTGTCCCTTCAACGCACGGTCCACAGCGTTGTTTACGGCCGTATCTATCATAGTCTGTAACTCGGTCCCCGATAAATTCAGTCTTGCATCATTATTCTGATTAATTGGATGATTGGGAGTTTTAGAGGGGTCGGCCATGATGATGCTTCGAAGGCTACAAACCAAGAAGTAATAGCTTACTTAATTATAGGGAATTGTCGATCTTGATAATTTAAATAGCCATGGTGCAACAAACCATATAGGCCAATAGATAGTTTTAAGTTTATTTGATCATGTTTTGCCTAGGTTTTTAAATAAGCCATCCTTGGCGTTTAAATGGAATAAAATCCTTTATACTTACTAGACAGGGGACATAAGTCACGACTGTCAATGTCATAGTGACATCTTATATAGCACAAAGGCTTGTTCCATAGGACTTTTCGATGGCACAGATGCCTTGTCACTAGGGAAATTTTAAAACATAATCAATGATTCCTTTGGATCGGAAAATTTCATAATTCATTGTCCTGACAAGAAGTTATGAAATATAACTATCGTTTTCATGTATGCATCTTTGCCCGTAGGTATACATCCCAGGTGGATGTTTAGATGTGTACATCATGTTCGACGTTTATTAGCCATGATTCCTATCGACCATATAGGCTAATTAAGGGGTTTGGAAGTTCCTAATATAAAGGTGACAATCGTGATTTTATCGTATCACTGTTGTCGGGAGTGTTAACACGTTTTCAAGTGTTTAATAAGGATCTGAATCTCTTTAAACAGGTCTTACCATCTTAGCCAGGTCCCTAACGACATTCAAGCTAGGTTATACCCTTTGAGACTCTTTTTAATATAAATACTGGCAGGAGAAGAATGATATTTATTTTATTCAGGATTATAATTATCCTACATTTATTTAAAATATAACTATGGCATAAAAGCCTAGTCACGTAGACAAGTTTAATTTATAACCAGGATTTCCACAGAATCGAGGTATTTGGGTCTGAGTTACAGTTCATTACCCTTCTTGACAGTGAGTTGCAGACTTCTACTGTCTCTTAGTCCCAGAGGACGTTATTTATTACCCGTAGGCACTTCATCCTTAATGGATGGCTATTTTACTTACAAGGAATTTTTTAATAAATCCCAATTTTCAAATTTATTACCCGTAGGCACTTCATCCTTAATGGATGGCTGTTTTACTTACAGGGAATTTTAAATAAATCCCAATTTTCAAAGATGGCCTGTGTGATTTATAATGCATCACAATTTGCCCAACATGTTAACACAGTTTCAGATGTTAACATAAATTTGGAATCTTTTTGACAGGTTCTACCATCTTGGCCACGTCTGCGACGACACGTGGCTAGGTTTCACCCCTAAGATTCTCTTTTTAACATAACGCAGATCAATCCTAAATTGAGACGTTAAGTATGAATCTGAATCTAATTATGGAGATACCATCTTGGCTCTGTCTTAAATGACACCCGAGCTAGGTCTTGTCCCTTTTTAGATTTTGCCATCTTATAATAATTGTATATCTTGCAAAAAGGAATGTTACTTTAATTTATTTCATATATTATATTCTTATATATTGAATAAATGAAATTTTGATAAAGTATTCCAATGAAAAAAAAAATACTGAATTGTCCAAAAAGGAACTTAAAAGAAACAATGTTGTCCTCAAAGGGACCAAAAGATAAATACCGTTATAAAGACCTCTAAGGAAACGATCTTCAGTAAAAGGAGTCTCTTCCTCGATATTTTATTTCTGAATGCTTTCTCCTTGGATGTTCATTTCATTTTAGCCGTGGTACGAAGCTCAGCATCTCGGGGCTCCGGGTGTGGAGAACTCCTATTACGGCTCCTTCGCTTGGCGACGTATCCAATATATAAAATAATTGGAAGCAATAAATTCCAGATTAGAATCGAGAGTATTCCTATGTTAAGTCTAGACTCAAGTATGTGCAATTGTGTCACTGAGATTAAACACACTAGGATAGTGTTTAATTCACTCAGCGTTGGCTCTGATACCAACCTGTCACACCCCGATCTCCACGTGTCACCGGTGGGCCCGGTGTGGGGTAAGGTGACGTGGTTGGCGTCATCATAGACAAACAACACAATATAATAATGCACAGCAGAAGCAGAATAGATTCGTTTCAACTTTAAATAAAATGTAATAATAAATATCATATGTAGTTGAAACAGATCCACAGGCGGATCAAATAAAATAAGATAATTGTTCAACAGTTATTGTCGTCCGAGCTTGCGAGACTATTGTGGACGCTCTAGGAGACATCCAGCCTAGTACGTGTAGTACCTGCACTTAACCTTTTGGGAAAATACGTCAGTTTACACTGGTAAATACAAGTTAACTGACTCATTTTGAAAATGATTGAAAATTTATTTAAATGCACATGGCATAAAACATTTTTATAACTTGGGATAATTATGCAGTATAAACTTGTGAACGAATTACATGCTACTCGTACGTTTGGTAGCCCGGGATCTTCTGTCCGGGTTAAAGATTAGTAGACACACCACATTAAAGAGTTATACACGACGGGTGTACGCCTACACCCCGTGATCTGGTCGTGGCCATCTCGTAAGATAATGCCAAGGATATCCGGGACACGGTCAATAACCCCCCAAATGCTTAAAGTAAAACAAGACTGTTTAAACGAGTCGGACAAACTATTCCAATTGCATACCCAGGGGTGCAAGATTTGAACGCTCGATCAAGCGGTATTCTATATACCGTACCCCAAGCCCGTATAGGGAAAATAAGTCAAAATGTATTTACCTGAGCTAAATATAAATTCAATCTCAGCCGTATACCACCAAGCAAGTACAGATAGCTTTTACTGGTTCTCCTATTCTGGAACAGAGGTTTATAATAACCTATTAGATTCCTAACGGGTCTTTATTTAAGCCTAAGCTTAGACCGGTTAGTTTTAAGGACGATACGGTTCAAGCGCACGATTAAGCGAAAGACCGGATAGAATGTGATTTAGACCCGACAAGTTTGAATACTTGTATAATACGGGTATACTAAATACATTCTGGATTTTGAGATAAAAATGATAACGTTTGACCCGTTTCGGTCAATTTATGCAAACTAGTTACATAAACCGAACCGAACGCTAAAAGGGCGTTACGGGTAATCAAAAGAGTCATATGCAAGTTCCCTGAGATAATATGCTTTAAATATGATATAATATCAGCAAGTTATGTTCTATTATGCCCCGAATGGATTTAAACTCAATTTACGCCTCATAAGGGCATTTTGGTCATTTAAAAGATTATAAAAGAGTCAATTTGGAAATCTGAGTTACGGGTCTGAATTATACAGTAAATATACTTAATTTGTCATGTTATAACAGTAGGGTATGACCCGTAGACAAAACTTATCATTTAAAATCAAACTATGCACCGTAGGGGTATTTTAGTAATTTCACAAGGGCTAAAAACGTCAAAACTGGAAATCTGAGTTCAAAATCTTATACTTACTGTTATTATATGAAAATATGCTAAATACATCAGTAGGTATGAGTCTTATATGTTTAATATGAGTATAACGCTTACAATGCGCTAAAAACGCTAAAAATGCGATTTAGAGCCGTTTCCGGGTTTTTAAAAGAAAGCTGAGATTTTTATATTTCCAGAATGCCCAAAATAATTTATTTAACAAATAAAATCAGTAGAAAAAGGTTTGGGGTCAAAAGAATGTATAAAACTCATTTTATGGCTTAAACGGTCAAAACCGGCATTAACCGAATCGACTTAGCGACGTATGATCCGATCAGCCAAAAATTAAATAAAAATCTTCAAAAATCCCAGAATATTATATAACATCAGTGGGTAAAAAGTTTTATATCGAAAAGTGGCCTGAAATAGGTTATACGCTAAATGCGCCGTTTATTTAACATAAAGATATAGTTTTACGCTATCGGCCATAACTCAAAATCTGGACCACCAACTGATCTCAAATTTTCGGTGCAAGTTTATAAATTAATAATAAAGATTTCTACTCTTTCACTTTTCCAAAAATCACGTTTTATATCAAAAAGGGCAAAATAGTGAACTTATAAGCATAATCGGAAACACGCATATGAATCGGTTAAGCATAGACTCAAGATGTAAAAATTCCAGAAAGTTATACATAAATAAAAATGGTCAAAAATACACTCTAATACAGATCTCAAACATGCATGCACGGATCCGGATCGATAGTCTACGAAAAAGTCGTTTTATAAGACTTTCGGTTCCGATCCGAGTTTATACTAAAGATTGTCGAGTTGATTATGATAAAACACATTCTTATATTCATTATAAGATATTTTTGATGATCAAACTGATTGCATGTTATCTACATTACCATTTATGCTATATTTCGCAAAAACGATTTCTGTTGACTTTTTAAGAACATCTTTGACTCGACAAATAGCATGCTTAGAGTGGGAATCAGAGAATGCCCTTTTGAGGGTTTGTTTCCCACATAAATACCAACTTATAAGTGGTTTCAATTTGAGAAATGACAGAGCCAAACTCGTTTAATCGAAAAGTCAAACTATATGAACAACGGATTGACTTTTTACTAATAATCAAAGCTAGAACGAATTATAGAATGATATGAATGCTTACAAAGGTCCTAATGAAGCCTAGAAAACACTTGGAGGCTGCCTTGTCGATCAGATTATCCCTGGAGAAGCCTTGTGAAATTTTGATAGTTGCTATGTTCTTGTTTCTCTAACTCAAGTGCCCAAAATGTGAGCTTTGATCTGAATTATAAAGGAAATCAGATGTTGTAAGGAGTCTACATGTGTCTATACTTGCATGTCCATCCATTGGTGCATAAGGGAGGTGATATTAGCTGTCAAACACTCAAAAATTCAGACTTAACAGCAGCTGATCGCGAATTCTGCACCTGGGGCTGCCAAACTTTGATTAAAAATGGCAGCTTTGGTCCCTGTCTTTGCACGCGAGGTTTCGGCTATTTATTTTGACTCGTAAACCCCCAAACTTGGTTTTTTAAGAACCTTGGGACATTTACCAACATGGTAATGTCCTCGGATAACTTTGCGCTCACCCGAAAAGCCATGAAATTCGACGTTGACGCTTTTAACCCCTCAAGTACGGTTTTGGCCATAACTTTCTCATTCGATAACGAAACTTCCTGAAATTTTTACCACATATTCTAGTGAGTATATTTTAGCATTGCAAAGCTTCGGGTCTGCCAAAAGTTCACTCAAAGGTATAAATTCAACATGTTGACACTTTTAGCCCCTATAGTTTGTAATTCCTCACTTTTGTGCAATTTCCGCTTCGTATGATCCATGGTCCATCCGTTTAAGGTCATAAACATTATGTAGGGTTATTATAGAGTCTATTTATCCATTGTTGACACTTTGGACCCTTACGTTCCATAGTTTTCACCGTTTGTCAACTTTAGTCCCTCTAAAGTTTGTTTTTGCATATGCAAAGTCTATGACACGTGTCAATACATTATTGGACGTAAATTTTCGAGGTGTTATAGTACGTGTTGGATATGAGCGTAGCTACTACAACCATGGGTCAGGCTCATTGTTTCGTGTCCAGAGCAACTGAAAAAGAATCGAGATTGTGGCACCGGAAGATGGGACATATACATCTTAGAAAAATGAATCATTTGGTGCACAATGATTTGGTTACAGGAGTTCGTGTCAAAGGTTTTCATCTGGAAGGGGAGTGCATTAGCTGTGTTAAAGGCAAGCAGAAGAAAAAGTCACACCCTACAAAGCAAGTCAATTCAGTCTCAAGACCCCTGGAGAGACTTCACGTGGATTTGTTTGGTCTGGTGAATGTCAAGAGTATTACGGGAGATAAATATTGTTTTGTGGTTACTGATGATTATTCCAGATTTTCGTGGGTTTCATTTTTAAAGACGAAAGACGAAACGTTTGACAGTTTGATGGCGTTGTTCAAAAGAATTGAGAATCTGTACCAAAGGCGTATCAAAAGAATTCGAAGTGATAATGGTACTGAATTCAAGAACAGCAAGATGGAAGAATTTTGTGATGAACGAGGTATTTTGCATGAGTTTAGTGCTTCGTACACTCCGCAGCAGAATGGAGTCGCAGAACGCAAAAATCGGACACTAATCGAGACGGCTAGAACTATGCTCGCAGATTCAAAGTTACCAATAATTTTTTGGGCTGAAGCTGTTTCCGCCGCATGCTATACGCTCAACAGAGTTCTCACTGTCAAGAAGTTCAACAAAACATGCTTTGAGCTAATCAATATGTCACACCCCCAAAAACCACATGCGGAACACCACCGCTTGGAGGCGTGACCGACCAGGATCCAGCCACCAATTATACTGAGCATTTATTAATAGTAGAAATATTTACTATCCAAAGTAGTTAGCAACATCATAGTTTAAGTTCGATAATTAGTTTAACAAAACAGCGGAAGCAAAAACCAAATAGTTTTAAAGATGGTTCTTAGTTCAAGATGAGTAAACCCAACACACGGGTTTTGACGAACACTACACATCCCCAAGCAGCAGCTCCTAAGTCACTGGTTACCTGCAAAGCATGCAGTAAGGGGTCAACAATAATGCTGAGTGAGTTCACTAGTTGTCCAGTTTTAGTTTACCAAAAACTTAAGTTGTTTAGATAAAGCATTTATAATCACGTTGTGGGGAGCTACCCCATTTGTAAGCTCACTAAACTGTAGATACCGAAACTGTTGACGGAAAATTGTTGTGCCCCGAGTCAATGTCTATCGTCATTGACCATGTTGCAAGGTCTACTAGTTCACGCCCGACCTCCCCCGGTCACGGTGTGAGGTTGTCAAACCTAATAGCGCTATCAACTAATAACCCGTTCGCCCCCGGCGATTAATCGGTACTGTAAGCAGGGACTTAAAGTGATAGAGTTTCGTTTAGCATGGCTAGTTGTGATTTATAAATAATATCCAAACGTATCTCCCCCGGAGATAGTAATTACCCATTCTGGTTTCCCCCGGAGTAATGGGTCAAAAGTGTTTTTCCCCAAAGTTGGTAGTTTGTTCGTGTCCCTCCACGGGACGCATGCTTTTTTTAGTGTGTGAACTCACCTTGGGTTGCTCGGCAAATTAGGTTACTTTGTCAAACACGCTGGTCACCACGTCCTAGCATGGTCACCAGTAGGTCAGGTTTGGTGTACAAGCAATCACGTAAAATCTACACATAACTAACACGAAGCATGCATAAAATCAGACAGTGGGTTATTGGGCCGGCCCTAACATTTACACAATCAAACAGCAACACATAGTCCAGTCAACAGGCAGCCCATATTAAACACATTATGGCCCAATAACCAAAGTGGACAGCCCAGTCGCAACCAGGAGGTCTCGAGTCGCAACCAGGAGGTCTCGGCTTGTCACGCTGTGTTTGCGAGTCGCAACCGTGTGGTCTCGAGTTGTCACGCTGTGGTTGCGAGTCGCAACCGTGTGGCCTCGAGTTGTTACGCTGTGGTTGCGAGTCGCAACCGTGTGGTCTCGAGTCGCAATGCTGTCCTTTTCTTGTTCACGTGTTGATTCAGACTTAGTCAGGCTAAATTGTACCAAGCATCAGGCCCAAATCAGGAAACAACCAATAAGGTTTCAACTAACAATTTTCCTAATCTGACCATTAGTAAACATGGATCAAACATTGCCCTTTTTAAACCTTCAAGTCATCTTCAACAAGTTCATCACAAGTTCATCAATTTTTAGGGTTTTCATCTTAACATAATCATACACTTTTATGAACCAAAATCACATATTTTTAACAAGATCATCATGCAAGAACAAGAAAACATACATTTTGTAACTTTAAACATGACTAGATTGGTTTAAACATTCCTAAAATATCATTCTTTTATTTATTCAAATGTCAAGTTAGCATGCTCATAAACAAACCACAACAATCTTCATGTTTCTCATGATTTCTACTCATTTAAGTAAATCAAGATCATGTAAAAAAAGAGGTCAAGTCATAACCATTTCATTCATCAAGCATACAAGGCATCTAGTACACATATATAACACTAACCGGTTGTGAAGAAGGAGGAGCCGAAACAAAGGAAAGGAACCGAGAAGATGGAGTGTCCGAGTGATGATGATCTTGACCGTGTTTCCTTGTGATATCCGAACTTGAACCGAAAGTTGGAAGAGAATGGGGTGTTGTTTGGGGTTTCTAGTGAGAGAGAAGGTGTGTGTGTGTTGGTAACTAAAGAATGGAGAATGAGGGGAAGTTGGGATTTATATACAAGGTTTCAAAATTGGCTAAGGGGTTTCGGCCCAAACCGGTTACGGCCCAAGAGTCCCACTCGAGACCGAGTGGTCTCGAGTCGTGGTCTCGACTCACCTACATATATATATAATACATACATACAACACATATCATGCAAAAGGTCACGTTTCCATTTAATAACATATATATACACCAAGATATTACAAGATATTCGTTCGGAAAAACCTAGAGTGTCACATTATCCCCAAGTTTTAAGAACTTTCGTCCCGAAAGTTAAGGCAACCACTGTCAAGCTAGAGTATTTCAACGGGGTGTCACATCATCCCCCCGTTAGTTTGGAATTTCGTCCCGAAATTCGGTTGTAGCTTCAGTGCTGGGGTTTTCGTTTGGGAACAACTGGGGATACTTGGACTTCATCTGGTCTTCCCGCTCCCAGGTAAACTCTGGGCCACGCCGTGAGTTCCAACGAACTCGCACGAGAGGTATTTGGCTACGTTTGAGGGTTTTGATCTCTCGATCCATGATCTCAATCGGTTCCTCAGTAAAGTGCAGCTGTTCATCTATAGTGAGTTCCTTGAAAGGAATTATGAGTGTTTCATCTGACAGACACTTCTTCAGATTAGACACGTGAAAGACATTGTGCACTGCACTCAGCTCTGCAGGCAGGTTCAATCTATAAGCAACCTTACCGATTTTCTCGGTAATTTCGAATGGTCCAACATATCGCGGGTTCAGCTTGCCCCGTTTACCGAAACGAACCACACCCTTCCAGGGTGAGACTTTAAGTAGAACCCGGTCCCCGACCTGGAATTCTAGCGGTTTCCTACGCTTATCAGCGTAGCTTTTCTGACGATCACGAGCTGCCGCCATGCGTTGTCTGATCTGGGTAATCTTTTCCGTCGTATCTACCACCAGTTCTGGGCCTGTGATTTGACTGTCACCGACTTCCGCCCAGCAAAGAGGTGATCGGCATTTACGACCGTACAGCGCCTCAAAAGGTGCCGCCTGAATGCTAGTGTGGTAGCTGTTATTGTAGGAGAATTCCACCAGCGGTAGATGCTTCTCCCAGTTCTTGCCAAAATCGATCACATATGCTCTAAGCATGTCTTCCAGGGTTTGGATAGTGCGTTCAGACTGCCCATCCGTTTGTGGGTGGTAAGCGGTGCTCATGTCCAAACGTGAGCCAAAGGATTTGTGCATAGCTTGCCACAATTCGGAAGTAAAACGAGCGTCTCGGTCGGAAATAATAGAAGTTGGCACCCCGTGCTTCGAGACTACTTCCTTTAAATAGACTTCTGCCAAAGTAGAAAACTTGTCTGTTTCCTTAATGGCCAGAAAGTGTGCAGACTTAGTCAATCGATCTACTATTACCCAAATAGTGTCATTCCCGCGTTGGGATCTAGGTAGCCCCGTAACAAAATCCATGGAAATTTGTTCCCATTTCCACTTCGGGATTTCGGGTTGCTGGAGTAGTCCTGCTGGTTTCTGATACTCAGTCTTGACTCTTGCGCAGGTTAAACATTTGCTAACATAAGCTGCTATGTGGGCTTTCATGCCAGGCCACCAGTAAGTGGTCCTTAAGTCGTGGTACATCTTATCTGAACCAGGATGTACTGAATAACGGGACTTATGGGCTTCGTCCATCACAAGCTCTCGTAGATCTCCGTAAAGTGGGACCCAAATGCGCCCTGCCACATAGTAGGCGCCGTCTTCTTTTTGCTCTAGTCGTTGTCTCGATCCTCGCAGGGACTCAGCCCTGATGTTTTCCGGTTTCAGAGCTTCAGCCTGAGCATTTCGAATCTGGGTAGGGAGATTAGACTGGATGGTAAGTTGTAACGCTCGCACGCGCTTGGGCGTAGTGTCTTTTCGGCTGAGGGCGTCTGCCACGACGTTGGCCTTGCCCGGATGGTACTTGATGGCGCATTCATAATCATTCAGGAGTTCGACCCATCGACGTTGTCGCATGTTTAATTCCTTTTGCTTGAAGATATGCTCGAGACTCCTGTGATCGGTGTAAATGGTGCACTTGGTACCGTACAGGTAATGTCTCCATATCTTAAGCGCAAAGATCACTGCTCCTAGTTCCAAGTCGTGCGTAGTATAGTTCCTTTCGTGCGTCTTAAGTTGTCGAGAGGCGTAAGCAATAACTTTGTCGCGTTGCATCAACACACAACCGAGCCCATGGATGGACGCATCGCAGTAAACCACAAAGTCGTCCGTTCCTTCAGGTAATGAGAGAATAGGAGCACTACAGAGGTTATCCTTTAGTTTCTGAAATGCGGTTTCCTGAGCTTCACCCCATTTATAAACCATACCCTTCTGAGTAAGTGTAACACCCCAGTTTTCGTATGTCTTAATATAATAAATTAATAGTGAGAATTTAACGACAAAGAATGGTAAATATAAATTTTTACCATTATACCCTAAAATATAAATATATGAATAGGTTAACTAAGAATGTGTGAAAATAAAAGTTTAACTATCAATTAAAGTGCTCAATAGTTGAGGGACCAAAGTTGGACAATTAGAAAGACAATTTAATAAAAATTGTCAACACAATACACACACATCAGATATGTGTGTGCGTGTATATGCGACCAGAAGGGGGGCAAGGAAGAACAAACCCTAATCAACACAAATCAATCAAATTGAAAGGGGATTTGGAGTCTAGGTGAATGTATGACTTAAGAATGGTGATCACCTAAGTGTTTCTTGTATCAAGTAAGTCAAATTTTGCAATTTGGTGATGTTTGATTTAAGGGGTCTAGTATAATTCGTGAATGTATTGCTAAATTCAGTATGATTAACAGTTTCTAAGGAGGTTTAGACATCACTAGATGCTAAATTTTAGTATGAACATGATTAGGGCAAAAACCCACTTGCATGTCAAAATAATGCTTGGAATTTGTGAAGTTTGTATGTTAAATTGATGATTTAATTATGAAATTGTTATGAATGTAGATTTAGAATTGTATGTTTTTGATTTGAATGATAAATCCTAACATGGTAGTATGTTTATGTTGCTCAAGAATGAACTATGGAAGTTGTGCTTAAAATGCTTGTACATTATGCTAATCTAGTGATATGCACACCATGTGTTTGACAAAATGTCTAAGTGAGTTAGTTATGGCTTTTGCATGAATACTTGTTAAGATGATGCAACTTTCTTATGATAATGATGTATGTAGTTATTAAACGCCATAACATACCATAAGGATTGTAAAATTAATGTTGAAAGAAAGCTAAAGTACGGGATTATGGTATATAGGCACAAAGAAGGAAGAAGGCGCGAGTCACTCAAAGGCACAATCATCACAAGATCGCGGTAAGTTCATATGAACTTTATTTACTTTAATGTAACTTTTCGAAAAGTGGTATTTGGTTCTATGGAATTATTGTAAAGGTTCATAACGGGTCGAATGATGTAAGTATATGGAAAAGTGTGGTCTTTAATGATTCATGGTGAATGATTCGGAAAGTGATACGTTGGATACTTCCGAATGGAAGTATGGATGCTATTAAGGTAACAAGACATGTTAACGGGTTGAACAATGATAGGTAATTAAAGGATTTTTGAAGTAATATGTGTTTGAACTAATAATGTTTCCGTTATAAAATGTAGGTAAATCTCTTGCTTGAATGCAGCGCGCCCGAACCGAACACACACACGAAACGTCGACTCTAAGCGCTTCCGGTCCAAGTTGTTTGTTTGATGGGTCAACTTACCATTTTGATTAGTAAATGTTATTTTGTATGTGTCTAGTTTGTTAGTAGAAAGTTTGGATACTAAACTTGTGTAGTTTGTACAAAAGGTTCATGGCGAACCATATACGGTTGTAATTTTGATTATGTTGGTAAGTGTCGTAGTATTAATAGTAATGGTATTGTTAAAAACAGGGGGAAAGGTACCTATTACGAACGGGTCATGTCAAAATTTTGGTAAAATTGTAAGAGAAATTTGTATGTCGATTTGTCGAATGATGAATTTGGGGCTTCACAAGTGGACGTTTATGTTAAATGTCAAATAAAAAAAAATGGGCGTTTCAAGTTGGTATCAGAGCCTAGGTTTGAGGGATTTAAGCATCAAGTGCTTGAACTCAAACCGAAAGCTCGTGAGGAAGTGTGTGTTCGTTTCGCGGCGCAAAGCAAGTAAGTACTTTTTTTAAAGTTGAAAATTTTCTTTTGTAGTATGAATAATTAGTTTCGAAATGTCATTGAATGTTAGGGAATGAATCGTTTCAGTTTGGGGTTAGAACGGGTCAAATAATGTATAAAGGGGTTTATAAGCCGTTTGCTTATAAATCAGCTTTTGATGCGACCCGAAGTGATAAACGGATCCGTAATTAAATTACGGACGCGTGGGAAAAAGAATCGTGTAAAACGGATCAATAACGAATGAGTTATGTCCGTTTTCGTGAAACTTGGGTTGGCTGGGAAATTTTCAGCAGCAATTAAGCAACTGGGCACGGTGCACGGTCGTGCACTGGTCGCACGAACGTGCGTTTCCGAGTAAGACAGTGCACGGGCTTGTGCACTGCCAGGGTTTCCAACGTTCTAGGTGATGCACGGTAGTGCAAATGGACGCACGACCGTGCGGCTGCAAAATCTTGCCGTAAGACAGTAAATCATCACCGTAAGCTTTCTTCTTCCACCGTAAGCTACGGTGGCCACCGTAGCTTACGGTGGCGACCAGACATAAATTTTTCTTTTTCTTGCAATCGGGAGCTAGGGAAGGGCAACCAAAGCTTACCGAGACCGCATGTAGTAACAAAAACTTTAGTTTAAACCCTCAAACTCTAATAATGCTTATCAAGTCGCAAGAGTAGCTCGATATACAACGAGAATGCATGAAATTGAATGTATTAGATGATTTAAACTCGAGGGAAAGTACATGTAAATGTTAAGAAGAAACATTTGATAAGATAAGAACGACACGATACGATTGTCAACGACGACAAGGCATGAAATACGAATAATGAATGGGAAATGTCATGATAAATGATGTTGAAATATGACGTTGGCAAGTATGAAACGAAATCTAATGAATGTACCGAATGTTTTATGTAGATGGCTGATAGGGTGAACGTGAATGATGACGATGAAGCACGCCGAAATGAAATAAGAACTATGGTTGTGGAAGAGGTAAAGAAAGCAATTGAGGCTAGTATACCCCGATTAGCTCAGGAAGTCGAGGGGCAAGTATTGGAGATAGTTAATACCTCGGTAACATCTAAGGTGGAAGAATTGAAAGAAATGATTAGTGAATTGCAAGTGAAGAAAAGCAAACGGAGATGTTCGTACAAAGAGTTCATGGCATGTAATCCCTTACCATACCAAGGGGATGTTGATCCGATAGCTTGCCAAAGGTGGATTTCAAGCACCGAAGCCGTGTTTACACGGAGTAGATGTGAAGTGGAAGATCAAGTAATGTTTGCCACGGGCCTCCTACAATCTCGAGCAAAAGATTGGTGGGATGCATACTCGAAGGAATTGGGGGATGATAAAGTACAGTCGTTAACATGGCAAGAATTCAAGGAGTCATTCCTGAAATATTATAGTCCACAATCCGCAATTGATAAGATTCAGGAAGACTTCTTGCGTCTCAGACAGAAGGATGAAACGATTGACGAGATAACAAACAAATTCCTTGAAAGGGTGAAGTTCTGTGAAGAGATAGCGGGGACGGAGAGGCAAAGGATTGTACGTTACCATGCTATGCTAAAGGCTGAATATCGAGAATTTGTAAATCCCTCTAAGTGTGCAACGCTGAACGAACTAATTGATTGGGCAAGAGACAGAGAAATTGAGATAAAAAGGCAGGTTGAACGGGGAGAGAAAAGGGTAGCGGAGAAGCCTACCAACGCAAGCCCATCGAAAAAGGCAAGATATCAAGATCAAAGCAAGAAAGGGAAAGCAAGTAGTGAAATTCCGACTTGCAAGACGTGTGGGAAGCATCATTCGGGTGAATGTTTGTCAGGAAAGAAGGGGTGCTACAAATGTGGACGTGAGGGACATCCGTTTTATAGGTGCCCCGAAAACCCTAAGGCGTGTTATAATTGTAATGAAACGGGGCACATTAAAGCGGAATGCCCGAAACTCCAACAAGGGACAAAGAGAGATGGAAAGAAGGATGAGCCTCCCAAGGCTCGCGGAAGGATGTTTCAGTTAACCTCGGATGAAGCTAAAGCTAGCCCGGACGTGGTTTCAGGTATATTTTTGGTGAATTCCATGCCTATGAATGTTTTATTTGATTCCGGGGCTAGTAGGTCGTTCATTTCTAATGAATTGTTAGCTCACCCATCGTTTAAGCTTGAAAAGATGATAGTACCCTTAGAAGTAGAAGTTGCTGATAGTAAAAGCTATTTGTTACATGATATTTGTAGAAACTGTAAGATCTTAATCGAAGATGAGGAATTTAGTATAGATCTTGTCCCGATGTACATGGGGGAGTTTAAAGTAGTTGTAGGAATGGATTGGCTTGCCCAAAACCACGCTGAAATTCAATGTGAAAAGAAAGTTATTCATATATTAACCTCGGGGGGGAAACGGGTAAGTGTTCAAGGAGATAGAGTCATTAAGTCGAAATTGTGTTCTATAATCAAAGCTGTCAAACATGTGAGGAACGGGGGTAGAGCTTATCTATCTTATGTGATTGACACCAATCGAGGTGTCCCAAAGCTTGAAGATGTGAACGTGGTGAATGAATATCCGGATGTGTTTCCGGAAGACCTACCGGGCCTCCCGCCTGAACGAGAAGTAGAATTTAAAATAGAGCTAAACCCGGGTACAAAACCGGTAGCTAAGGCTCCTTATCGGTTGGCCCCAACCGAAATGAAAGAATTGATGACGCAACTTCAAGAGTTGCTCGATAAGGGTTTTATTAGACCAAGTGTTTCACCATGGGGAGCACCCGTACTTTTCGTGAAGAAGAAAGATGGTTCGTTGCGAATGTGCATCGACTATCGAGAGTTGAACAAATTGACGGTGAAGAATCGATACCCGTTGCCCAGAATCGATGATCTATTTGATCAGTTACAAGGGGCAAGTTGGTTTTCAAAAATCGATTTGCGGTCGGGTTATCACCAACTACGCGTACGAGAAGAGGATGTGCCGAAAACTGCGTTTCGAACGCGGTACGGACATTACGAGTTTTTAGTAATGTCCTTCGGATTAACGAACGCCCCAGCTGCTTTTATGGATTTAATGAATCGGGTATGCCGACCTATGCTTGATAAATATGTAATCGTTTTTATTGATGATATTCTAGTATACTCTCGCAGTGAAGCAGAGCATGCTTCCCATTTACGTGATGTATTGGAAACGCTTCGCAAGGAAAAGTTATATGCAAAATTCTCAAAGTGTGCCTTTTGGCTTAGGGAGGTACAATTTTTGGGTCATGTGATCGATGCGGATGGTGTCCATGTGGATCCGTCCAAGGTAGATGCGGTGATGAATTGGGTACCCCCGAAGAATCCAAGCGAAATAAAAAGTTTTCTGGGTTTGGCTGGGTATTATAGGAGATTTATCCAAGATTTCTCCAAGATAGCCTCTCCTATGACGAAGTTAACAAAGAAGAGTGAAAAGTTTATATGGGGCGAAGAGTGAAAAGTTTATATGGGGCGAAGAGCAAGAAAAAGCGTTTCAAACCTTAAAAGAAAAGCTCTCAAATTCTCCGGTGTTGACATTACCGGATGGAACGGATGGTTTGGTGGTGTATACGGACGCCTCTCGTCAAGGTTTAGGGTGTGTGTTAATGCAAAGGGGTAAAGTCGTTGCTTACGCTTCGAGACAACTCAAGCAACATGAAGGCAATTATCCAACTCATGATCTTGAACTGGCGGCGGTTGTATTCGCCTTGAAAATATGGAGGCACTACCTTTATGGGGTGAAATGTACTATCTTCTCGGATCATAAAAGCCTCAAATATTTTTTCGAACAGAAAGATCTCAATATGAGGCAACGAAGATGGTTGGAACTCCTTAAGGATTACGACTGCGACATCCATTATCATCCCGGGAAAGCTAACGTAGTAGCGGACGCACTTAGCCGAAAGGAATACCCGACCCCGATTCGGGTAAAGTCCATGAAGATGGTAGTTACTCCTAAACTACTTGATGAAATTCGGGAAGCTCAAATGAAATCTTTAAATGCTGTTGACTCAAAGAAAGAAAGAACGAAAGGATTCATTCATGAATTGGAAGAGAATGCAAATGGTATAAAAACGAGGTACAACCGAATTTGGATACCCCGGTATTGCGAAGTGAAAGAACTATTGTTGAATGAAGCTCACAAGTCTCGATACTCCGTTCATCCGGGGGCTACAAAGATGTATCGAGACTTGAGGATGAATTATTGGTGGCCAGGGATGAAAAGAGACATTGTCAAGTATGTTGCTAAGTGTTTGACGTGTTCCCAAGTAAAGGCTGAACACCAGAAGCCGTATGGAAAGTTACAACCCTTGGAGATCCCGGTGTGGAAATGGGAACATATAACAATGGATTTGGTGACTAAGCTTCCCAAGACAAGAAAAGGGCACGATGCAATATGGGTGGTCGTTGACCGACTTACCAAAAGTGCACATTTCCTACCTATTTGGGAGAATTATAAATCAGAAAAGATGGCGGAAGTCTACATGAACGAGATCATATCCCGACATGGGGTTCCGGTGTCTATAGTGTCCGATCGGGACACCCGGTTCACCTCTCGTTATTGGAGGAAGTTTAACGATGAATTGGGAACCCAATTACACATCAGCACCGCCTACCATCCACAAACCGATGGTCAGACAGAGCGAACTATCCAAACATTAGTTGATATGTTAAGGGCGTGTGTTATAGAATTCGGAGGAAGCTGGGATGATCAACTACCTTTAGTAGAATTTTCTTATAATAATAGCTATCATAACAGCATAAAAATGGCCCCCTACGAAATGCTTTATGGAAGGAAATGTAGGACCCCGGTTTGTTGGGGGGAAGTGGGTCAACGAGAAATCGCGCCAAAAGAGGTAGTGACCAAAACGAATGAAAAGATTGATATGGTTAGGTCAAGATTGAAAGCAGCGCAAGATAGACAAAAGTCTTATGCGGATCGACGAAAGCGACCAATAGAATTTCAAGTGGGAGATCATGTGTTATTAAAGGTCTCTCCATGGAAAGGAATAATCCGTTTTCGTAAACGCGGGAAGCTAGGCCCTCGATATATCAGGCCATTCAAAATACTCGCCCGAGTTGGGGCGGTGGCATATCGGTTAGAACTACCACCTGCGCTGGATGGGATTCATAACACCTTTCACGTGTCTCAGTTGCGAAAGTGCCTTGCGGATGAGACGGCATACGTGCCTATGGATGACATTGAAGTGGATAAGAAGTTAAATTATGTTGAAAAACCTGTAGCAATCAAGGATTTTAAAGTGAAGCACCTCCGAAACAAATCTGTTCGACAAGTGTTGGTTCAATGGCAACATAGGAAGGGATCGGATCTCACTTGGGAAGCGGAGGATGATATGCGAAAGCACTACCCGGAATTATTTGGTACGTAGTCAGGTTTCGGGGACGAAACCTTTTATAAGGGGGTTGGACTTGTAACACCCCAGTTTTCGTATGTCTTAATATAATAAATTAATAGTGAGAATTTAACGACAAAGAATGGTAAATATAAATTTTTACCATTATACCCTAAAATATAAATATATGAATAGGTTAACTAAGAATGTGTGAAAATAAAAGTTTAACTATCAAGTAAAGTGCTCAATAGTTGAGGGACCAAAGTTGGACAATTAGAAAGACAATTTAATAAAAATTGTCAACACAATACACACACATCAGATATGTGTGTGCGTGTATATGCGACCAGAAGGGGGGCAAGGAAGAACAAACCCTAATCACCACAAATCAATCAAATTGAAAGGGGATTTGGAGTCTAGGTGAATGTATGACTTAAGAATGGTGATCACCTAAGTGTTTCTTGTATCAAGTAAGTCAAATTTTGCAATTTGGTGATGTTTGATTTAAGGGGTCTAGTATAATTCGTGAATGTATTGCTAAATTCAGTATGATTAACAGTTTCTAAGGAGGTTTAGACATCACTAGATGCTAAATTTTAGTATGAACATGATTAGGGCAAAAACCCACTTGCATGTCAAAATAATGCTTGGAATTTGTGAAGTTTGTATGTTAAATTGATGATTTAATTATGAAATTGTTATGAATGTAGATTTAGAATTGTATGTTTTTGATTTGAATGATAAATCCTAACATGGTAGTATGTTTATGTTGCTCAAGAATGAACTATGGAAGTTGTGCTTAAAATGCTTGTACATTATGCTAATCTAGTGATATGCACACCATGTGTTTGACAAAATGTCTAAGTGAGTTAGTTATGGCTTTTGCATGAATACTTGTTAAGATGATGCAACTTTCTTATGATAATGATGTATGTAGTTATTAAACGCCATAACATACCATAAGGATTGTAAAATTAATGTTGAAAGAAAGCTAAAGTACGGGATTATGGTATATAGGCACAAAGAAGGAAGAAGGCGCGAGTCACTCAAAGGCACAATCATCACAAGATCGCGGTAAGTTCATATGAACTTTATTTACTTTAATGTAACTTTTCGAAAAGTGGTATTTGGTTCTATGGAATTATTGTAAAGGTTCATAACGGGTCGAATGATGTAAGTATATGGAAAAGTGTGGTCTTTAATGATTCATGGTGAATGATTCGGAAAGTGATACGTTGGATACTTCCGAATGGAAGTATGGATGCTATTAAGGTAACAAGACATGTTAACGGGTTGAACAATGATAGGTAATTAAAGGATTTTTGAAGTAATATGTGTTTGAACTAATAATGTTTCCGTTATGAAATGTAGGTAAATCTCTTGCTTGAATGCAGCGCGCCCGAACCGAACACACACACGAAACGTCGACTCTAAGCGCTTCCGGTCCAAGTTGTTTGTTTGATGGGTCAACTTACCATTTTGATTAGTAAATGTTATTTTGTATGTGTCTAGTTTGTTAGTAGAAAGTTTGGATACTAAACTTGTGTAGTTTGTACAAAAGGTTCATGGCGAACCATATACGGTTGTAATTTTGATTATGTTGGTAAGTGTCGTAGTATTAATAGTAATGGTATTGTTAAAAACAGGGGGAAAGGTACCTATTACGAACGGGTCATGTCAAAATTTTGGTAAAATTGTAAGAGAAATTTGTATGTCGATTTGTCGAATGATGAATTTGGGGCTTCACAAGTGGACGTTTATGTTAAATGTCAAATAAAAAAAAATGGGCGTTTCAGTAAGAGCCGTGAGAGGCTGAGCAATCTTTCAGAATCCCATGATAAATCTTCGATAGTACCCTGCTAGTCCCAAGAATTGGCGGACTTCGGTCGGAGTCTTAGGGGTAGGCCAATTCTTTATAGAGTCGATCTTTGCAGGGTCGACGTGAATTCCATCCTTGTTAACCACGTGCCCAAGGAAATGGACTTCTCGAAGCCAGAAGTCGCATTTCGAGAACTTGGCATACAGCTGCTCATTGCGAAGGAGTTCGAGGATAAGGCGCAGGTGCTGTTCATGCTCTCCTTGACTTTTCGAGTAGATCAGGATGTCGTCTATAAACACGATCACAAATTTGTCGAGGTAAGGTTTGCACACTCGGTTCATGAGATCCATGAATACCGCGGGCGCGTTGGTCATTCCAAAGGGCATGACAAGGAATTCATAGTGACCATAACGAGTCCTGAATGCAGTTTTGGAGTTGTCTTCATTACGGACTCTCAGCTGATGATAGCCCGATTGTAAGTCGATCTTAGAGTAGTAGCTCGATCCTTGCAACTGATCGAATAGGTCGTCGATTCGCGGGAGAGGGTAACGATTCTTGATGGTAACTTTGTTCAGCTCACGATAGTCAATGCACATTCGGAACGTGCCATCCTTCTTCTTAACAAAGAGTACCGGTGCTCCCCAGGGTGATGAACTAGGGCGGATAAACCCTTTATCCAATAGTTCCTGTAGTTGAGTAGAGAGTTCCTTCAATTCCGCGGGGGCTAGTCGATAAGGCGCACGAGCTATGGGCGCTGCTCCGGGAGCTAGCTCGATTTGGAATTCGACCTGACGATGGGGAGGGAGTCCAGGTAATTCTTCAGGAAATACCTCGGGGTAGTCACGCACTACTGGAAAATCCTCAATCCTCTTTTCCTTTTCCTGCGTGTTGGTGACAAGTGCTAAGATAGCGGTGTGCCCTTTTCGTAAACACTTCTGGGCCTTCAAGAACGAGATAACGCCGGAGATTTCTCCGCCTTTGCCACCTTGTACAATGAGGGGTTTGCCAGAACGGCGGGGAATACGAACTGCTTTCTCTTGACAGAGGATCTCAGCGCGATGCTTGGATAACCAATCCATGCCGATAACGACGTCGAAGCTTCCAAGTGTAACAGGGAAAAGATCGATACTAAATGTCTGACCAGACAATTCTAGTTTGCAGCCTTTGATAACATGTGAGGCCTCGATGTTTCTACCATTAGCTAGCTCGACGATATGATGAGAACTTAGTAACGAAAGCGGACGCTTAAGCTTCTTACTAATACGTAGGGACACATAACTAGCATCGGCTCCAGAATCAAATAATACAGAAACATAACGATCATCGAGTAGGAACTTACCCGCCACGACATTGGGGTCATTCCTCGCTTCTCCAGCTCCAATCACAAAAGCCCTTCCTCTAGCACCATTCCCAGCGTTGTTGTTCTGATCGTTGTTTCCAGCTCCCTGATTGTTGTTGCGGTTCTGGTTCAGTTCAGGGCAATTCTTCTTAAAGGGCCCCTCAGCTCCGCACTGGAAACAACCCTTGGCGTTCCCGTGATGTTGTTGCTGCTGGTTCTGCCCCACGGGACGTGGACTCCTACAGTCCTTGGCCTCATGCCCCATCTTGTTACATCGCTGACACTGACTTTTCCCACAAGGCCCACTGTGATGTCGATTGCACTTGTTGCACTTGGGGTGGTTACCGCGATAGCCACCCTGTTGTTGAGTGCCCTTGTTGTTTTCAGTTTTCCTTTGCTGTGCTGGGGCCTGAGTGGGGTTAGCATCCTTGCTTTGATTTCCTTCCCACTTACGCTTGTTGTCACTAGAAGTTCCGACAGTAGCACTGATCCTTTTGGGCAACCGGCCCTCTTCTACGGCCTGGTCAGTGAGTTTGTGAGCAAGTCGAACGATCGGCTGAATGGTAGTGAGGTTGGCTGAAGTTACATGGCTTCGAATTTCTGGAGCCAAACCCTTGACGTACAATTCGATTCTTCGATACATAGGTCGAGACATGTTTGGGCAAAGAGCAGCATAGTCATTTGACAGCTTGGTGTAGGTTTCAATCTCTGACCCAACCATCTTAAGCGCATAGTACTCGTTCTCAAGTTTGTGGATGTCATCCCGGTGACAGTACTCCTCCTTAATCATGTCCTTGAAATCCTCCCACGCAGTAGCATTAGCAGTTTCCAACCCAAACATCTGAATTTGCGCCTTCCACCAGGAAAGCGCGTTTCCTTCAAGTGTAGCAGTAGCAAACTTCACCCAATTCGCAGGGGGACACTCACAGACAGCAAAGACAGCTTCAACTTTCTCAATCCAGTGCAGAAGACCTATGGCACCCTCAGTGCCATTGAAAGGGAGAGGCTTGCAATCCATGAAAGTTTTGAAAGTACACACGGGTGGTTGCGCAGGTGCATGCTGACCTGTTCGTGAGAAGCGGAGCGTATAGATTTAGGGATAAAAGGCGATGTGGCGGTAGGTTCTAAACATCCTAGGATAACGAGTTTACCTCCAGGGTGAGCTGCGAAAGCAGCAGCCACCGTGTTAAGCAGGTTAGTGAATTGAGCCTGAGTCATGTTGATGTTTCCTCTTCCACGTCCACTCATTGTCTTCATAATCAGAAAACATAGTATGAGTGTGGTGTCGTAATGTAGCGAGAATGAGATAGAAGAGAGAGGCGTATCTATCTAATTAGACACACTAGTACGCATAGCAAAACAGGAAACATAAGGTAAGCAAACAAGTAAACACTAGTCCGAGCTATGAGGTCAAATGTGTTGAGCCTTGCACTTGGAGTGTAATGTCGTCGCGAGTCACGGGTTATAGTCTGGTTTTCCTCCAAAAAGATTTTTGCCCTTTTTTAAAACCAAGTTCACTATAACCAATGGCTCTGATACCAATCTGTCACACCCCCAAAAACCACATGCGGAACACCACCGCTTGGAGGCGTGACCGACCAGGATCCAGCCACCAATTATACTGAGCATTTATTAATAGTAGAAATATTTACTATCCAAAGTAGTTAGCAACATCATAGTTTAAGTTCGATAATTAGTTTAACAAAACAGCGGAAGCAAAAACCAAATAGTTTTAAAGATGGTTCTTAGTTCAAGATGAGTAAACCCAACACACGGGTTTTGACGAACACTACACATCCCCAAGCAGCAGCTCCTAAGTCACTGGTTACCTGCAAAGCATGCAGTAAGGGGTCAACAATAATGCTGAGTGAGTTCACTAGTTGTCCAGTTTTAGTTTACCAAAAACTTAAGTTGTTTAGATAAAGCATTTATAATCACGTTGTGGGGAGCTACCCCATTTGTAAGCTCACTAAACTGTAGATACCGAAACTGTTGACGGAAAATTGTTGTGCCCCGAGTCAATGTCTATCGTCATTGACCATGTTGCAAGGTCTACTAGTTCACGCCCGACCTCCCCCGGTCACGGTGTGAGGTTGTCAAACCTAATAGCGCTATCAACTAATAACCCGTTCGCCCCCGGCGATTAATCGGTACTGTAAGCAGGGACTTAAAGTGATAGAGTTTCGTTTAGCATGGCTAGTTGTGATTTATAAATAATATCCAAACGTATCTCCCCCGGAGATAGTAATTACCCATTCTGGTTTCCCCCGGAGTAATGGGTCAAAAGTGTTTTTCCCCAAAGTTGGTAGTTTGTTCGTGTCCCTCCACGGGACGCATGCTTTTTTTAGTGTGTGAACTCACCTTGGGTTGCTCGGCAGATTAGGTTACTTTGTCAAACACGCTGGTCACCACGTCCTAGCATGGTCACCAGTAGGTCAGGTTTGGTGTACAAGCAATCACGTAAAATCTACACATAACTAACACGAAGCATGCATAAAATCAGACAGTGGGTTATTGGGCCGGCCCTAACATTTACACAATCAAACAGCAACACATAGTCCAGTCAACAGGCAGCCCATATTAAACACATTATGGCCCAATAACCAAAGTGGACAGCCCAGTCGCAACCAGGAGGTCTCGAGTCGCAACCAGGAGGTCTCGGCTTGTCACGCTGTGTTTGCGAGTCGCAACCGTGTGGTCTCGAGTTGTCACGCTGTGGTTGCGAGTCGCAACCGTGTGGCCTCGAGTTGTTACGCTGTGGTTGCGAGTCGCAACCGTGTGGTCTCGAGTCGCAATGCTGTCCTTTTCTTGTTCACGTGTTGATTCAGACTTAGTCAGGCTAAATTGTACCAAGCATCAGGCCCAAATCAGGAAACAACCAATAAGGTTTCAACTAACAATTTTCCTAATCTGACCATTAGTAAACATGGATCAAACATTGCCCTTTTTAAACCTTCAAGTCATCTTCAACAAGTTCATCACAAGTTCATCAATTTTTAGGGTTTTCATCTTAACATAATCATACACTTTTATGAACCAAAATCACATATTTTTAACAAGATCATCATGCAAGAACAAGAAAACATACATTTTGTAACTTTAAACATGACTAGATTGGTTTAAACATTCCTAAAATATCATTCTTTTATTTATTCAAATGTCAAGTTAGCATGCTCATAAACAAACCACAACAATCTTCATGTTTCTCATGATTTCTACTCATTTAAGTAAATCAAGATCATGTAAAAAAAGAGGTCAAGTCATAACCATTTCATTCATCAAGCATACAAGGCATCTAGTACACATATATAACACTAACCGGTTGTGAAGAAGGAGGAGCCGAAACAAAGGAAAGGAACCGAGAAGATGGAGTGTCCGAGTGATGATGATCTTGACCGTGTTTCCTTGTGATATCCGAACTTGAACCGAAAGTTGGAAGAGAATGGGGTGTTGTTTGGGGTTTCTAGTGAGAGAGAAGGTGTGTGTGTGTTGGTAACTAAAGAATGGAGAATGAGGGGAAGTTGGGATTTATATACAAGGTTTCAAAATTGGCTAAGGGGTTTCGGCCCAAGCCGGTTACGGCCCAAGAGGCCCACTCGAGACCGAGTGGTCTCGAGTCGTGGTCTCGACTCACCTACATATATATATAATACATAGATACAACACATATCATGCAAAAGGTCACGTTTCCATTTAATAACATATATATACACCAAGATATTACAAGATATTCGTTCGGAAAAACCTAGAGTGTCACACAATAACCGCAAACCAAATTTGAAGTATCTTGAACCGTTCGGGTCACCCTGTACTGTTCTAGAGCCTTATGGAAAGTTTGGTCCGAAGTGCATTGAGGGTATATTTGTTGGATATTCAAGTCCTTCGCGACGTGTCTTCGTTCCAAGTGAGAAGCGGATTATTGAAGCTGCAAATGTTGAATGTCAAGGCTATACTATGCCGCCACAAAATCCAGGTGATTCATGGCGTTATCATTATGACAAGTTGTGGGATTCGTTTGATATGAGAGAAGAAGAAGAAGATTTCTTTGATGAGTTGGATATTTTGCGCGAATACGAGTCACAGCAAAGGTTCCCAGCTGAATATTCGAGGCGACCAAGGGAAACTTCAAATGACGATGAAGCAGGTCCGAGTAATGCTGGTGAACACAATGATGTCCAACAGAATGAAGTTGCTCAAGATACTCAGACGGTTGAGAATGATAATCAAGTATCTGAGAACATGCCGATATTTGATCGAGGAGATTCGGATTCTAAGGGGGAGCAGATCCAGTTCTCAAGTCAAACAAACCAAATTGGTGAACAGAATGCAAATCAAAATGTTACTAATCTGGAAGGCGATGTGGATGTTCCAAGCGAAGTAATGCCGCGAACTCTTTCATATCATCCAGAGGAGTTGATCATAGGAGAATTGCAATTAGGCGTTCCCACGAGACGTCAAATTGACCAGGGCCTTACATGTTTTTACTCTACAGTAGCACCTTTACAAACTGAATTTTCATTAAATTGTTTTATTTCGCAGATCGAACCAAGAACTTACAAAGAGGCGCTTACTGAAGACTCTTGGGTCATTGCGATGCAAGAAGAGTTAAGTCAGTTTGAAAAGTTGGGTGTGTGGAAGCTAGTGGATTTGCTAGATGGTCACAGGAAAATCAATACGAAATGGGTATTTAAGTGTAAGAGAGACGACAGAGGAGTTGTTGTACGTAACAAGGCTCGACTCGTTGTTCAGGGCTTTAGTCAATAGGAGGGGATTGATTTTACTGAAGTCTATGCTCCTGTGGCACGACTAGAGGCTATCAGAATTTTTCTTGCATTTGCGTCTTGGAAGAACTTCAAAGTATATCAGTTAGGTGTAAAATCGGCGTTTCTTTATGGGAAGGTTAAAGAGGAGGTTTATGTCGGTCAGCCGCCGGGCTTTACCTATCCAATCCACAAGAACAAGGTCTACTTATTGGACAAAGCGCTGTATGGTTTACACCAGGTCCCGAGAGCTTGGTACGAGACTTTGTCTCTACACCTACTAGCCAACAGCTTCATACGTGGAAAAGTGGATGCCACTCTCTTCACTAAAGAGGTCGATGGACATCTTCTGATAGTCCAAATTTATGTGGACGATATAATCTTTGGGTTGACGAATGAGAATCTGTGCAAAGATTTTGAACAGGTGATGAAGCAGAAATTCGAAATGTCATCACTGGGGGAGATGAAATTCTTTCTGGGTCTACAAGTTGAACAACCACCTGAGGGAATTTTCATTCACCAGACGAAGTACGTGCATGATATTCTAGAGAAATTTGGGATGTCAAGTTCTACTCCAGCTGCTACCCCTCTTGAAACAAATCATGGGATTCACCCAGATCTCATCGGAGACAGGGCTGATGAGACGTTTTATCGATCCATGATAGGTTCTTTGATGTACCTAACTGCTTCACGTCCTGATATCATGTACCCAACGTGCCTTGCAGCAAGATATCAATCTAAGCCGAGAGCTTCGCACATGATTATTGTGAAGAGGATATTACGCTACCTGAAGGGAACTCCTACATTGGGGTTGTGGTATCCTAGAACACGCGACTTTACGCTCGAAGGGTATTCCGATTCGGATTTCGGATGCTGCAAAGTCAATGCAAAATCAACAACTGCAGGATGCCAGTTCTTTGGAACTAGATTGGTTACCTGGCAGTGTAAGAAACAAACGTCTGTGACGCTATCTACATGTGAAGCGGAGTACGTTTCTGCTAGCGGTTGCTGCTCTCAGATCCTGTGGATACAGCAACAGATGCGCGACTACGGTTTGCAGTTTCTTAACACACCTCTTTTTGTTGATAATGAGGCCGCAATAAATATAACAAAGAATCCAGTACATCACGCTAAAACTAAACATATAGAAATTCGTCATCACTTTATTCGCGACTGTTTCGAGAAAAAGTTGAGACGAATTGAGAAAATCCACACTGTCGAACAGAAAGCTGATTTACATACCAAAGCTTTTGACAAAATTCGGTTTAAATATCTGTTAAAACTGAACGGTATGAAGCTTCTTTCGGTGTCGGATGGCATAATTGGCGTTGATGAGAGTACTGTTGCGGATGAAGATGAGAAACAATCTGCAATGGTTTGTCGATTTTTTACTTGTTTTGGTATTTAGGGGGAGTAGATATATTTTCAGAAAATACAAAAACAGTAAAAAATGCAAAAATACAAAAACATGATAAAATTTCAAAATCCAAAAACAATAGAAAACTGGAAAAGAGCTTGTGTAAAAAGGGAAAATGATAGTACATCGGCTATACAGTTACAGTATGCTAAAGAATTGTAAAGATTAAATGAGTTAAACAGTCTCATTGATGATGTGTCGATAGGTTTTCGCACATTTAGTAGATTTATTCGGGATATAAACTTAAAATTTCAAACTTGCGTAATTCGTGGGGAACATTACTTGGATATATAGGTAACCCCTGAAATCTTGTTTGAAAGGTCCCTTATTCTGAGATACTAGGTCTTTATACTCAGTGATATCTGGGGTATTATTCCGGGACTTCTGCTGAATGGAAGTTCTGACCTAGTCCCCGAATAATACTTTTCCGCATTGCCTGAAATATAGCAACCACCCTCAGCATAAAAAACGATGAAACATTGCAAAATGCTAATCGTGTGCTGTTGTAACTAAAAGATCCTCTAAAGGGGACACACCGAAAAGTCGAAGCCGTCATCTATCTGCGTATACGGAAGTATCGACCTGAGCTCTCACGGCCCTTGCATTTAACCCCTAACAGATATCAGCGGTGGTATACTCACCTGTAAGACTGAATATTAGGATTCTTGATACGGGAGTATATTCAAGAGGTGGGACACATGAATGAGCTAAGTTCATAAAACATCTAAATCGTATCCTGAATAGATTGAAATTTATGTGAGAATTTAAAATGGATCATTATATCGACAATCGAGGTGAATTGTTTAAGTCTGAGTATGAAATGAAGCTTAACGGTACTGGTAATTTGTCTGATAAGCTGATATGATTCCCTGACACGCTCACCAAAGATATGTTTGTAAATAGTTTAATTTCTTTACATTCTGCAATTTAAGTTTCTATATTTCATTTCTTAGTTTAGAACACTTTATTAAAATCCAAAAAGATTTTATTTCTACTTTATTTTTGACAAACCAAAGTGGAAAGTTAATCGTTGGATTCTCGAAGATTGAAGCAGATGCAGGAAAAGTTCTGAGCTGAAAAATGAGGAGAGCTTATCTTATTGGAGTTTGGATTGATGAAAAGTTTAAACAAGTTCATTAATTTGATGCTTGTCATTTTTCAGAAAATGTTTGAAAATGTTTAACAAAATCAGTCTGTATTGTCAAAAAGATCAACCAAGGTCATTAAATTGGACTTGGTAGATTAATTAAGTAATCAGGGTCATTAACTTGGACCTGAATACTTGAGTGGATTTCTAGGACTGATAGACTGTGTGTTTTGGTGTAGAGATAAGTTTGTAATGTTTGATGGTTGAGACACAGGTTTTGGACTTCATCATTCCCACGGCATTAAAGTGTTAAAGATTGAACCAGACCTCAGATTCTAGCATACTGAGAGGGGGAGTCTGTGAAAGGGGGAGTCTGTGAAAGGGGGAGTCTGTGAAAGGGGGAGTCTAGATCAACAGTCAAAGGGGAAGCTTGAGATGGAGCCAGGAAAAGATCTGAACCTGTGAAGATAGAGTTTTTACGATGAGAAGACAGAGTTGGAGAAAAGAGACCAAGACTGAAGACTTGGAGCCAAAGACTTCGTCAACATCCAAGGGGGAGTCTGTTGGTGCACTGAATGTCTGTTAACTACGTCTGTATTGAGTCTTAGGTCTAGATAGGTTGTACGGAGTCGAAAAATAGGATTTATAAGTTTAGAGTGAGATTTCGCTCCAGATGACACTTGTGTCATTCTGAGCGAAATCATATAGTTGTAATTTCGCTCCTGGTACATACCTTAGGGGTTTCGCCCTAAATCAACACATGGGGTTTCGCTCCTGGTTGTTTGGAGCGAAATCAGAACAGTATAAATACCTTAGTGTGTGATTTCGCTTGGGGTAACTGGTTGGAGCGAAATCTAAGCTGAGGTGCTGCCGGATTTTTGTCAGAATACATTGTAAAAGCTTGGATTTCAGTAATATAAGAGGAAATTAAGAGGAAAAGCTGTTGTTACTTTGTCTACACTGATTCCGCCTTTGTACACAAAGATGAACTGCCTTAACTGACTATTTAGGGTCATACAACGGTCCAACAGGTAGCCTCTTAGTGACCATTCAGAGGCTATCAAACAGCCCCTAACTTGAAAGATGAAAAAAATAATAATAATTCGTCCCCTTTGATATATGTTGACGACTGTTGAATGGCCTCTCTTCGTGATTTGCTGATGAATGAATATTAAAAGTCCAATTCATAAATATCGGCCCAGCCCATGTGAGTGTATACGATGAGAGTTTTAAAGCCCATTTAATTCTTTCCCCAATTCGTTCATTGTGTGCATGTGTGTATATAAAGATGGGATCTTTTATTTGGGTCCTTCTCTTTGATGACGATGATTATTTTAAAACCAAAAAAAACCTCACGTGAATTCAAGTTGGTGTATCTCAAAGTTGGCTGCCAATCTTAATGTTCCAACCCTAGTCCACATGATGCAATGATGATGTTTTGATTTATATTTCTCCAAGTCCCTATGGCTGCCAATATCCTTAGAGTTTGGCCTATGTGCCAAATATATCTTTAGGGTTTTAAAACTCTTTAATTCCTTTTGCCCAATCACGCCCACACATTGCTTTTTTTTATTTCTCCACCGTAAGCTAAGTTTCCAAAGCGTAGGCTACACTTTGTAGCTTCTGTGAACATCTCATTCTCATATAGATCAACCATAAGTTACGGTTTAAAGTCCGTAACCTACATCGTGAATGCTCAACCCATATATAACATGATTTCAACTTTCCAACAATGACCAGAAGGTCCCTTGACTTCAATCCTTCGTGTTTCTTCCGACTTCAAGTTATCATTTGGCCCAAAATGTTCCCAAATAATGTGATACCTTTTAATTATATCCTTTATTGTTCCGTATCATCACTAACCATTCTAACTTCGCCGTATTACGCGTTTAATCTGAAAAATCACAAGCATATGTAGTTAACATATTCGAGGCAGTTTATTAAGAAGCGACCCCAAAGTTGCTTAATAAGCATGCCGAGAAAAAGAAAAAGAGAGTGGATTCGGCATGCCAACTACCGAGCGTATGTTGGAAAATCGGTAGGCAAATGTTCACTTAGACCACCATGAGAGGACAATCAGGTATGATTGTTGTATATTTTGTATTATTCGTTTTATTTTTATTTTATCCGTTTTCTCTAGATAAATGAACGTTATGAGTGTGTACTCTATATAACCCTCACGATACCTACTCGTCCTCCCGAGCTATCGGGAGGTTTAAAAGGGCTTGTTGCATAAGCTAAATGCAACCGGGATTCCTACGAAAGTGAGTTAGGTTTTTGGTTGTTGTTTTAAAATTTCTTTTCCACAAGAAAATCAAAGTTGAATAAAAATATGGCTTGGTAAATTTGTTATTAAAAATGGTAGAGCTAGGTAACTAACAAGTTTTGATGGTTGTGAGAAGCTTGCTTCTACATGAAGGTTGAGATTTGTAGGTACATTATGTTCGCGAGACGACCATTTTTCATCGAAGAATGAATAGCACACGAGGAACGAGCAAAACCAGGTGCATATGTTTCTTTTTAGCTTTGGTTATTAGTTAGTTAATAAGTGGAATGTAAATTGTATATTATTGACCTGGGTGAAATTTTGGGGAGGTTAGCCGTGTCACATCCTTTGTGCATTTTAAAGGCTCAATTCTTACACATTGAGGATAATGTTGACCTCAAGTGTGGGGATGGGGAGAAAAAGTTTTCGTTTTGCCCCTTTCATTAAACACTACACATTGAGGACAATGTTGACCTCAAGTGTGGGGATGAGGGAAAAATTTCAAAAATTTTTCAAAAAATGTCTTTGTTTGAAGCAATCTAAAAAGCACAAGTAACTAAGTCAATGAGGGATGACACAACCCACTTGGTGTCATGGTCAAGTTCAAATGATTAAGCATGAAGGGTATTTAGCGAGTGGTTATTTGGTAATAATCCGCCTGAGAAACTAATACATTATGCATATCACATACCATACCCTTCATACGTGAGATTTTGAGCCACTTTTACATGCACACACACACATGTATATATATATATATATATATATATATATATAGGGTCAGGATTTAGGAAAAACAGTGAAAAGTGTGAGAACAGTGAGAACGCTTATGGATCGTCAGTTCAAAACAATCTATGGACAAGATTGGCGTGGTGGCGTTTTCGTAAATAACAAAATTACTCCTGAAACGAAATTACCTACACAACAGCTTCAAACGAAATTAGAAGTTTCAAATGGAATAGCTATTTCAATCGAAATTAGTTCTTCACACGAAATCAGATTTCAAGCGAAACTATAATTTCGTGCGGAATTATGTAATTTCGTGTGGCTCTCAAACGAAATTACACACTGGTGCGAAATTAGAGCTAATTTCGTGCGGAATTAGCTAATTTCGTGTGAACTTTCAAGCGAGATTACACTTTTGAAACGAAAATATCAATCTCAAGCGATATTATGTAATTTCGTTTGAAATCAGTCTTGTAATTTCGTGCGAAATAGTGCTGACGTCATCATTTTCGATCTGTTTTTCAAACGAAATTACCAAATTTATCAGTTTTATGTCGAAGTAAGGTCCAATTTTCTCAAGGATTCATTAAAACACTGTTTCGCACTTAGGGTATGTTTGGCAAAAGTAGCTGGTGGCTGGTAGCTGAAAGCTGTAAGCTGGTAGCTGGTGGCTGGAAGCTGGTAGCTGTAGCTGGTAGCTAGTAGCTGTAACTTTTTAGATATATTTGGTGTTTGGTAGAGTAGCTGGAGCTTTTAATAAAATGTATAAAATTACCAAAATAGACATAACTAAAAATTTAGAAAGTTGATGCATTAAAAAGTTTCTTATTTTGAGAGGTTAAAATAGTCATTTTTCTCTAAAAGCTTGTAGCTCCTTCTAAACGCTACTAGTAGTAGCGTTCAACCAAAAGCTTCAAGCTCTTAACCTAAAAGCTTAAAGCTCCTTCAACCAAACAAGACTTTTTATTAAGTAGGAGCTTTTTCTTAAAAGCTTAAAGCTTGAAGCTCCTAAAAGCTCCTAAAAGCTTCATGCCAAACATACCCTTAATATGTGAAATTCAAGACATTTTGACCTAGAAAACTAGATTTTGAAAAGAAGGTGTAGAAGACAGATTTTAAGGCTTTTTTGGCAAGAACTCTTCCTCCTGAGCTCTGATACCACTTGTAGGATCGAGTTGTGACCCAAACGAGTCGTTCAGAAGAGTTCTTTATCAATTCAAAAGGCGGAAACAGATGAATTGACTTGGAAACAGCTTGATTCACTTTAAATTGTCTTGTTTATTGATTATAACACGTTTACAGATCAAATGACACGTTGGCAGCACTTCGGTACCGGAATCACAAAAATTACAAATGATTTCGCATGGAGGCTATTTATAGTATTCCTAATTCCACATGAAACAGTCCCAAACGGAATTAGATTCAAGCGGAATCTAATTCCGCACGGAATTACACATGATACCTTCAAGCGGAATTACTTACTTCATGCGAAATTACCTCTAAAAACCTAATTTCTCGAACTATGTGCCCTGATCTAACATACTTAATACAAGACTCGATACAAGACGAAGTCGACAGACGTATGCACCAACACTTTTTTGTCCTTTTATCTTCCCTTTTTTCATCTTTCGTGTCACAACACATCTTTATTTGTTGGCGTGTAAGATTTGTTTGGCGTTTATTTATATTCAATAAATATCTGGCGTTTTACTGGTCTTTCTAAGATCTGTGTCGTTGAATTAATCCTTCTTGTGTCACATAGATAACAGTTTGGCATTTATGGGGTTCCCAAATTCAATAAAATTAATTAATAATTCTAACATCTTTGGCGTCCATGGTGTTACCAAAATCATTATATACATTTAATAATTCAAACTATACATTTTTTTGGCTTTTTGTAGATTTTACCAGTTGAAAATAATCCCATATATATTATAAATGTATTTTTTTGTGTTCATGGCGTTATTAATAATTCAAAAGATTACAATAAGACGAGATCAAAACAAACTAATAGTCTTCTGTGTATGGGATTAAATCAGAGATGTACCCATCGCTTTGTTCATCGCTTTCTTCATATTCAACATCATCATGTTGTGCATTGGCATATAACGTTATTATGTCGTCTCGTCTTTGTTGCAGCCTATACTTAAATATCACAACAACCCTGGATCTTGCATCGTTCGAAGGTGCTAAATCACAGAGTTGTTCAAGGAGATGTAGTCTCCCTGTCTTCAGCATTTCTTCCGTCGGCAATGAATATTCGAACCCGTGTTGATAAGACACTTTAACCGTTCTTTTTTTTTTTTCATCCAAACTCCAACTGCTAACTGTTGGTAGAGGAATATCGTTAATATCATCATCATCTTCTGCTCCAAATTTTCTCTCCAATCTTCTTATTACCTTTCGAGTTCTTTCACAATCGTTTGCCATTAGAACCCCACTTAGGGAGTGTCCCTGATAGGCGTGTGACGTACCAGCAATG
This sequence comes from Helianthus annuus, assembly GCF_002127325.2. Taxonomy (NCBI): domain Eukaryota; kingdom Viridiplantae; phylum Streptophyta; class Magnoliopsida; order Asterales; family Asteraceae; genus Helianthus; species Helianthus annuus. The sequence continues at coordinate 21,075,154 of NC_035437.2, forward strand.
AGCCACTAATTACATAGAACCCATACATTTTTCTAAAATGAAGTTCTTGATTATTAATAAAACACCATCCAAGTTCAAAAGAAAACCAAAGTATTCAGCGGAAGCAAAATTAAACGAAGTTAAATAGTTTTAAAAACCATATATAGTATCAAGAAATCAATAGCATAAACTCATCCAGTCGACCCATGAGACTCCAGCTACTCCAGATCGCACGCTCCAATGCAATACAGCTAACGACCTACAAGCATGCAAACAAGTGTGTCAGACGACGCTGGTGAGTTCAAAGTTTTGTTACCGAGTTTAGTTTACCAGATACATGTATAAAACAGTTTAACAATTTGATTTGATGTTGTTATTAACTCGATTACCGAAATGGCTACAAGATGTGTTTGCCTAACCCCAATGTCTCTATCAAAACATTGGTCATGCTTTAAGGAAATTAGTTCACGCCCGACCTCCCTGGGACGGTGTGAGGGTGCCAAACCTAATAGCGCGACAAAAAGGGGGATAGAAGCAAGCCCGGTATTCCACCATGTCAGGGAACCATCCTCGAGTGTGCCCGTAGCATAGTTCACTCTGTCCCTAGCGGACAGTTACACATCGCGAATACTGATTCTGCCTTCTCAAACCATCGCAGGAGTCCTACAGCCCCTTCAGTCCCATTGAAGGTCTGTGGCTTACAATCCATGAACATCTTGAACGTACAAACAGGTGGAGCGGGTGGATTGTTTTGATTCGCAGGTTGACCTAAAATGAAAGAACGTACAATGCACAGATAAGATTCAAGTATATGACGCAAGGATAGAAAGTAATTGGCACATATCGTACCAGCCTGGTAAGCCGCTAAGGCTTCAGCTACACGAGTGTTGATCAAGTTGGTTAATTCGGCCTGCGTCATAGCAATGTGGCCACGTCCGCCACCTCGGCCTCCTCCACGTCCACTCATGGTTCTATATAAGAGAAGGGAACTATCTTAAGGGTCGAAACGAGGTAAAAGTCAAGTATCACATTAAAATCCATAAATATTAAGTTTACACATAATATGGCAGAATCCTTCTCACGCTCGTTAAGCCTTACTGGGACTTACATGCACCCCACATTATTATTATTATGTGTGCACCCATAATAATAAGGCAATTTGCATGCTCATCTCAGTGCCTCTTAACTTGCGCTAAAAGTTTCCCCCCGCATTAAAATAGCCAAGCAGTGGGTACTACAGGATTATGATTCACAAAAGTTGAAGAGTTGTGTCACACTATCAAATCTAGTATGTCGTTTTCATGTGGGTTGTGAGTGTGTGACTACTATTCAAGTAATTAATAAAGTAACAGAAGACGAACCTTGCAATCTGGAGCTGAGTGTCATGGTCGATTTTCGAAGTTGTTCGGTTATAGTCTGGTTTTATAAAAAAAAAAACGTTTTAAAACCAAGTTCACTATAACCGGTGGCTTTGATACCAAACTGTTGGTGCACTACATCTGCTGATTACGTCTTGTATCGAGTCATTATCTTAGAATGTTAGATCTAGGCACGTAATACGAGAAATTATGAGATTGTATAGGTTTATAGTGTTTGGATCGCTCATAGGTACATGGTGATAGTGGACCGCTCGTATGACACTATCTTGGGCCGCTTATGTGTCAACTTTCTGGACCGCTTTTATGACATGTATATGGACCGCTTATTGGGCCTGTCCAATAAGCGGTTCCAGTTGCCTATAAATACCTTATGAGCGGATTCATTTGTAACGGTTCCTGATTTTCGTACCGAAGTGCTGCCGGGTCGAAAACAGGTTGTATTCATCGTCAAATCAATAGAAAAGGAGTTTAAAGTGTTATACAAGCTATTCCTACGTCATTTACTTGTTTTCCGCACCTGTACTTGACGAAAACACCTCTGAACGACTCATTCGGGTCACCAAACGATCCTACACAAACTGTCACACCCCCACTTCGACTGCTACAGCCACCACACCTGCCAGTGATAATAACGCAAGTGGAACGATACTGACAAAGCAACCAGTGCAGGTCAATCTCAGAAAAGGCCTGATAACAGCAACAGCCGTAGTTTCAGTCAGTCTTCTTAAGTTAATCAAGGCTAGGGCAGCAATCAGAATCAGGGTTCTTATGTGGGAAAGAAGCCAAAGTGCAACAAGTGTGGCTATCATCACTATGGGCAGTGTGTAAGGACTTGTCGTAGGTGCGAGAAGGTGGGCCATGAGGCCAAAGACTGTAGAGCCCCACAGCCAAAACAGCAGCAACAGCAGAACCAGCAACACCAGCGACAGCAAAGGCAACAACCTCAGCAGAATCAGGGTGTTAAGAAAGGGTGTTTCCAGTGCGAGGACGAGGGCCACTTCAAGCGGGATTGCCCTCAGCTGAATCAGAATGCCAATAACAACAATGCTGGGAACAATAACAATAGGAACAATAACAACAGGAACAACAACAATGGGGGCAATGAGGGAAATGGTGCACACGGGAGGGTGTTCACTATTGGAGCTGGGGAAGCTAGGAATGATGGCAATGTAGTGACTGGTACGTTTTCGATAAACGATATGATTGCTTCTGTTTTATTCGACTCTGGTGCCGATCGGAGTTACGTATCCTTGGGGTTCAGTAGTCGTTTAGGATTGAGTCCTACACCTCTTGTCACTAAACACATAGTAGAGATAGCTGACGGTAAAACAACAGAAACTTCACATGTTCTCATTGGGTGCAAACTCGATCTCATGGGTCAAGTATTCGACATTGACCTACTCCCTGTTACTCTTGGAAGTTTTGACGTAGTCGTTGGCATGGATTGGTTGTCCAAGCACCAGGCGGAAATTCTTTGCAAGGAGAAAATCGTGCGTATTCCTCTCCCTAGAGGAGAATCCTTATCGGTTCAGGGTCATCATAGTGGTGCCATGGTTGGCATTATCTCGGCAATGAAGGCTCAGAAGTGTTTACGTAAGGGCTACCCTGCTCTTTTAGCTCTTGTTTCTGACTCGCAGTCTGATGAGAGAAGGATCGAGGATCTGACAGTGGTTCGTGAATTTCCCGATGTATTTCCTGAAGAACTCCCTGGCTTACCTCCACATCGTCAGGTGGAATTTCAGATTGACCTCGCGCCAGGAGCAGCCCCGATTGCTCGTGCTCCTTATCGTCTTGCGCCAGGAGAGTTACAGGAGTTGTCGAATCTACTCCAAGAGCTGTTGGATAGGGGTTTTATCCGACCTAGCTCTTTGCCTTGGGGAGCCCCAGTACTGTTTGTGAAGAAGAAGGATGGGTCCTTTCGGATGTGCATAGATTATCGTGAGCTTAACAAGGTGACAATCAAGAATCGCTACCCTTTACCGCGCATTGACGACTTGTTTGACCAGTTGCAAGGGTCAAGTTTTTACTCTAAGATCGACTTAAGATCGGGCTATCATCAGGTACGAGTCAGGGAGGAGGATGTTCCAAAGACGGCTTTTCGAATGCGGTATGGCCACTACGAGTTTTTAGTTATGCCTTTTGGGATGACTAACGCACCAGCGGTCTTCATGGATCTCATGAATCGTGTGTGCAAACCGTATCTCACTGACTTCGTTATTGTTTTCATCGACGACATCTTGATCTACTCCAAGAGCGAGGAGGACCATGAGCGACATCTATGTCTTATCTTGGAGCTCCTGAGGAAGGAGCAGCTTTACGCGAAGTTTTCTAAGTGTGATTACTGGATTCGGGAGGTACACTTTCTAGGGCATATTGTTAATGAAAAGGGGATACACGTGGATCCTGATAAGATCGACGCTATTAGGAATTGGGCGGCACCAAGGAATCCTTCGGAGGTGCAACAATTTCTTGGTCTTGCACGGTACTATCGTCGGTTCATTCAGGATTTCTCAAAAATCGCTCAACCTCTTACCTCCATGACGCAGAAGAACGTAGTTTATTCTTGGGGAACGAAGCAGGAGAATGCTTTCCAACTTTTGAAGCAGAAATTGTGCAGCGCACCGATTTTATCTCTACCAGAGGGTACCGAGGATTTTGTGGTTTATTGTGATGCTTCTATTCAGGGCCTCGGTTGCGTGTTGATGCAGCACAACAAAGTGATAGCATATGCTTCTCGACAGTTGAAGGTGCACGAGAAAAATTATACGACTCATGACTTGGAGTTAGGAGCTGTGGTTTTCGCGTTGAAGATCTGGAGGCATTATCTGTACGGTACCAAATGCACCATCTACACCGATCACAGAAGCCTTCAGCATATCTTCGACCAGAAAGAATTGAATATGCGGCAACGGCGTTGGATAGAGCTTTTGAATGATTATGAGTGTGCCATCAAGTACCATCCGGGCAAGGCAAATGTTGTGGTCGACGCCCTCAGTCGAAAGGATACTGCACCTAAGCGTGTGCGAGCATTACAACTCACCATTCAATCTAGTCTTCCTTCCCAGATACGAGATGCCAAGGTAGAAGCGTTGAAACCAGAAAACGTCAGGGCTGAAGCTCTACGCGGCTCAGGGCAACGGTTAGAACAAAAGGGAGACGGCGCCTACTACGTAACCGGACGCATCCGGGTCCCATTCTATGGCAATTTACGAGAACTTGTAATGGAGGAAGCACATAAGTCTCGCTACTCAGTACATCCTGGTTCGGATAAGATGTACCACAACCTGAAGACTACGTATTGGTGGCCTAGCATGAAAGCTCACATAGCAACTTACATTAGTAAATGTTTGATTTGTGCTAAAGTCAAAGCGGAGCATCAGAAGCCCGCGGGTCTACTTCAGCAGCCAAAGATACCCACGTGGAAGTGGGAGCAGATCGCCATGGATTTCGTTACATGGTTACCAAGGACTCAGGCTGGAAACGATACTATTTGGGTGATTGTTGACCGTCTCACGAAGTCAGCGCATTTTCTCGCAATCAAGGAAACAGATAAGTTTTCCTAGCTGGCAGAAGTTTATCTTAAGGAGGTGGTTTCTAGACACGGGGTGCCAACTTCTATCATTTCAGATTGAGATCCGCGTTTTACTTCTGAATTGTGGCAGTCAATGCATAAATCGTTCGGTTCACAACTCGATATGAGTACTGCTTATCACCCACAGACGGATGGTCAGAGCGAGCGCACCATTCAAACACTTGAAGACATGTTGCGGGCATGTGTTATTGACTTTGGCAAGGGTTGGGAGAAGCACCTGCCGTTGATAGAGTTCTCCTACAACAACAGCTACCACACTAGTATTCAGGCGGCTCCGTTCGAAGCATTGTACGGGCGGAAATGTCGTTCTCCTCTCTGTTGGGCTGAGGTGGGTGATAGCCAGATCACAGGTCCTGAGCTTGTTCTTGAAACGTCAGAAATGATTGTTCAAATCAGGAATCGTATGGCAGCGGCACGTGATCGTCAGAAAAGCTACGCCGACAAGCGTAGGAAACCGTTAGAGTTTGCAGTGGGTGATTGGGTTATGTTGAAAGTTTCGCCATGGAAGGGTGTCGTACGCTTTGGGAAGCGCGGTAAGCTTAATCCACGTTATGTTGGGCCATTTAAAATCTTGGAGCGTATCGGTAAGGTGGCCTACAAGCTTGAGTTACCTGCTGAGTTGGGTAATGTTCACGATGTCTTTCATGTATCGCAGTTGAAGAAGTGTTTGTTTGATGAAACCCTGGTTGTGCCATTTCAAGAGCTGAAGATCGACGACAAGTTGCAGTTTGTCGAAGAGCCTATAGAGATTATGGACCGGGAGGTCAAGGTGCGTAAGCATAGTCGCATTCCAATTGTGAGAGTTCGTTGGAACTCAAGACGTGGACCGGAGTTCACGTGGGAGCGAGAAGATCAGATGAAACTCAAGTATCCTCAACTTTTTCCTAATGACAAGTCTAAGTCTGATGGAACTAGTGAATTTCGGGACGAAATTCCCAATCAAGTTGGGGATGATGTGGCACCCGCGGAAAATGCACCGTTATCCTGAATTAACACCGCACTGTTTGGTGGATTGCTTGTCAAATTTCGGGACGAAATTTCTTTCAAGTTGGGGATGATGTGACAACCCGAACTTTCAAGGCCAGTTACGTTTTAATCTTGTGATTTTAACTTTGTTAAAATTTGATAACTTTGTTATATAACATGTATTGGGCCACGTTAACCGACCACGAGTATGCTTGGGCCTGCTAGAGCCCAACCGAACATCAGAAAAGACAAGTCAAGCCCATCTTCCTAACTATTGTTTGCATAGAGTTGTATAAGAATGCTTGAGTATTTGCAAACCCACTCGTAACACATTATATGCTTAATACACACCATGGACCCCTAAACCATGATATTATGTGAATGGGCTTAAGCCCATTCCGGTTTTAATGTCACCGCCTCAAACAAATGTCATATTTGTATCGTATAAGGTTGTTATTATCATAAACTCAAAATAAAAACCTACTGCTTCCCTATTATTCGTGCGTACGGCAACAGGGGACTTCCCTCTCTCTCAAGTTATCATCTGGTGCGAGTGAATTTTGGTTAGTATGCTAATGTTACCTTAATCTATGTATAAATGATGTGATGTTTGATAATTGTTTTTGTGATGTTTGAGGACTAATATAGATTTAGGGTATTATAAAAACTGTGCCATATATGTGTGTATCCTCTTTCACGTGATTATGTGGCCCAAGAAAAAGTGATGGTGTGATATCATATCCAAGTTCCCCCATGTGATCTATTATTAATGATATGTCAATGGTTTTGTTGGTCCAATACAAGTGAAGGTACATGGCCTAATAAAAAAATTGCTAATATTGAATTCAAACAGGCGGCCCATGTGAATATAGTCAAGTAATCATACATGTGCCATTAATGATGAGAAGATGTGCTATTTGGGAAATTGTGATCTATGAAAATGGCTGCCATATTCTTGAATAATATTATACTTATAATTTTAGTATACAATAACTAAGAATGATAATAATCAGTTATGTAAAGGGATGAATAACCACATGATTTAGTGATTTGCTTTAAATGATTTTGAAACCATATGCAATTATAGAATTATAGAACTTAAATAAAATGCAAATACAATTGATTTGTATTACATCGTCTGACAATATGATTTATCACTGGACCAAATAGTGGATGGTGGGCCGATGTTGTTGTGGGCCGGTTGGTATGTTTGGTTAAGCAAATAAGTGAATTACAAAATTCATGAGGTTTACAGATTAGTTGTTATTATATTTATTTTATGTAATAATGGGCTACTTTGTCTAAAACATATATTGGATTGGGTTGGGAATATGAGAGCCACGAGCCGAGTATGTTGGACCATGCTGTAAAGTATATCTTCTGGTTGGGCCGGCTGGGGTTGGATCTAATGGTTATTCGAGTGCACACTGTTAACCTATGTTTGTAGGGTGGAACTAGGGTATGTATTATAGTGTGAAAATTGTTATGTGTGCAGTATATGAATAGTTTAAGTGACATGTGATAAATGCTTTTGTGATACATGATCAGTGTTGTTTGACGGATGCTACCTGTACAACTTATTTGATGATTAGTGCGCTATTTGTGTCGTATGTGCAAAGAGTGTATAACCTATGATATTTATGTGTATGGGAAACTGACTGGCATTGAAACCATACTAGGGTTCGAGTGTCCAACTATAAACAAGTAATTAACCTTACCGAGCAAACCAAGGTGAGTTCACTGCTCTTTTTCCAAGCATGCATCCCGGGAAGGGATATTGGGTAACGTTCCAGGGAGGAATGCAGGTTATTGGGATGTTGGTTATTACTCAGTTTCTATCATATAAGACCCCTTACATCTACCGACAGTTGCCGGGAAGGCAACGAGGTTATTAGTTGATAGCGCTATTAGGTTTGGCACCCTCACACCGTCCTAGGGAGGTCGGGCGTGAACTAATTTCCTTAAAGCATGACCAATGTTTTGATAGAGACATTGGGGTTGGGCAAACACATCTTGTAGCCATTTCGGTAATCGAGTTAATAACAACCTCAAATCAAATTGTTAAACTGTTTTATACATGTATCTGGTAAACTAAACTCGGTAACAAAACTTTGAACTCACCAGCGTCGTTTGACACACTTGTTTGCATGCTTATAGGTCGTTAGCTGTATTGCATTGGAACGTGTGGTCTGGAGTAGCTGGAGTCTCATGGGTTGACTGGAGGAGTTTATGCTATTGATTTCTTGATACTATATATTGGTTTTTAAAACTATTTAACTTCGTTTAATTTTGCTTCCGCTGAATACTTTGGTTTTCTTTTGAACTTGGATGATGTTTTATTAATAATCAAGAACTTCATTTTAGAAACATGTATGGGTTCTATGTAATTAGTGGCTCATTGCTGGTACGTCACACGCCTATCAGGGACACTCCCTAAGTGGTATTTTGGGGGTGTGACATATTAGTGTAATAATTTTATTTAAAAATTTTAGGAATGTTACATCCTCCCCACCTTGTTTTAAATCTTGTCCTCGAGATTTGGGCTACGATATTTTCTTGGGGTTACGTCACATCTTGTAGCTGGTTATCAAGGTGTCTGGGATAGAATCATAGGATAGTTAAAATTTAATAGTCTCAAAACTTAGTTTGAGGAGTTGATGTTAACCAAATGAGATGAAATAATACCATTAACAAGGTGACTAAGTTTCATGAATCAAAAGAGATATTTGATAGGCATAGAATTTGAAATGCAATGACTAGTAGAAACAATAGGATTCAATGTCAGAAAAGAACTAACTTTAATCATCAATTGAGAGAGATTCTGAATCAATAATCTCAATTTGTGAATGGAAGTATGAAAAATGATTTGTCAATGATCAAACTAGAAATCAATAACGTTTATTTAAATGGCAAAGATACACTGGACAATACAATAGAATTTAGTGTATCATGGTCTAAATACATAATTGTATCAAGACTACTTGAATGATGAATCAAACGAATGACTGAAGGAATTCAATGATTACGGTGACCAAATGAATTCACCGTTTTTGAAAGTAACCGAAAGTTTCAAATAAAGTGGATCTGGATATTCAAAAGATAGGATGTTTCGAATGAAATAATAAATATTGTAGGATTAATGAAAGAAATATTGGAGGCACGTAAGAACAAAAATTTAGGTACCTTTATCTTAACTCAAAATTGTATGAAGATTGGTTTAGGATCAATGAATCAATAAATTCGTACCTCATGTGTGACAATGAAATGAGTCCAAGTTTCAAAGAAATCACCACCTCAAGGTGTCGTGCTTTATCAAATGATATATTGAAATTCGGACAATGAGATTACCTCGAATATGATGATCTCAATTCATCATATGAGATTTTGAATTGAATGTGTATTGTGAACAAGTTCAAACAATTGAGCTTGGTTTGGACATATTCTAACAATGGATATGTGTATTGACAAGAAATGGTTTTAATGAAAATCTGGTAACTAAGAAGAGGAGTTTTTCAAGAAATCGGTTGACTCGATTATCAAAAGTCATCATTTTAAAATCAGAGGGGGGGGGGATTTATTAAGACTCGTGAGTAGATGATCTTTTTGAATTGAATTCACATGCATGACAACCAATGTACAACATAGGAAATTGGTCAAGAGATGAGACAAATAAGAGTTGACTCTATAAAAGGAAAAACAAAGACCTTTTATTGATGAAGTTTTGATCGGAATTAAAAGTCAACTAATAATTAAGTGCAGACAAAATATAAGGGTGCTTATTTTAAAAGTTGCTATTGGCTCGGGTGTTATAAATTTTTATGCGTTCTTCTCAGCTTCATCTGGGTTTCTGTTCTCGTTGTCGGGGGCCTTAGATAGTTTTGGGCAGTAGTGACGGAAGTGGCCTGGATCTCCACATTTGTAACATACGTTATTTTCCCTTTTCCTTCTATATTCTTCTTCTACATGTCCAGCTTTCTTGCAGAAGTTACAGCGAAGTGTCTTCTTAAAATAACGTTCTCTTGCGTGCTTTTTGCTATTGCTGGTAGGTTGTGCGATTTCTGGTTTCATTCCTTTGTCCTTGGAGGATTTGTTAGAGTAGAATTCCTTATAGGAGTAGCCATAGGTTGTGGTTTTCTTTCGTTTGGAAGATGGAGTTTTGATACGAATATCATGACTTTCGTTGATACTAGGGCTAGGTATGAAGTGATGGGTATGCCTACAGTGTATAGTACGATCTTCGTTTACAGAAATCTTAATAGCTTTAATGATTGAAGGTATGGCATTCAATATTTCTTGAGCTATTATATTTTCTATAGTGTTTCTATCAAAAGAGTTCCAATTATTATTCTCAATTTCTTGATCACATGCCATTTCCTTTGACATCTGAATTACAAACATGTTTAGATATAATTATCACAAAACTGAGCAATTATATAGGCATATTTTGTTTATCACCATTATAATCATAGCTATTAGTATTATGTGACGATAATGAAGGTAACATATACCTGTTATGTCTTAACATTTTCTTTTACTATATCTTATCAAATTATAAGGAAAATGGAATCTTATATGTGTTCTTCCTTTGATGTAATAGCTTTTATATTGCTTTAATTTACTTATATTTCCAGGGCTTATGGTTGGATAGGTATATAAAGATAAAAGCTTTATATGAAATTCTGAGATTTTCCGTCTTTGATCCATTTATTGTTTTTCAAGAGGTGGTGCTAATACAAATATTCTTAAGGTATCTTTTGAATTAAAGCTGAGTAACAAAATAGATCTTAAGTAAACATGTTGGTTGGTTTCTTATGTTATATAAAAGCTTGTCCTTTTGCAGAAGTCATTTAATTCTTATATATTAAAAAATTGTGTCTTGTATATACATACGTATAATTATAAAGTTTTAAAATTTCTTTTATAATATCAATATATGGAAATTCGAGTTAATTAATTGTATTAACTATCATGTTTATTTTCATAACTTTGTTTATTCCTTGATATTAACCGAATAAATTTCTATCAAATTTATTGAAGATAATATTTTAGAACAAAAAGGGAATTCATCAGAAAGAATAAATTTAATAGAGATATAATTTTCTGGATTCTTTTTAGAGAATTTCTAATCTTGATAGGTTAACCAAATTTTGATTAGAACATATTTATAATTCAATTCAAATTATATCTATTTATGTAATAGACAATACAAAGTCTGGTGTTTCTAAATTCGATTCTTAATGGAGTATTATTCTTGTATCATAATATATATACATATGACTTAAATATAATTTAAGAAATAAATCAAACTTATCCAATGGTAAAAAGCGTTTCCTTTATAAATATATGTATATATATTTTAAACCATATTGTTCTACCGTACTAAAATTTTTTGTACATGTTTTACTTCATGGATAAAATATTATTTATAATATTGATACAAATCGTAGATATAAAATATACATACATTTGACTTACAAATGAGTTTTAAGTTATTTTCTGTGGACACATAGGTATTATGTATTTAAAATTACAGTATCAAGTTGTTGTATGTATTCTAGTTTCATAAATATTGTTTTATAAAATATTTTGCATTTTCTGTGGTATACATATATATGTTTAAATTTTAAAATCGTAGAACTGTGTTTATTATTAAATTTAAGGATTACGTTTTATAAAATCCTTTTTAATATAACTTTATTCAAGAGTGAAATATTTTATTTTTCCAAAAATATTATTACCATTATTAGTGTAATTCAAAACAGAATTTAATAATATAAATAATGATAATAACAACATATCTTAAATATTTTTCTTTAGAGAGCATGGGTATATAAAGTTTTTCTAATGTATTAATTATCATAAATATTGACCTTACACATAATTTCTGAATATTACGTAATTTATCAAATTTTGATAAATAATATTTAATATTTAATAATACGATAAGGAATTAGAAAGTGATTTACAAAGTATTTCAAATTATTGTGTTTAAATAATATTGAAACATTATCTTTTAACATAATTAATATAATTGTATGTTTTATCAAAATTTTGACAAATACATATTTTTTTTAATTCGAGTAAAATTATGTCATAATTTAGAAAATATACTACTTTCATTAATGATATTTTAGGGATGTCGTACCTAAGGGTATTATCTTATATTTAAGATGTTAATGACAATATCATAATATTATTATAATTTATTTTGAATTGTATTCACATAAATATGTGGATATAGAAATAAATATTATATTATGAATATATTCTTCTAACATATTGTAAGATACAATAGGAGTTGAGAATTTATAAAATCATTTAGGTATGATGTATATTATGACAATTACAAAGTATTATATCTGAATTGCATTTATCTTCTATTAATATTAAAATATTAATATTAATATTCTATCATTATTATAAAATTTATATTGCATTATATTCCTATATATACATATGGATATAATGTATCACAAAATTTACTAAGACATACTATCATTAATATAGCACAACTGTAAGATGCAGATATGGGTAACACATATTGGGAATTCAAAATTCGGTAAATGGCATAAAAATCATAATAAACACATTAAGATTTTTATGTTCACAGGGTAACACATAAGATATTAATTTCCTAACACGAATGGTTAAGGGTTTAGGTATTAGAAGAACACCTAAAGGGCTTAAACCAGTGGCATAGCTCTGATACCACCTTCTGTCACAACCCCCGACCGCTATTCCGGGAGCGGGCGACCGTGAACCAGTTTGAGTGGTATCGGTGTTTATCAATTTGGCAGCGGAAAATTTCATCAGGACCGTAGTTAGGAAATATTTTATCAGAGTTAAACACCAAAAATTTTTAGATTAAAGAAATGGGATAAAACCCAAGTTTCTTTGATAATACTTTTATAAGTGAGACAAAACCCGATTTTTTTTCATTTTGATACATTTATAGGGAATAACCCCAATTATTGAAAATAATTCTACTTTTTAATGTAGGAAATAGGTTCACCTTTTGTAAAATATAATTACAAAATATATCATAACGAGACTCTCGTTATTCTTAAGAAATATCATAGTACAATACCGGTTGCAATAACTAAATAAAAAGAATATAAATATAATTATATATACCAATCTTGATTCAAGCCGCATCTCTGGTGGGTTCTTCACGCGCACTTGATAGCATCCTAGACTCGAGTATTCATCATCTCAAGTCTTGAAAAATACTCCTTGACTTCAACAAAGAGCACACTAAAACGTTGACGATTTTGGTTGAGGCACGTGTTCAACACGCTTCCCTTATAACAGATTTCACGCCTCTACTAAAGACGACGCGTCTGTCTCCCAGGGTACAACAGCCGAAGCAGTCTGTACTGCCGGAGATGGCTCACCGGCCCAAGGTTACATCCGGTAATTGAAGTGTTTGAACTCATGTGGTGGAAAACTGTTGGGATTGAATCCTATCAGAGGAACAGATAATTAAAGCCAAAACTGGATCAGAGCAGTGGATCCTAAATAAGCAGATGTTGATATACAAATCTCTCCCCTTGAAAGTGATTACAACTACTGATGACCTCCTATTTGCTGATCTTGCTAAACTGCTGACCCATAACTGCTGCTCAACTAAAGATCTGATGGAAGACTAAAGTCCTGCTGATTCAATCTACTGCCTTGAGTCAAGCACTGCTGATCCGGACAAGTGCTGCTGGGTTCACAGCAGTAGAAGGTTGCAGCAGCTGTTCTAAAGTCTGTTTTGTAATAGAATGTATTAGCAGTAGTTAACACAAGCAGTGTCTGTATAGATCAGAGGTTAGAGTTTGTTAGGAGGTTAGATGTCACTTTCATGGTGACGTCAACTAAGATGCTCAGTAGTTTGCAAGTGCCTATAAATAGTTCAGTACTTTGTACTGTTCTATTAGCTCTTTGCATCATTCGTCTTCTTTGCACGAACAAACTACTGAGCTCTGGCTGAGGGGGAGTTTGCAATCATTCATCAATCATTGTAATCGTGTTTGAAATAAATTCAATCTTTCGGTTCATTGTGTAAAGATGTTTGATAAAAGTATTACTCTCGTTTGATTGTATGCAAAGTTTGTGTTCATTATAATTTCCGCTGCACACTCGTCCATTTTCATCTTATTTACAAACATAAAATACAATCAAAAACAAACTCAGATCCAACATTTGGTATCAGAGCTTGGACAGTCAAATTTGATTTAACAGTCATTTTGACGTAAATAGTTCAGCTCATAACAGTTGATATTGATCGTTTGTTCGTCGTCGAAAAACAGAGTAAGGATTAATCACCATTAAAGTTGATTTCTCAGTACCTGTAAAACAACAAGAATGATGTCACAATCTCAGGACGATAAAAACAACATTGGTTCGCTTTTTAAACCACCTATGCTAAAAAGAAATGAGTACAACATCTGGCAGAGGAGGATGGGTCACATCCTCGCTCAACAAAGCACAGGTTGTTGGAAGTCTGTCATCTTTGGTCCTCATGTTCCTACAGTGCCAAGCGCTGAAGATGCTAAAAAACAAGTTCCAAAACCTGTTGAAAATTATACTGAAACAGATTATCAAAAATTTGAACTAGATGCTAAAGCGTTTAGTATCATAGCATCAGCGCTGCCCAACGAAATATATACTGGATTGTTACATTGTGACAATGCCAAAGAGTTGTGGGACGCGCTTAAGGAACAGTTTGGGGGTACCGAAGAAGTCATAGAAAACAATAGGGAAATCCTGAACCAACAGTATGAAACATTTTGTCATGTTAAAGGTGAATCACTGACGCAACAATTTGAGCGTTTCAGTTGTCTCATCAGTGAACTGAGGCTTGTTAAAACCACTTTTACAAACTCAACTCAAAATAGCAGGTTCCTCAGGTCACTGCCAGAAAAATGGGACACCATAGCTTTTGTCACCCGAAATTCACCTGAGTTCAAGGATCTGACCTTGACCCAACTCCATGGTCGACTCCTGACCTACGAAAGGGAATTGAACCAGAAAAGGAAGTTACAAGAGTCAGGGAAAACCGTTGATGATTATTCATTCGGTAACACTGCTCTTCTGGGTCAAGAAGAATCTGGTGGTAGTGGTAAGGATCAGGGTTATGATCATTTCATTGACATAACTGCTGGTGCAAATTTTAACAACCCTGATCCTCACTCTACAGGTTATGCATTCACTGCAAATGAAAACCAGATGTCACACAATTTAAGCTTTGAACTCAATGATCTACAGCATTTCGACCCCACTGATCTAGAGGAAATGGACATTTTGCACCAACTGGCCTTGCTAGGTGTTAGAACTAGCAAGTTTTATAAAAGAACAGGGTGAAAATTCCCAGGGTTGCATGGGAATCTAAGGGTTGGGTTGGATAAATCAAAAATCAAGTGTTATAAGTGTAACAGGTTAGGACATTTTGCTAGAGAGTGTAGGAGTCAAGCAACTGGTCCCATAATCACTCACCCTAGTTCAAATCCTAGACCTCAAAATCAAAACACTGTGCACTATGCCCAATATGCCCCGGCAGCACATGTGAACACTGCTCACTATGCTGTTGCTCCTGTGCCAGTGCATTATTTCCAAACAACTGCTCCACAGATCCAATATGTTTAAACCCCTGCTCCCAGGCACAAGTGCAACCTGCACCACAAACCACTGCTCCAGTAGCAACACAACCAGATCAACAAAGTTTCTTTACTCAAGAATTTGTTGACTGGAGCAGTATGCCTGAAGACCTCAGTGATGCAAATTTTGCACTCTATGCTTCTAATGTTTCTTCTCATGATGAATTTTGTTTGATGGCATTAGAGTCAATACAGGATGATGTTGAATTTGAAGAGGAACAGCTGGTCTCTGAAACAGTGGATGAGGTGATTGAAGAAGTGGTTACTGCTGTGGCTAATGAAGTACTGTTGGAAGAAAGTTCAGGCACCCTGTTTGAACCACTGACAGATCCATGGTCCGAAGAAGAAAAGACAGGTGAGATAGAAGAGAGAGCTGAAGATGAGGAAAATCCTAAATGTGATTGTGCAATGATGGCTGCTGCAAAGGTATCACCTCAAGTTCTTGAAAAACTGTGTTCTGACAATTGCATTATTGCTTTTGCTAACATCAAAGAGGTGAATGAAAACATAACCAAAACCCAACTTCAAACCTTGGTAGAAAAATACCAAGGTTGCAAAAAGGAGTTAGAATCAACCCAGATCACATGTGAGAGATGGGTAGAATCATGCAAAGGGTATGAGGTTATGCTTGAGAAACAGATAAAAAGCAATGTGAAATTTGGGGTTGGTTATAGAAAACATGATGATGAAAACACTGCTTTAGAAAAATCTGTTTCAACCACTGATGTAACTGCTGAGTTCATCCCCACAAACAAGAATGGCCAAGAAGTGAAAATCACTGACAAACTTGGTAACAAAATCACACTTGACAGACCAATGGGCCCCTCTGTTTTTGAGGAGATTGAAAATCATCAATTTAAACCAAAGTGGTCTGATGAGTGTGATATTCTTGAAAACTTCAAGCCAATGGACTTTACATCAACTGATGGTGTTAAAGCTCCAAAAGCTAAAGTTATACCTCTCAAGGACATCCCAGCAGTGGTTAAAGCCTCTGCTACAAAGGAGTCTGAAAAGAGAAAGAAGAAAGAGAAAATTGATAACTTGTTTTGTGAATTCTGTGAGAAAAGGAACCATCTAACAAAAGATTGTTTCCACTTAAAAGCTTATGATATAAACAAAACAAGTGTCATAGTTTCAGCTGAAAGTTGCATTGTTTGTGGTAAAACAAACCACAAAACTCAAGCATGTGTGTATCTCAAAAACTTTGATATCAAAAAGAATGAGTACCTTGCTAAAACATCCTTGAGTCAATCAGCATCACCATCTGTCAAATTCACAAAGAAACAACCACTGTTTGTGCCAGTTCAAACAGCTGTCACAAAACAGCTGAACCAAACATCTGTCAAAAGAGATGTTCAGGTTACTGATGCACCTCCTGCCAATCAGTTCAGAAAAGGCAAGGAAAAACAGTCTTACCAAAGGATTCCACACGTTTATGAGGTCTACAAAAAGCCCTCTAAACCCAGAGTGAATAGGCATCCTTTTGGGTATCAGCAGGTGATTGGGCAAGACCCTCAACAGTGGTTAGCAAGAAACAGTACTAAAACTGTCCAAACCCCTGACTTAACCACTGTCCATCACACTGCATCCATACCAGACACTGTTGAGACTCCATCCAAAGCCCTGTTAGCTTTGGAGTCCTTAATGAACTAATCCTTTTACTTCATGTGCAGGGAGCTTCTGCATGCTTTGATAGCCTTTGGTATGTAGATAGTGGAGGCTCCAGGCACATGACAGGATGTAAAGCCCTCCTCAAAGACTTTAAAATCCATGGAGGGGGTGATATATCCTTTGGAAATAATAGTAAAGGGAAAGTTCTGGGGTCTGGAACAGTGCAATCTGGTAATGTAAAATTTGAAAATGTCAATCTAATAGACAATCTGAAATTCAACCTTCTGAGTGTATCTCAAATGAGTGACAAAGTGTTTGGGTCATTCTTCACAAAAGACTGTTGTAGGATTGTTGGACCAGAGATGGTCAAAAAGATTGAAGCAATAATCAAAAATGGTCAAACTAAACTTGTTGCTCAAAGAAGTGGCAATGTTTATGTTGTTGACATGTCTAAAGAGTGTCCCAGAGCTGATGCCTGTCTGTTCTCAGCTGCCTCTAATAAAGAGACAGAACTTTGGCACAGAAGACTGGGGCACACAAATCTTAAGACAATAACAGAAATTTCAAAAAATGGTTTGGTGAGAGGTCTACCACAAAAATTGTTTTCATGTCCTGAACATTGTATTTCCTATTTAAAAGGAAAACAACATAAAAGTTCTTACAAGTCCATTGAAGAGTCCAAAACAACCCAGTGTTTGCAAATGCTACACATGGATTTGTTTGGCCCAGTTCAAGTCATGAGCCTCAAAAAGAAAAGATATTGTTTGGTTATAGTTGATGACTTTTCTAGGTTTACATGGACTTTCTTTTTGCACTCTAAAGATGAAACTGCAGGCATTTTGCAAGACTTTGTGACACAGGTTGAAAAGCAATTTGATCTTCCAGTAAAAAGCTTTAGGAGTGACAATGGCACAGAATTTAAAAATAAGGAGTTGGATGCCTTCTGTGTGAAGAAAGGGATTGTAAGGCAGTACAGCATCCCTAGAACACCAGAGCAAAATGGGGTTGTTGAGAGAAAGAACAGAACTTTAATTGAGGCTGCCAGAACCATGCTTGCAGATTCAGGTTTGCCATTAACTTTCTGGGCAGAGGCAGTAAACACTGCTTGTTATGTCCAGAACAGAGTTTTAATAAACCCCAGGCACAAAAAGACTGCCTATGAAATTCTGTATAAAATCAAACCACTGATCTCATACTTCAAGGTGTTTGGCTACCCATGCTTTATTTTGAACTTAAAAGATTCCATTTCAAAATTTGCAGCCAAAATTGATTGTGGTTATTTTCTGGGATACTCAACCACTGCCAAGGCCTACAAAGTGTTCAATGCACGGACCAAGGTAGTGGAGGAGACTTTGGATGTAAAGTTCAATGAACTTTCATCAATGAAAATCCCAACAAATCCTGCTGATCTGTTTGATCTTGAAAAATTCACTTTTGAAAATACTGCTATCAAGACTAACAGTGCAGGTCCATCAGAGGATACATCACCAGACTGTGGGATGAAATCATCATCCCTCAAAGGTCTGCCACAAAGGGAAAAGCACCAGTTGTTCAAAACAGCTGCCAAAGCTCAACCACTGCTACCTCAACAGTTGTTGACCAAAGTAGCCCATCTACCACTGCTTCCACATCCTCAAACACTGCTGACAACAGTCCTCAAACAGTGGATAAAAGTCAGCAGTGGTCCACTTCATTACCACCCATTCCACCACCTTTTGAAGCCACTGCTGGGTCATCAAAGTCACCAGCAGTGGTTAGCTCAGATGCTACACATTTGCAGCCTTCACCAACAAATGCCATCATACCATACCAAGGAGATTTAATCTTCTTGAGATCTCATCCACCTGATCAAATCATTGGCAACATAAATGAAGGGGTGCTCACAAGAAGCCAAACCCAAAACATTTGTCTTTTTGTTGGCTTTCTATCACTCCATCAGCCAGTCAAGTACCAAGAGGCACTAAAAGACAACAGCTGGGTAGAAGCCATGCAAGAGGAGCTCCAACAGTTTAAAAGACAACAAGTATGGGAGCTTGTACCACTGCCAAAAGAGGTTAGTCCCACTGGCACAAAGTGGGTCTTCAAGAACAAAACAGATGAAAGGGGCATTGTTGTCAAGAACAAAGCCAGGCTTGTGGTTCAAGGTTACAGACAGGAAGAGGGGATTGATTATGATGAAACATTCGCCCCTGTTGCAAGATTGGAAGCTATCAGACTGTTCCTGGCCTTTGCTGTCAACCACAACATGAAGGTGTTTCAGATGGATATCAAAAGTGCTTTCCTCTATGGTACATTGCAAGAAGAGGTGTATGTATGTCAACCTCCAGGCTTTGAGGATCCATTTTATCCTGATCATGTCTACAGGCTAAACAAAGCCTTGTATGGCCTGAAACAAGCACCTAGGGCCTGGTATGAAACTCTTTCCAACTTTCTACTCTCAAATGGTTTCAAAAGAGGTACCACTGATAAAACACTGTTTCTTAAATGGATAGGGAAAGATTTAATGATTGTCCAAATTTATGTGGATGACATTATTTTTGGAAGCACATGTACCAAAATGTGTGAAGAGTTTAGAGAACTCATGACAACTGAGTTTGAAATGAGTGCAATGGGTCAGCTGCAATGCTTTCTTGGTCTCCAAGTACAGCAATTTCAAAATGGAACCTTCATTCATCAAAGCAAATATGCTAATGAACTTTTAACCAAATTTGATATGAATGATTGTAAACCATGCAGCACACCCATGGCCACAAATAAGCTGGTCATGTCTGATGAAAAGGATGAGCTGATTGACCAAACACTTTATAGAAGCATGATTGGGTCTTTATTGTACCTAACTGCATCTAGACCAGACATCATGTTTGCAACATGTGTCTGTGCAAGAAGTCAATCAGCTCCCAGAAAATCAAATCTCATTGCTGTAAAAAGGATTCTCAGATACATAAAAGGTGCTCCCACACTTGGTATCTGGTATCCAGCTAATGGGAATATTGTAGGACCGGTTTTGACTCCGAAACGATTGCGTAATCGAACGTGTGACGTGCGGAATCCGTACACGAACGTGACCGAACACACGAGATGTAATCTAAACTGTGATTCTATTAGATGAATCTGAAAACGTACAGCACCTGAATCACAAACACGAACTTTCTCTCTCTAGCTTCTCTCTCTAGCCTCTAGCTCTCCAAGATGTAAAATGGCAAAAAGTCCTAAAACAAAGGCATAAGCCTCCTATTTATAGGCCAAGGGGTTTAATGAGGAATCTCATTAATTACAGTTATGCCACCTTGCCTTTTTGACTAACTATGATTAATATAACAATATGAATCTTGTTTTCTTCGGTTTCTGCTACAGACTAGATTGACGGAGGCGATAGACAGATAATGCACTAACAGACTCCCCCTTGGATATTGTTGTAGTCAATCCGTAGTCAAACTCGTAGCGCCTTTTCTTTCTCTCTCTCTTTGAGTCTTCTTGAAGATTTAACACGTCTTCATCAACGTAGACTCTCTTTTGCTCAAACAGAATCCCCGTGGATCTGTTTTCAGCTTCAGCTTCTCCTTTTTGTATAAACTCTTTTCTTCATCAGGCTCCCCCTTTCGTCAAGCTTCCGTGCTTTGGGATCGACACCTTTCTTTCCGTATACAAGCTCTTTCAAGAACGATACCTGGATCTTTGCACGCTTCTGTTTGCGTTCAGCTCGTCTTCAGACTCCCCCTTAGACTCGGCTTTCGGGATCGTAGTCTGGTATAACATCTGCAACACTCAGACATTTATAAGTAACAACGTTTTAAAAAACCATCAATCAAATTCTCTAATCCACTCCCCCTATCAACTAACTTTACAGATATGGCAGCGTTAAAGAATCCAACTCCCTCACAGTTAATCGTCCAAGTCCAAACTAATGACCTTGGAGATATCACAAACTGTTTTTGAATTTTTTTTATTTTAATTCAAGTATCAAATTAATGAACTTGTTTTATTTTCAGAAACACAATCAGCTTACTTAGATTTTGAAACTCAGCAACTCAGACATCGGTTGTCGAAAATAACGCAGAAATCAAAATCTTTTTGTATTTTCTGAAAATATAAAGCAGTAAAGAAATATATAAAAACATATTTACAGACAATATTTTTGTTTGAGTATGCGACAGAGGATCATATCAGTTTTTGAAGGTGCACTTGTGTCTGTACTTTGTCTGTATTTTGTAATGATATAAAACGATGTCTTTTGTTAGTCTTGTTTACGTCTTTTGTTGGTTTGTATATGTGTTTTGATGTAAGTTTGACCAAGTCAACCATCCTCCTGGTTTGACTTGGCCAAACAGTTAACACATGGTTTGTAAGTTGTTTGTGTCGAAGGATGAGTCATCGAAGGATTGTTTATATCCTTCGATGAGCTCGAAGGATAACCTTCGATGGATGTAGATGGACCTCGAAGGATATACCATCCTTCGAGGTATATGTGGATCCTTCGGTAGGTGTCTGGTCGATAGATGATCCTTCGATCAGTCTTTCTGATCCTTCGACCAGACAATCTGTTATGAGTATATATAGTCTTGTAATGGTTCACTTCACAGAGACAGTTAGACAGAAGGATAGAAAGTGTGTGTGTGAATGAACTAAGTCTTGTAGAGAGCATTTTCAGTTTGGTCAAGGGCTATAACCGTGTCCACTGAAATACAAGAGAAAACTTTGATATCTCGTGTGTCTTCCTTTCTCTTTGTAGCTTGTGTTCTCATATAAACTATCGGTTTGCATTCTAGCTTGGATTCCGCACTTGCTAGTGTGTTAAACATAACAAGGATAAGGTTTAACCTCGACCTCCAGGGGACCTACAAGTGGTATCAGAGCCGTGGCTCTTTTCCTTGTTAAAAACCGAGTTTATACAAGACTTTGGAGTGTTTGGACAAAAACTCACATGGTTTAGCACCCGTTTTTAGTGTTTTTCTCACATTTCTAGACGTAAAAACGTGTTCTAAACTAACCGGGTGTGTTGAAGGACGGGTTGGGTAACTTAAAAACTTGTTTTTAAGAAGTTTGGTAATTTCCGGCCAAAATTCCGGCTTACTCCGGTGACCGGTTTTCTGGATAAGAACTTTCTTTTTTAGGCAATATTTTATTGGTCAAATCTGAGTTGGTAGAAAGTATGGACTGAACATACCTTCTGCCGAAAGTTCTCTACCAACCAATCACCTTTTCACCAACCTGTCACCTTTTGTCTGAAGTGTTCGTACAGATCGAAGGATATCCTTCGAAGTCGAAAGATCATCTTTCGATCAAAGGAGGTTCGATAGATAACCATCCTTCGAACATCCTTCGAAGTCTGTGACTTATCTTTCGATCCAAGGAATCTTTTCGAAGGATATATTGTTCGATCTACAGTTCTTATTCGAAAGATAAGGATCCTTCGTTTTGGAGAATCTTTCGAAATCATTGTTCGAAATTCAACAGTGATCTTTCGAACACTGTTGATCCTTCGAACAAGTATTGATCTTTCGATCCTAGTTTGTTTGAGTTTAACAAGTTTGTGTTTTTCTGGTCTTTCGATCAAGGATCTTTCGGCTGTCTGTTCTCATTCAAGATATTAACATAGTTTGTGAAAATTAAATTTTAAAATAAAAAAAAGGGAAAAACTTGTTTTTCAAATTTTAAATCAATTTTCACTTAATATATTAATTGTTATAAAATGGGAACAAATGGTCAGTGGGATCCAACCGCGTGGACTCAAACAACTTTGACTCCACAATCATCAGCTACGCAATCATCAGCCACGCAATCTGCGTCAGATTTCAACAAAACTGCATGGATGCAGGCTATTGCCCCACCTCAAGCTGCAATGATAACTGCAAATCAATGGGCATTGGTCACAAATCAAAGCAGCAGCATTCAAGCAATGATGCAAAACGACAGTGAAACTGGTACAAGCACAAAACCGCCAAAGCTAAATCACATCAATGATTGGGGATGGTGGAAAGAAAGGCTGAGAACTTATGTTCAGGGGCAAGGTCAAGATCTATGGATGTGCTTTTTCACCGCATTTGACAATGAGTTGGAAGTTGCAGGATCTAATCCAGAAACTTACAGCACTATGTCTGATGATGATAAGAAGAAATTTGAGTTAGAAAAGAAAGCATTCATGATTCTCACACAAGCTCTTCACAGAGACATTTACCACCAGTTTGTTTACTGCACGACTACTAAAAGCTTATGGGATATGCTCACGTTACGATGTGAAGGAAATGCTCAATCTAGAAAGATCAAGCAAGAATTACTGAAGAAAGAGTTTGAAGGGTTCACGTGTATGGAGAATGAGACTTTGGCAGAGTTATCTACAAGGTTCCATCACTTGTTGAGCGAGATGTTTGCCTTTAGAGTCACTGCCACTCCACAAGAAATGGTGAAAAGATTCGCTGATAGCTTACCAGCAAAGTGGAGCAGTTTTCTTGAAATTCTCAAAGAAAATGGTGTTCTAGACACAATCACCGTTTATGAGTTAATTCAAAAATTGGAGAACAAGGATGTAGAAGAAAAGCTTAAGGCAAAAAGAACACTAACTCCTCAAAATCCAGAGATGTACTATGGGATTGCAGGAGGTATCAGTGGAGAAAAACCAGCCTCTCAACACGCGAAGCTTCAAACAGCTTTCATCTCAAACACCGGACCTTCCACAACAAATCAGTTTGATCCTTCAGCATACACGATGATGTATTCAAGACCAGATTCTTCTTCTCAACAACAGTATGTGCAACCGACAGCTCAGCAATTCACACCACCGCCTTTCTTAGACCCAAGCAGAGCTCAGCAGCAACAACCGCAACAGCAAGGGTTTTATGGAAGCTCTTCAAACTTTCAAGCCACTTCCAATCCGAACACAGTCAGATTAGACACTTCCAACTTTTCCAAAGTCACTGTCGAAATAGCCAAGGAGCATATGGAGATGTTGAGTACCTTGGTTAGTGCTTATTGTGGATTAGTCGCAGGTCAGATTGGGAATATCAATCTAACCAATGAAGATTATCAGCAAGTGGATAAAGAAGAGTTTGAAATGATGGATATCAAATGGGCTCTTGCTAGTGCAATTCGAAGAGCAAAGGAGTTTATGGAAAGGACGGGGAGAACCAACTTGGAAAGCAACAACAACACCAAGTATGGTTTTGATAAGAATGCTGTCACTTGCTTTAATTGTGGTGAAAAGGGTCACTTCAAGCGGGAGTGTCAGAAGCCACCTAAGCAAGGAAATCAGAATCCCTTCAGGAATCAAGGACAGCCACAACAGCAACAGAACAACAATTCTGTCAGATCAATAGTTCCTGTTGGAGGAAATGCATCTGGATCCACAAACACTAATCCCCACAGAGGATTGGTTGTTCAAGCTGATGAAATCTGCAACTGGAACCTTCAGCTCGGAGAAGGAGGAAATGGTGGAACAGCATGCTATGCTAAAGTGATTGAGAAGGTTATAGAACCCGTGTCTGCTGGTGAATCTTCAGAAGATGAAGATAGTTCGGGTTATAGTGGGAGCATGGATGGGGAATCACTTGATGCTGGTGATTTATCAGGTGATGCTTTAGATTTGGAAGTTGATGAGCTTTTGGCTGAAGCTGAAGCATTATGCAAGAGGAGATCTATTCTCTGCCAGAAATCTGCTGGAACTTCCGAGAAGCTTGCTCAGTTTTTCTCTGAAGATGGATCTTTTTCTTTTCATACAGCCTTTATGGCTCACGTAGAAGGTCAGACTTCTCAGGTATGTGATACTAATTCTGACTCTATTTCTGTTCCTATTGAATGTGCAAAGTGTTTAAAATATGCAGAAAAGGAAAGTCAGTTTGAAATCACACACAAACACAATCAAGAATTGATTGTAGATCTTTCTAAAGCAACCGAAGCTAATTTGTTTTTAACCAGAAATGAAAAGGAATTTAAAGCAACAATTGCGTCATTAAGACATGATGTTTCAGAATTACAAAAGGCTGTTTTGCGAAAACAACATGCTAACAATAATCTTATTGACACAATTGAAAAGCAAATGGTAGAGTTAGCAACAGCTCGTTGTGAATGTGAGACAATTAAGCAGAAACTAGAAAGCTATTCCAATTCCCGCTATGTATTGGATCACATCATTGATGTTCAAAAGAAAAAGGGGGATACAAAATGTATTGGATTCAAATCATGCCCTCCCCCAATGAATCACAATTACTCCAAATTGCCTGATGACGAGGATATGCCCCGTTTTGAACCTACTGTGCCACTTGGTCTAGATGACTTTGCAGCAGGCCTCGGGTTCACAACTGGTACATCATCCTCGGGTCAATCAGAATCTGAGAATGTGACAGATTCATCGTGTGCTAAGGAACAGAGTCCTCCCATTGTTGAGGATGCTGATTCTTCGGACGATGAATCTGAAGAAATTGTGAAACAACAGTCTAACTCGGTTACAACAGATATCCTATCGAGAATCACATTCTGTGTGATCCACCAGTGAAACCGAGTAAGACTGAAATGTCAAAAGCAATGGAGTCCCTTGTAGTTAGCCCTGAAGGGAATAACTTGTTGTATACGCTCAAAGGAGATAGCAAAATCTACTCTAACAAAGATTTTCCAATTAAAAATGTAAATCAAGATTTAATTGAGCAAATTTTTGAAGGATGCACTGATAAGTTTTTGGGGAACAAAAGTGGCAAAGTTACCGTCACTCAATGTGATCCAATTCCATGTGAACAAATTAGAAAACAATACGGAAACCAAAAACTACCAATTGAGCGAAAACAAGTCAACTCCGGAAAGGGTAAGGTACAGGGAAAGAAGGCTCAGAACAAGAATGTTCAAGCACCTAAAGTTCAGCAGCCTAAGACTGAACAACCAAAGGTTAAACAACCTAAAGTTGAACAGTCTAAGGCTACTCAACCTAAGGCTGCACAACCTAAAATTCAACAATCAAGGGTTGAGCAACCTAAGGTTCAACAACAAAAGGTGCAAAACAAAAGAGCTCCTGTTAAGAAACAAGAACCAAAAATGAACTTTGTTGGATCCACTGGTTCAGACAAACTTGAAACATTTCAGGATAAATCTAACGTTGATTTTGTAAAACAAGTTAGAATTTTAAAACGAAATGATCAGAATAATTACACCCAACACACCAACGGATGTGATTTAGGTCCAAGCACGTCTAGATCACAAAGTTCATTGTCTGGTTCTCCGTCTGGTCATCAACATGTTTCTCCGAAGTTTGTAGAGCGGAGAACATGTTTTGAATGTGGCACAGTCGGGCATATTGTAAGATATTGACCATACCTGCAAAAGCTGAAGTCAAAAACGAGTGCTCCCCAAGAAATCAATTACCAAAAACGACCAGTTTCCCCGAAACAAGACCCACGTATCTTGAAAGAAAGGGAAAAGAAGTTAAAGCAAAAGAATCAAAAGGTAATTGAAAAGACCTTAAATTCAGAGGTCAAAGAAGAAAAACCTGTACAAGCAAAACCTGAAACTGTAAAACCAGTAAATGCTAAAACAATAAATTCAAATACTGGTAAAAGACAAACAGCTTGGAAGCAAAAGCAGGTAATTCAATCAGGGGGAGCACCACAGGTTCTTTTTCCTAATCATCAAGTGATTGAAATCACCTTCCTTGATGATCAAGGACGACCCAAGTCCACAAAGGCTTGGGTCCCCCTCTCAAACTGATAAGTTAGTTGCATGTGCAGGCGGCTCCAGGAGGAACTATTAATAGTCATTGGATTGTTGATAGTGGGGCTTCCAGGCACATGACGGGCGACTATCGTCTTCTTTTCGATGTGCGAAGTATAAGAGGAGGTTATGTCGCGTTTGCTGGAGACAAAGGAGGGTATATCACCGGCGAGGGAATGATCTCAAATGGAATTGTGAGTTTCGACAAAATCAATTATGTGCAACAGTTGGATCACAATCTCCTGAGTGTTTCTCAGATCTGCGACAAGAAGTTCACCGTGCATTTTGATGATGCCGGTTGTTATGTGCTGAAGCCAGGATTCAAGATTCCCGAAGAATGGATTCTCTTATCAGCACCAAGAGTTAATGATTTGTATGTCCTCGATATGAGCCAAGCAATAACTAAGTCCAAACAAGTTACTTGCTTTATTTCAAAAGCCACTGAAAAGGAGACGATCTCTTGGCACAGACGGATGGGTCATATTCACCTCAGAAAAATGAATCACCTTGTCAAAAACAATCTGGTGAGAGGTGTCAATGTGAAGAATTTTCAACTTCAAGATGTCTGTGTGCCGTGTCAGAAAGGGAAGCAGATCAAGAAATCACATCCATTGAAGAAGGTTAACACTGTAAACATGCCACTCGAACGTCTGCATATGGACCTTTTCGGCCCAGTCAAACACAAGAGTGTGCACGAGGAGGTTTTCTGCTTGGTAGTCACTGATGACTATTCAAGATTTTCATGGGTTGACTTCATGGTTCACAAGAGCGAGACTCCAGAAGTTCTAAAGAATTTGATCAACTTGTTGGAAAATCTTTATAATCTAAAGGTGAGGCGAATTCGAAGCGACAACGGAACCGAGTTCAAAAACAGGGTTATGGATGAATTTTGCACTGCAAAAGGAATCCTTCATGAATACAACTCTTGGTACATGTGTATGTGTTAGTTTCCGGGTTAAGTGTCCGGGGTTGGTTTTGATGTTGCTGTTTTGGCTCAGCTGGAGGTTATTAATCGAGTCGAAGACAAGATGGTGGATCTGTTCGCCAAGAAGATCAGGTTGGAACGAAGAAGGGGTTGGAAGGATCCGTTATACAAGCCGCAGTTTCCTCGATACGAGCA
This sequence comes from Helianthus annuus, assembly GCF_002127325.2. Classification (NCBI taxonomy): domain Eukaryota; kingdom Viridiplantae; phylum Streptophyta; class Magnoliopsida; order Asterales; family Asteraceae; genus Helianthus; species Helianthus annuus. The sequence goes on from NC_035437.2 coordinate 21,103,129, forward strand.
GATGGTTTACGCTTGATCCAGACACAAATACTGCTCGTTATCATTTGGTTTATGATCATCCAAAGTTGATGAAGAAGATACCGTTGTTGAAGATGAAGACAGATTTTCTGGGTAACTTTCGTTGCTGGGTTTATGATGCAGATACTGGAGAAGCGGTGATCTTATTCCAAGACAGTCAGGAGAACTTTCGAATGATAGATCCGATGTGGATTACTAACATGTCCAGGTCGGATATTATTGTCCTTAAGGATCACGAGATCAACTACTTAGTTAGGGATCGTGAACAAGCAATGAAGTTTCAGAAGATGGCTTTGTATTGTTTCAATCTACTTGTGAATGCGGGAAGTGCATGGTCAACGCATCACTTAACGGTTGAAAGGACGTCAGAGACGTGAAGACACGAAGATCGAGACAAAGCTACAGCCAAGGGGGAGTTTGTTGGTGCACTTGTGTCTGTACTTTGTCTGTATTTTGTAATGATATAAAACGATGTCTTTTGTTAGTCTTGTTTACGTCTTTTGTTGGTTTGTATATGTGTTTTGATGTAAGTTTGACCAAGTCAACCATCCTCCTGGTTTGACTTGGCCAAACAGTTAACACATGGTTTGTAAGTTGTTTGTGTCGAAGGATGAGTCATCGAAGGATTGTTTATATCCTTCGATGAGCTCGAAGGATAACCTTCGATGGATGTAGATGGACCTCGAAGGATATACCATCCTTCGAGGTATATGTGGATCCTTCGGTAGGTGTCTGGTCGATAGATGATCCTTCGATCAGTCTTTCTGATCCTTCGACCAGACAATCTGTTATGAGTATATATAGTCTTGTAATGGTTCACTTCACAGAGACAGTTAGACAGAAAGATAGAAAGTGTGTGTGTGAATGAACTAAGTCTTGTAGAGAGCATTTTCAGTTTGGTCAAGGGCTGTAACCGTGTCCACTGAAATACAAGAGAAAACTTTGATATCTCGTGTGTCTTCCTTTCTCTTTGTAGCTTGTGTTCTCATATAAACTACCGGTTTGCATTCTAGCTTGGATTCCGCACTTGCTAGTGTGTTAAACATAACAAGGATAAGGTTTAACCTCGACCTCCGGGGGACCTACAGTTTTTGACAAATTACTAGTAGCGTTAAGCTTTAATTCATACTCAGAATTAAACAATTCACATAGACTGTTTCTAAATTCTCACACAATTTTCAATTTACTCAGAATACTATTTAGATGTCTTATGAACTTAGGTCATTCATGTGTCCCACCTCTTGAATATACTCCCGTATCCAGAATCTCAATATTAAGACACACAGGTGATTGTACTAAAATGATGTCTGTACATAATTTAGGACATGCGAAAACTGAGGGATCTCAGGTTGATACTTCCGTATGCGCAGAGAGATATCAGTTTCGACTTTGGTATGTCCCCTTTAGAGGATCTTTTTGCTACAACAGATGATTATCAATTTTATTGTCTAATCAACTGAGGGTTAATGCTGTGTTTCAAGCATTTCAGGCAAAGCATTATCCAAGGACTAGGTCAGAACTTCCGTTCAGCAGAAGTCCCGGAATAATACCCCAGACATCAAATCGTAGAAAAACCTAGTATATCAGAATATGAGAACTTTCAAACGAGATTTCAGGGGTTACCTATATATCCAAGTAGTGTTCCCCACGAATTTCACAAGTTTGAAATTTTAGGTTTATATCCCGAATAAATCTACTAAATGTGTGAAAATCTATCAACACATCATCAGCAAAACTGTTTAACACTTTATACTATACAAATCTTTAGCGTACAGTAACAAGTCTACTGATGTTCTATCATTTCCTCTGTTTTACGCAAAACTCAAATTTTTGAATTTTATCATGTTTTTGGCTTTTTCAAATTTTCTAATGTTTTTGTATTTTCTAACAATATTTCTCCCCCTAAAATGCAAAACCATTAAAGAAATTTGACAAACCGATACTGATAGCTTTGTCTCGCCATCCATTTTCTGCTTAAAGTGCTCTGATTTGAAGAAAATCTAGCATCAAGAAATTTAGTATTTCTTTGACAAGCACACAATCTGTCATCTAGACTTTTGACTTTACTTTTTAAAGTTTCATATGCTTCTTTTACAGTATCATATGACAATTTCATTACATCATATTCTTTTTGCAACTCTTGAATTTTGATGTCTTTGGGAACACATTCGTTGCAAACAGCTGAACACTTTTCTTTTAATAACTTGTTTTCTGTTTCAAGATCATCACATTTTTGTTTCAATTTTTCATTTTCTTGTTTCAAAAACTTTTCAGATTCAATCATTTCATAAACATTTTTTTTTTGAAAATTTGTTCTTTTTTAGTAAACTCAATGTCTCTGTTATTAAACTTTTCATCTTTCTCAATACAAGCACTGCACGTTTCCATGCATTTCTTGCATTGTTGTTCAGCTTCATTTTCAATTTTATCAGAAGTATCAGTTTGAATAATTACCTCAGTGACTAACTCTGCGGTTTCCTCTGCTTTCTGAGTTTGCTCTTCTTCAGCCACTTGCATTTTCTCTTCAACAACTTCCTGAACTTTCTCTTGAAGTTTCTTCACTTCATTCACCATCTTCTCACTCTCAGTCATAATTTCTTCACCTGTTTTCTTCTTCTTCTTCTTCTCCAGACTAGAAAATATCACCTTTCGAATACCTTCTTCAACCTGCTCTTTGTACCTCGGAATCTCCCTAAGGCCTTTGCACCAAACACTCACAGTAGGTATAGCCGCAACTAATGCATCAAGATCAACCGTCTTTGGATCAACCGTCGGGTTTCCTTGAGGATCAACATAGCATTCTTTTTCTTTGCTCCACCTGCCTGCTCGTGTTGCTTCTTTGTAAGCATCATATACATCATCTAATCTTAGTCGTGCATGTCTTTCTTCATGAGTAAGTGTTATTTCAGCTGTCATTGCCTTAACTTCCACTTCAGCAACCTCTTCGTCATGTTGACTCCAATCATAGCCTTCATCATCATGGATTATGAAACCAGGTGATTTTGCCTCTATCAACCCCTCTTTCCAATCAAGAGTTTGAACCATAGATTCATATTCATCATCTATATTATCCACATTTTGATCACAAAATGACAAAGCAGCTCTCTTTTCTTTGGATGATACTCCATCAATTTGCTTTCTGATTGGCTGATCAGTGTTCTTATGATATATTGCCTTTTTGTAATAATCCTCACGAAACGGATTTACACTTTCATCAGCTCTGTTGTTTGGACATTCTCTTTTCAAGTGACCCTTTTCTTTGCATTTAAAGCAAGTTACTTTGTTCTTGTCAAAACCCATCTTCGTTTCAGGTCCTTCCAAACATCTTCTGCCAGTGATCTCTATGAATCGTTGTGCTCTTCGAATGACACTTTCCATGCACCAACGAATATCCATGAGTTCCATTTCTTCTGGATCCACCTGATCGTAATCCTCTTTCGTCATGTTAGGATTTCTGATCTTTCCTGCAATTAACCCTTCGTAAGATACCAGAATGGAGGCTAAAAAACTCATATGCTGTTGAGCAAATTCATTGTTCAGCAATGGAGAGTTCTTCCAATCAGAGTTGGAATTTGCATTTGATGATCCAGATGCAGATGATGCATGATATCCCGGATCATAACTTGAAGATGTATTCTTTGGTGTGTCATTGGTCTTTTCTACCGTAAAACCCGTTTTGATTCTTGGAGACTCATTGATTCTTGAAGACTCATTGTTTTGTAACAACCCTCTTCGATAGTACAAACCAACATTTTGTTGATAGTTAGAACTTAACATCTTGTTTTGTTTTTGAATCAACAGATCATGCCCCTCTATCTTCTCTATCAATTGATCTAAAGTCAGTTTGTCAAAATTAGCATCATTTTTCAACACAATCACATATGTTTTCCAATCATCTTCATGAGGTAAAGCTTCAACCAGTTTATCTACCATCTCTTCTCTTTCTTTGTTAATTTCAAATCTCTCCATGCAGCTAAACATATCAAACGTTCAATCATTTGACGAACTGTTTCATTCTTCATGCAGCTAAACATATCAAACTCCTTTTTCAACAACGATATTTTGTTTTTCTTGATATCTTTCCCTCCTTCAGCTTTCACTTTTAATGCTTCCCAAATTGACTTAGACGTTTCACCATACTGAAGCAGTGAGAAAATATCCTCTCTGATAGATTGTTGAAGTAGAGTTTTCATTCTCAATTCTGCTGAATGCTCTCTTTTATCATCAGCTGTGAAGTCTTTCAATGTGATCAATTCACGTTTTTCATTTCTTGGTTTTACATATCCCAAAGTCAAACAAATCCAGCTATCATACGCATAAGCTTGCACCCAATTTTCAAATCTTTCAAACCACCAATGATAATCTTCGATATTCATGAGCTTTGGAGGGCTCTGATGGTTTCCATACACATTGTCATAACTCAAACTTTCTGATATCACTTTGGTAGCATTCTTTGGAGTAATTGGTGTATCTTCTGAAGTAAATGCGTTATAAAACGTGTTGTAAAACTCTTCGCCAAAATCCGACATCTTCACAATGTTTCTTGAATCTCTCACTTTGAATATCTCGAATTACCTGAATCACACAAAACAAACAAACACTTATCAGTTCAAACACCATCAAACAGTTGAAACAAAATAATACTCAAACTGTTGAATATTCTTGTGCGGACTGAAAGTTGTCAGACTGTGTGGACTGATCTTGATTCGAACTGAGACTTAGTTTTTCAAACCGTACGAAGTGCTATGACCCGGCAAAACCACACGACCTGGAACGAGTTTGAATTTGAACGAACTGAAGAATGATCAAACTGTGCGAGTTGAACTTAAGTCCAAATGACCTGATTCATTTGATTGTGAGTACTATACTTGAACTTGAAAACAATGGCCAACAAGGAAATTAATTCACTTTCAAGATATAAGACTCAAAACATATCAACTTCTTTTGGTTTTATCTGATCAGCCGACAATGTGTGACCGGTTTTAATTCTTATTTGACCGATATGCAACCCACTTATACCACTTGTTGATTGGGTCTTTATATTAAAGTGGCCGACAACTGTTATCAATATTCAAGCTATAAGCAACTTTGACAAACCAACTGTTAACACATGATTGGGCCTTCAAATCTCGTCGATAACTATGATTGGGCCGTAAAATATATTCTCACATGGGCTGAACATTAACGTGGACGTGATTGGGCCTTTTGGACGGTACTGACTCACTTTATCATGTTGACTAAAAAGCGAATCTCATGAACGGACCTTTCATTAAATGGGCGGCAATTGTAATTATAGAATTGATGATATGGCCGATTAAAAGAAGAATGATCTGATAGGGCCACTAATTATATCTTGTGATTGGACCTCATAATGGACAATGATAACCAAAACTCTCTTACAAACACATGAATTCAATCAATGTAAATGGCAGACAATGTCAATCACTCAATTCTCATTGTATCGATAAAATCAAAGTCACATGTGCAACCATTTATGTGCTGACAATTTCAATTATTGTGTCACACCCTGACTTTTGCGGAAGCGTGATTATGGGGTGACTTACTTGTTATCATTGCATTCAACCATATCAAACAATCTATATGATAATACCAAAGATTTGTCATCCATAAAATGAGTTTAAAACGTAACAACATTGGCTAAAACGTAGACTTCAAAATTTAAGTTTTACAAGCCAGATGAATTGTGTAAAAGTTTGCTAAGGACTCGTCAAAAGATAATAGTTGTAATCCAAGTTTGGAAGACGTGTCTCGTCCAGGATTAAGACACACTGGCCAAACCCAAAAACCATGGATGACATCTTTATACTTAACATGACTTGAAATTCCAACGCCCGCCAGATCCATACTTAATTTCCTGAAATACATGTAGTTTGAAAAGTCAATGAAAAGTTGAGCGAGTTCATGTGTATGTGAGTTTGTACAAATCGTTAATATATGTCTGTATAAATTGTTAAAATGTGTCTGTATGTCCTTGGTATGTAGCAATAAGGAATAACATATCAATTAATGTGTAGCTAATACATTAATAAGTGATATGGCCTAGGAAGCACTCAAACCTGTAACGCGTACTTCATACCGGTCCTTCCGGCGGAACGACATAGTCACCACATGCAGCCACACGCTGGCCCATGTGTGGGGCTCGCAACACCCAATAGATCTATCACTCATGCCTCTCGGTCCTTATACAAGGATTAATGGTCTTACGATAATAGCCTATCCATTCACGTGATCTAACAGTAAATTCCTTAGCTAATCATACCATGTATAGAAATGTCTGTAAATGTCTGTAAATGTCTGTAAGTGTCTGTAAAAGTCTGTAAATGTCTGTAATAATTGTAACATGTATTTCACCCCCGAAGTATAAAACTGAAAACGGTTAAGAGAAAAGGGGGACATGAACTCACAGTATTGCGTCTTCGGTACTCGTAACCCAAATCTCCTCAGCAAACACGACTACCTACAATGGTCTAACGTCTATTAGACGGACGGGCCGTGCCTTGGCTTAGAGTTTAGTGTTTTGAGTTACGTTACTTTGGTATAATTATTTTAACTTTATTAGAAAAATAGTTAGACAACTATTTCGTATTTATTTTCTCGAATATTTTACTAAGTGTTCGGATTCTCGGAAAATTTCGGCATAGTCTCCTCTGTAAATAGAGGTGTCCATGCTTAAATAGCATATCATTTTCTTTTATATATATCCAATAGTTCATTTTCAATCATCAAACCGACATATCGACAAACAAAACGTTACTTACTTTATTTCAGCTTTATTACTCAAAACCAGACTGTTTTCGAGGATTTTTATAAAATAGTTAACCTTTTCTAAAAATTACCAAATTTTCACAGAATGTCATACATGTTCCAAAGTTTATTGTGTAAAAATATCAAAGTCCAATTCGTTACCCATATTTTATAGAAAATCATTTTCTCGACTGCAATCAGATTTGTTACCTTCTGATCGCAGTTTACGGAAATATTCACTAAAAATCAACCGTAAGTCCGTTTGATGAAATTCCAGTTGGAGGGTCGTCCTGACAATGGTGTCTATCTACTGTAAAAATTCCATGAGTTGATTTTACTCAGGTTTTAAGTTATGACTCCGAAAATAACATACTTTTTCTGAAATAAAAATGCAGCTTGAGCTGCTGTCCAAAAATAGTCTTTTAAAAATAGTAAACGGTCTCGAAAAATTACGATTCCAGTGCCATTTGTTTAGTTATTCTAAAATACTCATTTTAGGCTTTAGAAAATCCGTTTTTCGACTTAAAATGATCCCGTTACAGCCTGTTGAAGTTCGCTGGAAATCCAACTCAGCAAGCTGTTTAAGCTTTTGTGTGTGATGAACATTCAACAATCGTAACAAGAATCGAAGTGGAACAAGAGTATGAATGGACTTACTACTAGCACAAGGCTAGGGTTGTAATCTTAGGATGAGATGATAAAGAATGATGGTGAGAAAAGCTTGAACAAGGCTTCTTGGGAGCACTTCAACTTCTCACTTCTATGGAGGATCTTTACAACTTGAATGAGAGCTTGATGGAGAAGAAATGGAGGTTTGATGTATGGTAGTGATGGAATTCAGTTGTGGAGAGAGGGGGGGGTATGAACCGAAAATTAAGAGAGAGAAGGGAGGAGATTGGTTGCAATCTTTGTGATGATGGAGAATCCTTGGAAATGTGCACTACTAGGGGTTAGGGTAATCATACCCATCCTATTGGCCAATGGAAGTGAGATTTGCCTTACACAAGATCTAAACAAAATATTCTCTAATTATGTGGGCAGATTTTCGGTTATGGGGGGGGGGCAAAGTGTAAATTTTTGTTAATTATGAGGTAATTATAAAAGGGTTAAGGGTATTTACAAGTATAGTGGGTGTATGTCATGTTTGCATGGTGCATGGTGATTTTTGTGACCATGATTAATTTAAAATAAAAAAATAATATTTCTAACAATATTTTCATGTCTCGGGTAATGTCTGGTTGTTCGGTTTCGCATCGCTCCGTTAAAGCGTTTAATTGACCCGTAAAGCGTCTTTTGTGCATCTTTTTGTAACGAATTTAATTCCAACACTTAGGAAAGTGTCCAGGACCATTTAGTCAATACTCTGTATAATATGAGTGTGTTAAAAGCTGAATTGTTACTAAAAATGCGGAATTCTGTAATTAAATTGCGTTTTAGGCACTTTCCGGCACTCAAACTATCACCTAGTGACATAGTCTTATGGTCCTCACTTCCCTACACTCCATACTGGTGTAGTGTTTTATCCCTGGCCCACACTGGCCTAAAAATAGTGTCTGTCTATGTGCTGGCATTGTCAGCATGTGTCTGAGTTATTAGCTCACTGTACTAACTGTGCTTTGTGCATCAGGTTGTCACTAAGAGTCTGTATGAAATAATTGAAGTGACTGTATGTAAGAATGCACATGTATCTTTGTAATCTAAATCAGTAAGCAGTTTAAAGTGTCAGTTGTAATCAAGCACAGTCATTAAGCTCATAATTAAAATTAATTAATTGTACGGATGCATGCAAAATTGACGGTTGTCACATATTGTTGACTGACAAATCACGTGATCATTGAGTTGAATCTTATCACTTTTAGGCTGCCAATACTTTGCATCACATGAACAACATAACCAATTTCAAACGGACTGACTTTTCAAACGGTTCTTCAAACGACTAACCACTTTCAAACGGAATACATCATTCAAACGGAACCCTTCAAACGGTATGTCATGTTTCAAACGATCAGTCAAACGGAAAGAATATTTCAAACGACAGTTTCAAACGGAAGGTCATTATTTCAAACGAGAGGACCACTTCATACGTAAAGGTGCAGATTTCAAACGATCACATGCTTTTTCAAACGGTATGAATCAATTCAAACGATAAGTTCAAACTGAAGGGCCAATTTCAAACGATATGTATCAATTTCAAACGGACAAGGACAATTTCAAACGGATCCTCGCTGATTCAAACGAAATCGGACCTAAAAACTCGAATATCTCCTAATCTGCTTGGAATTTGAATCTGAAATTTGGTAGGATTGTATATCAGATGTTTACGCACAACATATCCAAAATTCAGCTGAAACGGGCCGTGAAAACCTGTTCAATTTGACGATTTTCAGTAAAAAACGTGAAAAATATGAAAAAAAAATGTAGAAGTTGATGAAATCGGATCTGAATCTGATGTAATCCTGTGCGAAATCGTGTGAAAGATCAGTGCAATCGAGCTCCCGCTCTGATACCACTTGTAGGACCGGTTTTGACTCCGAAACGATTGCGTAATCGAACGTGTGACGTGCGGAATCCGTACACGAACGTGACCGAACACACGAGATGTAATCTAAACTGTGATTCTATTAGATGAATCTGAAAACGTACAACACCTGAATCACAAACACGAACTTTCTCTCTCTAGCTTCTCTCTCTAGCCTCTAGCTCTCCAAGATGTAAAATGGCAAAAAGTCCTAAAACAAAGGCATAAGCCTCCTATTTATAGGCCAAGGGGTTTAATGAGGAATCACATTAATTACAGTTATGCCACCTTGCCTTTTTGACTAACTATGATTAATATAACAATATGAATCTTGTTTTCTTCGGTTTCTGCTACAGACTAGATTGACGGAGGCGATAGACAGATAATGCACTAACAAATATCAAGCTTTCAGGTTTTTCAGACAGTGACTTTGCTGGATGTCATACCACAAGGAAGTCCACTTCAGGAGGGTGCCAGTTTCTAGGTGATTGCTTAGTCTCTTGGCAAAGCAAAAAGCAAGCAGCAATTTCAACATCCACTGCTGAGGCTGAATACATTGCTGCTGCAAGCTGTACAGCCCAACTCCTGTGGCTTCAAAATCAGTTGCTGGATTTTGGTATCACTGCCTTAAAGACACCACTCATGTTGGACAGCCAGGCAGCAGAAAATATCATAAAAAATCCAGTTTCCCACTCTACCACAAAGCACATCGACATCAGACATCAGTTTGTGAGGGATTGCTATGAAAAAGGTTTGATTTCTCTGCATCATGTCCCAACTAAAGACCAGCTGGCAGATGTGCTCACAAAAGCACTTGATACAGCCACTTTTGAAAGCTTGGTCTCTAGGATTGGGATGCTAAACATGGAATAACAAGCAACATCTTGTTTTTCTATGAATAAAAGCAACAAAATGTTTTCAGAAAATCAAAAATCCATCCTTAAAAATAGCTAAAAATGAAAATTTCATTAAAATCCTTAAAAGTCTGCCATAACCACTGATTGTTCAAAGTCTGCTCTACTTCAAAAAGCCTGCCCACTGCTGAAAGGCAACCTCTGTTCTCTCATTTCTTGATAACCTCTGTTGTTCAAAAGCAGTGTCTTATCCACTGATATGCTATCCACTGATAGTGAAAATCATCCACTGCCCCCTTTCCACTGCTTTCATCAGTTGCTTTCATCAAAAGTACTGTCCTTCATTTTCACCAGTGGTTGTCACGTGGGCAGTACATAACAGTCAGACCTTTTGTAACGGCTGCCACGTCAGCATTCATTCTCTTTCCTATAAAATTCCCCACTCACCACCAAAACAGGGTTTTACTGTCGAATTGAATTCTTAAAAATTCTCTTCTCAAAGCAGTTTTTCTTCTCATATCTCACAAATTCCTTCGATCATTCGTTTCAAAAAATGACAAAATCGAAGTCATCTGCAAAACCTACATCAAAATCGAAAACAGCCTCTCAAAAGGCAACCTCCACTGAAATTCCATTCAAAAAATCTCACAATCTCCTGGGTCTTCTTACAAAACCAGGAACCACAGATGTTTTCGATTCCATTATTACCATCATGGCAAAATCAAAGTACAAAACTTTGCTCACCGCCAATGCACCAATCTATTTGGCGACCCAAAGGGAGTTTTGGAAAAATGCAACCCTTGAAAAACAAGGAGACATTGCAACCGCCATTCACTCTTCTGTAAAGGGTAAAACTGTCCAAATCACGCCACAATCCATCTCCGAAGTCTTTCAACTCGATGATCAGGCAGGTAAAACTTCCTTCACTAAAAACGAGTTGCACATTGACTTCATTGAAAGAGGGTATGAAGCCACCATGATGAAGAAACTGACCTTAGAAAAAGGTTATTTTCCTCCTGCACCCAGATTCCTATTTCATACCCTCCTACTATGTGTTTCAAACAAAACCACTTATTTTAATGAGATCCCTATAAAGATTCAAAATCTGGGATATGCAATTCTTCAAGAAGAAAATTATAACTATTCTCGGGAAATCTTTAAAGATTTGGTTAATAATGTTGAAACCAAATCATTCTTACTATTTCCAAGGTTTTTAAGTTACTATTTTGAAAAGAAATTCAGTAAGGATGATTTAGCTTTAATAAACCAAGGTGAAATAACTGTAATAAACTGCCTAACATCTGAAATTTTTTCACGAATGTTACACCTTGCAAAACACAAGCAGGGGTACCTGAGCAGAATTTAGCAGCTACCACTGCTCCTCAGGTATCTGCTGCTGAGCCTACTGCTCTAGGTGATCAAAGCAGCATACCAACTGTTTTAAAACCCACACCTACAAAACCCAAAAGGTTTTACAAAAAGAAAAATCAAAAACCCCCCAAACCAATCAAAACGGCAACTCTGGAGGATGAGATACCAGAGTTAATGCCTGTGACAACACAAATGTCACAAGAAACCACTGCTGCTTCTTCCTCACAGCAGTTGGTACAAATATCTCAACCCATAACCATAACTCCTCCTGCTTCTTCACAAAAAGAACAGGTTGTACACAAAGGGCCACCACATTATGATGCTCTGGATACACTCGTTTCCATCATCCACAGCTTAATGCCCGGAGCAAGTCCGCTTTCTACACCAACCATCACATCCACAATTCCACCAAAAACACAACTACTGTTGGATGCAATTGATTTGAACCAGGCATTACCCAGTCCTTCTCACTCACATGTCAATGAGAATATGCCTCAACAAATGACTGAGCCTGCTGTATCATTCATTGGTAACCCACCAACACAACCTGAGGAGGTTACACCCATTGAGTTACAAGTAACTCTTTGTGGTATTCCAAGTGAAGCAGCCACTACAACTGTTGAACCCACTGGTTTACAGTTGGACAGTGGTTACATCAATAAGACTTCCTTGGAGGCAATTCCTTTTATAGCACCTCTGCCAACCACCAGTGGATTTATTTATCCTACTGGCAACATCAAAAGGTTGTCAAGTGTTGAAGGAAGAAGACCCCAGTACCAAGAAAAAGGGGCATCGGTGGTTAATGTTTGGAGTAAACTCCCTACTTTAACCACTGATAAAACCACTGTTAGTGGGAAATCAGATGATCCCATTAAATTGGGTGATGATTTAAAGTACCAGAAATTGACGGCTCGTGTTGAAAAACTTGATAACTCTGTTGCAGCGCTCAAAGATATGCTCCAACAGTTGTTACAGGTACAAAAGGTACAATCCACTGCTGTTCCACCTCAAGCACCTGCTCTCCAACAGGCACCTGCTACAAATGAGCTCTGGAATCTATTCCAACCTTTTCTCCATCATCAAGCACAAATAGCAGATCAGCAACATGAAAAACATGTTCAAGAGCTGAGAAATGCTATGGAGTCTAGGTTCAAAGACACTCAGGCTGATCTAAAGGCTCTCAAAACTCAGATCCTGCATAAATCTGGCATTGCTCCTCCACCAGTGTTCTTCATTGATCAACTCCCCGAAGATAATGCCAAAAAGGGGGAGAAAATTCAGGAGTGGAGAAGGAAAGGAATAACAGATGGTCTCTACCTTGCATCAGAAAATTCAAATATGACCAAACAGATTCCTTTGCCAGATGGGAGTAAGAAAATTGATGTGACCACAAATGCACTTGCAGAAGCACTTGCATGTGTGAAAAGGGATAGAGAGGCCAAAAAGAAAGCCAGGGTGGATTATCCAGATCAGGGTACTTCAGGGTCAAGAGATGATGAAAATCTTATTGATGAAAAGAAGAAGCCTACAAGAAGAGTAAGGCTACCCAAATCCATTCCAGTCAGACGTTCAAAGTCTGCTCAAAAACCACCACCTAAAACAGCTGTTGTAACTCATGTTGTGTCAGCTGCTGTTGGTACTTCAGTAGTTTCAACATCTGCTCCCACTTCAACACACACCACCTCAACACACACTACATCCACTGCTTTACCACCATCACCACCAAAATCAAAATCACCTCCTGTCAAAAGGCAGAAGACAGCAGTTGTTATAACTTCTGCTGTAAAGACAACAGTGGTTGGAACACCAGTTGTTTCAACAACTGTTAGTCTATCGCAAACCACTGCCACTACAACCACTTTTCCATCCAAAACATCATCAGTCTCTCCTCAAATAAAGAGGAGAAGGCTAATTCCTAAAGATGATGTCACTACACCATCCCAAACATCTTCAAAACCTTTAGCTCTTGTCAATATACCAAAACCAGTCCCACTCTCTTCGGTTCCATTGCACAAGCCCTTACCTCCTGCAGGTGTTCAATTTCCTCTTCAACTAGAAGCTGTTAGAGAAGAAATAAAATCCTTTTATACTGAGGATGACCCTGCCAAAAGGAGTTTGCCTTCAATCAAAGGATATCCCTGGCCCAAAAATATTGATGAATATTTGAAGATAAAGGCCAAGCAAGCAGAGGATATCTCGAAAAGAAACACACAAGGGAAATCTGACAAAGAAGTATCAAGATACTACCAATATCTGCTCACACTGGTCAGTTCCTTAGAACGTTTTGCAAAGAATGCCAGTCAACAAATTTCAGAAAGAGCAGCTGAAACCTTGAAGAAAGACTACATTGAAAGCATTATGTTTTACAAAAGATACAAAGGAGAGAGACACATGTACAAAGAGTGGACTGTTCCTGAGCTTGAAGTTGAAGCTGCAAGAATTCAAGACATGATAAAAAGGAAAGTCACTCACACTCCTCCTGATTGGGCAAAGTTCAGAAAGAATGTACCTGATAAGCAAATGGAACTGAAGAGAATGAAAGAAGAACTGGTTGCTGCTGATTTTGGTACAAAAAGACAAATTGCTAGATGGAAAGAAGATGTGGTCAGGTCAACCTACAAAAGGTTGGAGGAATTAAGAAAGAAAGATCCAAAAATTCCTCAAAAACCTGACTATCCTGAAGCAGAGGTTTCAAAAAGACCATCAAAGCTGCAAATCAGGAGAGCCACTGCTCCAACTGGTAATGCCATCTACAAAAGAAGGAAACAAAGCCAGTTAGGAGCTGAAACTGTTCAAGAAATTCTTACTGGAAATGCTGTTGTAAAAGAAGGCTTATTAAGAAAGTTAAAAGAAGAATTTGAACAGGAAAACTCTGCTACCACTGCTCAGCCAGTGATGAACAGGCCAGCCTCACCAAATACTTCTGCAAATAAGCATCTCCCAAGAAACCCACCAGGCTCAAAAATACAAAAGTGGGAAACTGACAAACAGACCTGCGTATTGACTTTGCTCAGGTCTGGTGGAGAAGTGGAGAAAATATCAAGGGAACAAGCTCTTGGCCTGAGTCTTGAAGATTTGCAGGATCTCCTTGATCTTCCACTTGGTAGGGATGATGAAGATACAGATGCCCTTGACTTTGAATTACAATTTAAAGGGCAGATAAGGGAGCTGTTAATGAGGCAATAAAATGTCCACAAATAATGAAGGGTTTTGGCATTATCTGTTCCAGGGGGAGATTGTTGGGATTGAACCCTATCAGAGGAACAGGTAATTAAAGCCAAAACTGGATCAGAGCAGTGGATCCTAAATAAGCAGATGTTGATATACAAATCTCTCCCCTTGAAAGTGATTACAACTACTGTTGACCTCCTATTTGCTGATCTTGCTAAACTGCTGACCCATAACTGCTGCTCAACTAAAGATCTGATGGCAGACTAAAGTCCTGTTGATTCAATCTACTGCCTTGAGTCAAGCACTGCTGATCCGGACAAGTGCTGCTGGGTTCACAGCAGTAGAAGGTTGCAGCAGCTGTTCTAAAGTCTGTTTTGTAATAGAATGTATTAGCAGTAGTTAACACAAGCAGTGTCTGTATAGATCAGAGGTTAGAGTTTGTTAGGAGGTTAGATGTCACTTTCATGGTGACGTCAGCTAAGATGCTCAGTAGTTTGCAAGTGCCTATAAATAGTTCAGTACTTTGTACTGTTCTATTAGCTCTTTGCATCATTCGTCTTCTTTGCACGAACAAACTACTGAGCTCTGATTGAGGGGGAGTTTGCAATCATTCATCAATCATTGTAATCGTGTTTGAAATAAATTCAATCTTTCGGTTCATTGTGTAAAGATGTTTGATAAAGTTATTACTCTCGTTTGATTGTATGCAAAGTTTGTTTTCATTATAATTTCCGCTGCACACTCGTCCATTTTCATCTTATTTACAAACATAAAATACAATAAAAAACAAACTCAGATCCAACAAAAACAAGTAGAGAATACTCATCTCTCTAGTTGGTCTTCAAGTGTTTATCCTACTTCTAGTATTCTTCATGTATAAAGCAATACCCTATCCTCTTATCACAAAAGAAAGCACATAGTACAAGACTAGTGAAAGGTTTCACTTAATTATTCACTTAATTAGTCACTTAATTAGAGACTTAAAAACTCTAATAAAAATAATTAAATACTCAAGAGTTACTCTTTAACTTACCACATGAATATTCTAATTAATATTTATAATTTCATTAAATTATAAATATATTTAACATCCATTCCCCAAATTTCCAACAATCCCCCACATGAATGGAGATCATTCAAAACACTAAAAATTTCCAATGTAACCTCGACAGTTGAGTTTTGCATACGATAGGTAGGTGTTACCCTTTGAACCTTCGCTCATGAAATGCACTTAGCCCACTAGCTCTGAGTAGATCTTGATGTCTTTGAACTCGTCTGCCGTTTGTGTAGACGACAATACACTTCACACAAGACTCTCCCTAGCCGAGTCATCTCCTCATAGTCATGTCCAATAATGGTCGTGGAACACTTTCCTGGTTCTGCGAGAGCTCTAGGAATTGTGCCCTCAATTCCATTCGAAGCGACCCCACTTCTCTCTAACATAGGTGATTCTCCTTAGATCATTAAAAGCATTGTGGTTATCGTGATTTATCCAAATCATTTACCACATATTATGCTTAGCCTCACACTTGTCACTTTTAGGAATGGACTAGGAAGTTTATTAATTTTTATAATAAACTACCTTATTAAATGCGTAGGGTTATTCCCCCATAGTGACCTCGCTTATTCATACAATTACGTTTTCCTATTGAACTCAATTCTTGGGATCTCCAGTCTACTGAGTTAGGTTTCCATCATATGAACTTCATTTTTCAAGGGCTTCAGTCCCATTCCACAACTTGATCTCTAATAAACCCTCAGGTTGTTGGATCCATAACATTAGCAAATAACTTTGCGTATTTTAGATCAGTTGTCATGATGTGTTATTAACTCATAAGTTAATTTTGCCTATTGTCAACTTCTAAGACTATAACCTCAGTGGCCATCTGAATCTGGTTATAATATATGTCTTTGTAAGATACGCTTATCATTTAAGGCAAACACATCTCCATTATGCACTGCGACCTTTGTGTCCTCCACATAGTCGTCAGTGTGCTATGTAGTTTATAAATGTATATCGCTACAACAACAATCTAAACTTTCTCTTTTATTACACTTGAATACTTTCTTGATGCTCCTCAGTCTGTTTGGGCGCCTGAACTGTTTGACGTGTTTCACTGTATTTAAATCTTTTAGCTTAATACATTTGAATAGTTAAAGATATAAGCAGATTAGTATGCAGAATAATAAAACAGGTTGTTTCATTGTTGTCTGTTTTCCTTTGTAGTTTCTCAAATCGGACACATGTAGCATTCCAAGCTATATTCCGAGCCGGCCCGACCAGTGGAGCGGTTAAAGTTAAAGAGAGTCCACATCTGAGAAACTGGAAATAAAAGACGACGTTGACTCGGACATGGACGAGCTCAGACGTCCCACTTCTTCCGTACGGTCAATGGGTGTTCTTGTCCAGAAACATCAGCAGGCTTCTCTACTGGCTGCAGTTAGCATCAGTGACCACCTGTATTGTTCTGTCGCTAATAAAGCTTGTGAAACAGAACTATGGGGAGATACAGAAAGGAGATACTGATAAAAGAAACAGAAAGTCAGCGTTGACCATATTCTATGCATTGGCATTGGCATTGGCTTTGGCAGAGGCATTGTTGTTTCTTTTGGAGAAAGCTTACTGGGAATGGAAGGTAATGTGCAAGAAGATACTTGTGACACTTCGGATTTTCTCGGGAAACCCTTGTGATGTAACTTACATGTATATATATGTTAGTAAATGAAAATCTGAACTATTGTGTTACATGTTATGTGTGTATATGTATTTGTGATATATATGTGTATTATATATATATATATATATGAGCCGAGACCCGCAAACCCGACTCGAGACCACCCGGTCTCGAGTGAACCGTGAACAACAAAAGGGGCCGGTTGTTTGGTTTGGGCCGGTTAAGGCCTTGTGACCGAGAACCCAACCCGGAACACCCCTAGCCCAACTCGAGATCCTATATAAACCAACCCACCCCTCCCTTAACTATTTTTACAAATCTCACTACACTCTCATACTCTCCTCTCATCTCTCTCTCACTAAAACCCTAACAAACCAAGATCACCTCCTCTCATCTCCTTCTTCTCGGATCAAATCGGTGACCACTAGGAGCTCTCGGATCAACACACACACACCCGTTAGAAGTTTCATACTCACCCTTGAACCTCACCAACCGGTTAGTGTCTTTATAATATTTGTTGATTTTTAGATGATAGCATGAATGACATAATTTAGCTAGTGTAGTTGTATGCTTGGTGATGTGGTTTTGTGTGTAAAAATGGATAATCGGCTAACATGTTTTTAGTTTCGGATAAGTTGCTAATGTGTTCATGACATTTTGTGGCTAAATATGATGCAAACCATTGACTTGTGATGCTCATGAAAACCGGTTTGCATATGTGTGACACCATGTGAATCGGTTTGGTTTAGAATTGATTTTTAGAATTTTTCATGATAAAATGTTGTTTTGATAACTTGTTTGTGTGTATTGATGTTGTCCGAGAAATATAAGGATTTGGTTAGAGGGTTTTATGCATAGTATTTGGGTTGATGATGATGAGTGTTGTTTGAATGTTGTTTGAATAATGATGAACATGATGAATGTCACTTGAATATTTCAAATATGCTAAGTTTGATCCGAATTGTGCAAATTTTAGACAAGAAAACATGTTAGTGGTTATAGTACATAATTTGCATGATATTGCAATCCTATTGGTCAGTACTGTTTGCAGGTTCTAGAAGAGATTCATGAGCACGTAATCACGGTTGCGAGTCGCAACCTTTGGTTGCTACTCGAGACCACAGCAGGATTTGTCGAGACCTCCCGGTTGCGAGTCGTAATCAACACGTATCGATCCGATTGCGAGTCGTAACCACAACTGCTTTGTCGGAACCGCCGGTTGCGAGTCGGAATCTCTGATTGCGAGTCGTAACCAAAGCATGACGAACCGAGACCTCGGTTGCGAGTCGCAACCTTGGTTGCGAGTCACCTCTGTCTCGACTGGGCTGTTATTGGGCCAAAGAACTTGTTGGATTGTCTGTTAACTGGACTGCTTGTGTAACTGTTACTGTTTAGGCCCAATACCCCAACTGTTCGTGTATTCGCATGTTATACGTGTTTGCTATATGTATTACCATACGTGTTCGCTATGTGTTTACTCGTACCCGACTTGACCCATACTTGGTAACCATGTTAGGACGTGGTGACCAACATACTTAACCAAGTAACGTATCATACCGAGCAACCCAAGGTGAGTTCACAACTTAAAAGCATGCGTCCCGGTGGTTTGGGGCACGAGACTAAAACAACCCTATCCCCTTGTAAAGGGGATACCATTTACATTCCTTCCCTAGTTACTGGGAACAAACTTACTTTTCCTTCCCTTGTATTGGGAAACCTTTGGTTAATTACTGTTTATACGGATTGCAACTAACGGCACTAAACGAAACTCTATCACTCAAGTCCCTACTACATAATACCGATTAGTCGCCGGGGCCAGGCGAACGGGTTATTAGTTGATAGCGCTATTTAGGTTTTACCAGCCTCACACCGTGCCCTGGTTTGGGATCGGTCGTGAACTAATGTACTCAGGCATCCGTCAATGATGATAGAACATTGACATCGGGGCATCCTGCGGAAACGCAAACGGTTACCTAGTGTTCGGTATTGGAAAACAGTTTAGTCGCTAACTTTTGGGGTAGCTCCCCATGGCATGTATAAACGGATAAATTAACTGGTGAAACAAGTTTTTGGTAATTAAAACTGGACAACTAGTGAACTCACTCAGCATTATTGTTGACCCCTTTACTGCATGCTTGCAGGTGGCCAGTGACTGGAGCAGCTACTTGGGATGTGTAGTGGTCGTCTGCCCGTGTGTTGGGCATTTATTATGCTTACCTTATGAACACTGTTTAAAACTATTTAATTATGCTTCCGCTACTTGTTACTGTTTAAACTTGAAACCTTAAACTCTGAACTTGATATTTGCTAATCTTATGGTTAGTAAGTATTACTTTCGTTATCAATTTAGTTATTCAGTATAATTGGTGGCTGGATCCTGGTCAGTCACGCCCTCGAAGCGGGTGTTATCCGCAGGTGGATTTTGGGGGTGTGACAATACTGGACCGCGTTAATGACGAATGCGAGCTCGGGCCGGTTGGGGTGGTTTTAGTTAGGAGGTTTTTCTATGATGCGTACTCGAAATGTGTTAACGGAAGCATCTTTGATGGGTTGAAAATGGATTTGGTATCATTTGCAATGGAACTTTTGGGTTCAAACTCGTCCGATGAGCGGCTGATTGGTGTTTGAATCTTGGAAAAGTTCACGAAATGTTAAACTGGAAAGACGTGCAGCAGGAAGAGATGAGAAAATCTACAGCAGAAATCTTGGCTGGCAAGAAACAGAACTCGCTTCGGGTTGCGGGGAAATCAGCCATAAAATCATATGTCGACAACAAAGTGAAAAAGAAACCAAATTTAGGATCCTAATGTGATCCCATCATACTAACCAACATAGGGTAAACCAAACACTGGAACAGTAACTCCATTTTCAACCATCAACAAAAGTTAAAGCAAATTAGAGGCCAGAACATGTAGAAACTTGCTTAAAGCAACAACCACATTAACCTCAATCAATCATACAGTTTCCCAAAACAAGAATCTTCTAAGTATCCAACAACTCGGCAATGTGAATCCATCAAACAAGACAACATACAACTCAAACGACATCTAAATCGTCATGAATGAATATTCACATAGGAATGGATTCCTAACTATGGTTTCGATGTGTATTTGAAATTGAACAATTAAGAAATGCATAGTGAATTTATAGAAAATAAATCAACCAAACATACCTTTCAATCGATCAAGAAATGTAGAATAGATTGTTAATAGGTTGATTTAAGGGAGTATTTGGGTAGAAATTGAGAGCGTACTGGTAGATAGTAGAAAAGATGAGCGTAGATGACTTGTTTGGGTAAAAAAGATAATGGCCCCCATCGTGACCCATTCTCTTTTTCTTAAGGGGGAGGAGGGGTGGTTCACTAGTGATAGTTTCTATCACTCCCACTATCTAATCAAATCATGCCATGTCATCAACCATTTTTCCATCACTCACAACCTTTTTTAGTAGGGGTGGTCATCACTCACCACCACACCCAATAATTTCCCTCCAACCAACAATTACACTCACAAAACAAAACTATCACGCGTTGAAAATATCACGAAAATGGATTGCGTTGAAATTATAACGCGTGGAACTTGTGTTGGCGGGGTGGTAAAATGATAATACAACGCGTGATGGAAATTTCCGTTATAAAATAACGTAACCGCCCCGGGCGGCC
This sequence comes from Helianthus annuus, assembly GCF_002127325.2. Lineage (NCBI taxonomy): Eukaryota > Viridiplantae > Streptophyta > Magnoliopsida > Asterales > Asteraceae > Helianthus > Helianthus annuus. Next base: position 21,124,162 of record NC_035437.2, read on the forward strand.
TAATGACCCATCCTAACCTGATCTCTTTTAATTCTGATTTTCTTATTACCCATATAGACTCATTAATAATTTTCATTAGTTCAAAATGACCCAGCAGCTTAAAATTAAAGTCCAAATTGACCCAAGTTTAGGTATTTGGATAGAAATTGCCATGCCTACTCGAAACCTACTTTTAAATATACTCTAACTAAGTTAGAACCCCGTGTATTACACGGGTTGAATAAATATAATTTTATATATTAAATAATTAAAAATCTTGTATATTTCACAAGTTGAATAAAACTAATTTCATACACCAAAACAATAATTATAAAAAGTTTTATGTTTAAAACCCTCATGTATTACACGGGTTGAATATATGTAATTTTGTATAGTAAATGATAAAAGAAGTTATATCTTTTAAAAAACCTTGTGCATTACATGTGTTGAATAAATCTAATTTTATATACCAGATAACATAATAAAAAAAGTTATTTATCTTCAAAAAAACTAACAGATATACTCGATACACGATAGATAGAGTGATTGCGAGGATAGTTCTTGATTTTTTTTATATTTATATTTCATTACATTTTCTCAAAACTAAATTAATAATAATGAGGATACACAATGTTTATGTTAACATGGGACTATGGTATTAATTTTTTTTTATAGTTTATGGTTGATATTCATGTGTATGATGATACAATTACACAATGATCTATGTTTGAATATTAGATTTCTATTATATTATTTTAATAAAAAATTAGATTAGATTAGATAATAATAATAATAATAATAATAATAATAATAATAATAATAATAATAATAATAATAATAATAATAATAATAATAATATCGAAGACCCATTAATAAATAATATTTTATAATGTATATAGTTTAAATTGGGTTATACCATATGGAATAATACTTAAATTATAATGACTTAAAAATCTTAAAACGTATAATCTAAGTATAAATATTTAATAAAATTATTTGTTGTCCTCACCTCTCCTTATGTGATACGCCTACAATAACAGTTATTCCTTTGTCGTCTTTGACTAATGGGGTCGTTATTATCTAATTGGTAAGCCCTCTCGTCATTGTAAAGATTGTGAAAGTACGTTTTCCACCTTAACTTAATGTCTTGTTCCTTGACTAAAATACACCTATCATCTCCCTTTATAAACTTTACTACCCCTAGATCCCACCTTCTACGCTCCCTAGATTTGGCAATCTAGTTTATTGTAAATCCTATATGATATCTCATTTATCTATTATTGTTTTTATTTAATTTTTGCAAAGGAAAAACTAACGAATAGGAGAACATATATCACAATGTATAACTTAAGTATTGGAATATTTTATAAAACCTTTTTAGTAAGATTTACAATATTAATTATAAATAATTAACAGGTATAACCCAACGATATATAATATTAATTTTTAAAATAATTAATAGGACAGTTATTTAGTAAGAAAGGATAAATAGTTAAATCTGATGAAAATTTCAAAATATTATATTATCTTCTATACGAATTGTTAATATTATATTATCTCATATACGAATTGTTAAAATTTCAAAATATTATATTATCTCCTACAGTTAATAATTAAATTTATATTAAATTCAATTGTATAATTATCTTTTAATTAAATTAATTATTAATAATTAAGTAGATGGCTTCAATGAGTGACATGTGCAAGAATGATATTAAATATAATTCCTCCTCTATGTCTGTGAAAGTTACTTGTGTATCCCACTAACTGTAGATAAATTGTAAGTTGCGTCAAACTTTATCTCTGAATTTTAACAAATAGAACGTCACAAAGTAAAAAACACCAACGACTTTGGCTTCATTTGAAAGCATTAGGTATTTTCTTTATATTTCTTTTACCGATCTTCCTTTTATACTGACTAGAGTTAGAGGTAAGCACGCACTTCATAGCGGGAGGCGACTTTTCCGTACAAGGCGACGACGATTTGATTGGTATCATTTTAGTTCCTTGCAAATAGATAATCCACTGTTTAATTACGATATCGGGACCTGGTACAACACCAACCATAAGAAGATAATGTAAAAAAATACGTAAATAACAAAGTTAAAAAAGAAAAGGTTAAAAAAGGGAAGGTAAAAAAAAGTAGAAAAGAAAGGTAAACAAAGTTTAAGAAAACTAAGTAAGATAAAGGTTAAGAAAAGGAAAAAAATAGTATTAAAAGAAAGATAGGCAAAAACATGTATTGTTAAAGTAAAAAAAAAAGAAAGGAGGTATTAGTTGTGTAAAATAAATTTTCTTAACTCATTTGGTTACGCTGATATTTTAAAAGGGAGAAGATTTTTGATTCTTAAAGGTATCCAATATTTTGTTATGCCAAACAAATTAACTCGTCAAAGACAGGAAGTTCCACTTCAATTTCAAGTATCCTTACCTTGCGTATTATTCATTTTCTCTATTTACCAACTATATGTTAGGGATGAGTTCGGTACTGGTATCGAAAATACTTATCCAAAAATTGTCAAAATTGGGTATCATTAAGGTACAATATTTGTAGTTAAAAATCGGTAAAATACAGGTATTGTACTGAACCGAAAGTACCAATCCCAAAAACGCCAAAAAGTGAATACCGTATTGGTACCGAAATGCTCATCCCAACAATATATATTATAATACAGATTGCAAAATAAAAGATAGACATTCACTCATTGGTCAGATGTATTTAACATCAACACATTATTAACACCTTTTTTCTTTAATATAATTTCTTATCTATATATATATATATATATAAATGAGATGGATTTGGGCTATGTGGCATTTGTATTTGGCCATCTTGGCTTATGTGGCAATTTAGTTTAGGATGGAAATCACATTTTGGTTCTACAATCACTATTTCAAGATAAAAAACACGGGATCCGTTTGTTATTCGGGTCGAAATCCTGAATTCGGGTCAAGCCTGACGGATAGTATATATTTCCTTTTTTTCCTCATTCTTCTTGCACACACTTTACAAACCCTAGAAAAACTAATCTGCAGCCTCTCTCCCACCGCCACCACCAAGATCCTCAGTTCAAAACCATAGCCAAAAACCTCTGCAACATCATCTTCTTCACATAAATCAATCCTATTAATCAATCAAAGGTATGTTTCTATTTTTTTGATTTTATTGTTTCTGATTTCTTTGTTTTACGATTGTAATCTACACAATCGATCCTAAATCTGCTTTATTTATGTTATTCAATTCTATAGAAACTTGATTTTATAAAGATTGCTTCGAATGCTATTAACTTCTTCTTTGTCCTAAACTTTGTAGATCTGATCATAAAAATTGAAGGTATGTTGTTTTAATTTGTTGTTTGTCTATTGTGTATCTTTAATCAAGCGATTGAACATTTATCTTTTTGTTTTTTTGCAAACAAAATCAAGATCAGAGGTTTTATTATCATCATCTACATTTATCAAAGTTACTGATTTTTGTTGATTTTGTTTTTCATGTGGAACCCTAAATCTTGGATAAAATCGGACTCCGATCATTCGTGAAACAACAGAGGTTAGTTAAATGTTATAGTTGTTTTCTTTTTTTTAAGTTTATGTAGGTTTGATTTTATCCTTTCTGTTCGGTATTTTTTTTCAAAAATTAATAACATATGTTCTGAATGTTTTATGGTTTGTTTTTCTCATGGTAAACCCTCAATCTTTTGTGACAATCAGACTCGAATTGTTCGTCGACCAAAACAGGTTAGTTCAGTTTTGTTGGTGTTGTTTGTTTTTTGATATGTATAGTCTTTCTTTTTTACTTTTGTCTTTAGGCGTTAATTTGAAATTTTATGTGATTATCTTTTGAAGTTCTTATGGTTTGTTTTGTTAGTTATAATTTTTTGTATTTAGTTATAAATTTTGTATTTAATTAGTTTTTAATTCTTTAAATATGTCTTTAATTTCTTTTTAAATATGTTTTTGTTTCTATAAATAGATTAGTGTTGTTAAAGATGATTTTTGCATTCGAAATTATGATTCGGTTTCTGTAAATAGACTTTGTTTCTATAAATAGATTACCGTTATATTTATTTTAAACAATTGTTACTTCCTTTGCAGTTATGGATCATGAAAACAACGCTCCTTCGTTGTTAAAGTTGATTGGGGACTATGATCCTATATTTTTCCAATTGTTCGTCGACCAAAAACAGGTTAGTTAGTTCAGTTTTGTTGGTGTTGTTTGTTTTTTGATATGTATAGTCTTTCTTTTTTATTTTTGTCTTTAGGTGTTAATTTGAAATTTTATGTGATTATCTTTTGAAGTTCTTATGGTTTGTTTTGTGAGTTATAATTTTTTGTATTTAGTTATAATTTTTGTATTTAGTTAATTGTTAATTCTTTAAAGATGTCTTTAATTTCTTTTTAAATCTGTTTTTGTTTCTATAAATAGATTAGTGTTATTAAAGATGATTTTTGTATTCGAAATTATGATTCAGTTTCTGTAAATAGACTTTGTTTCTATAAAAAGATTACCGTTATATTTTTTTTTAAACAATGGTTACTTCCATTGCAGTTATGGATCATGAAAACAACGCTCCTTCGTTGTTAAAGTTGATTGGGGACTATGATCCTATATTTTTGGTATGTTTCTTAAGTTTTCAGTTTTGTGCACACAATAAGTTATTGCAACTTATATGTTTTTTTTTTGTTTAGATTGATAGGAAATACCGTATAATTTTACAACCTTACTGTGGGGAGAACAAATTCCATATGTCAATGTCTTAAAATTATTGATGATGATTTATCGTGAGTCATTTAGTTATAATTTTTGTATTTAGTTAGTTGTTAATTCTTTAAAGATGCATTTAATTTCATTTTTAAAGTTGTTTTTGTTTCTATAAACATATTACTGTTGTTAAAGATGATTTTTGTGTTCGGAATTATGATTCAGTTTCTGTAAATAGACTTTGTTTCTATAAATATATTACCATTATATATTTTTTAAAACAATGGTACTTCCTTTGCAGTTATGGATCCTAAAAACAACTCTCATTCATTGTTAAAGTTGATTGAGGAATATGATCCTATATTTTTAGTATGTTTTCTTAGTGATTTGATTTTTAAATTTTAAATTTTGAAATCAATCATTATTTTAAATTTAAATTTTGAAGTAAACCATTATTTTGTTTGATTTTAAATTTACAATTACGAAGTCAATTATTATTTTAAATCTAAATTTGAAAGTTTTCCATATATGTGTTTGATTTTGAATTTTGAATCTGTAAATTGAATTTAAATTTGAAATGTTAGACTTTCCTAATAAGTTTGCTTGATTTACGGGATTGGATATTAATGATTTGATTTTCAGATTTTAAATTTTAAATTTTGAAGTCAATCATTATTTTAAATTTAATTTTTGAAGTGAATAGACTTTGTTTCTACAAATAGATTACCGTTATATTTTCTTTTAAAAGAGTGGTTACTTCCTTTGCAGTTATGGATCATGAAAACGACGCTCCTTCGTTGTTAAAGTTGATTGAGGACTATGATCCTATATTTTTCGAATTGTTCGTCGACCAAAAACAGGTTAGTTCAGTTTTATTGGTGTTGTTTGTTTTTTGATATGTATAGTCTTTCTTTTTTAGTTTTTTCTTTAGGTGTTAATTTGACATTTTATATGATTATCTTTTGAAGTTCTTATGGTTTGTTTTGTGAGTTATAATTTTTTGTATTTAGCTATAATTTTTGTATTTAGTTAATTGTTAATTCTTTAAAGATGTCTTTAATTTCTTTTTAAAGTTGTTTTTGTTTCTATAAATAGATTAGTGTTGTTAAAGATGATTTTTGTATTCGGAATTATCATTCGGTTTATGTAAATAGACTTTGTTTCTATAAATAGATTACCGTTATATTTTTTTAAAACAGTGGTTACTTCCATTGCAGTTATGGATCATGAAAACAACGCTCCTTCGTTGTTAAAGTTGATTGGGGACTATGATCCTATATTTTTGGTATGTTTCTTAAGTTTTCAGTTTTGTGCACACAATAAGTTATTGCAACTTATATGGTTTTTTTTTTTGTTTCGATTGATAGGAAATACCGTATGATTTTGTAACCTTATTGTGGGGAGAACAACTTCCATATGTCAATGTCTTAAAATTATTGATGATGATTTATCGTGAGTCATTTAGTTATAATTTTTGTATTTAGTTACTTGTTAATTCTTTAAAGATGCATTTAATTTCATTTTTAAAGTTGTTTTTGTTTCTATAAACATATTACTGTTGTTAAAGATGATTTTTGTGTTCGGAATTATGATTCAGTTTCTGTAAATAGACTTTGTTTCTATAAATATATTACCATTATATATTTTTTAAAACAATGGTACTTCCTTTGCAGTTATGGATCCTAAAAACAACTCTCATTCATTGTTAAAGTTGATTGAGGAATATGATCCTATATTTTTAGTATGTTTTCTTATTGATTTGATTTTTAAATTTTAAATTTTGAAATCAATCATTATTTTAAATTTAAATTTTGAAGTAAACCATTATTTTGTTTGATTTTAAATTTACAATTACGAAGTCAATTATTATTTTAAATCTAAATTTGAAAGTTTTCCATAAATGTGTTTGATTTTGAATTTTGAATCTGTAAATTGAATTTAAATTTGAAAGGTTAGACTTTCCTAATAAGTTTGCTTGATTTACGGGATTGGATATTAATGATTTGATTTTCAGATTTTAAATTTTAAATTTTAAATTTTGAAGTCAATCATTATTTTAAATTTAATTTTTGAAGTGAATAGACTTTGTTTCTACAAATAGATTACCGTTATATTTTCTTTTAAAAGAGTGGTTACTTCCTTTGCAGTTATGGATCATGAAAACGACGCTCCTTCGTTGTTAAAGTTGATTGAGGACTATGATCCTATATTTTTCGAATTGTTCGTCGACCAAAAACAGGTTAGTTCAGTTTTATTGGTGTTGTTTGTTTTTTGATATGTATAGTCTTTCTTTTTTTAGTTTTTTCTTTAGGTGTTAATTTGACATTTTATATGATTATCTTTTGAAGTTCTTATGGTTTGTTTTGTGAGTTATAATTTTTTGTATTTAGTTATAATTTTTGTATTTAGTTAATTGTTAATTCTTTAAAGATGTCTTTAATTTCTTTTTAAAGTTGTTTTTGTTTCTATAAATAGATTAGTGTTGTTAAAGATGATTTTTGTATTCGAAATTATCATTCGGTTTATGTAAATAGACTTTGTTTCTATAAATAGATTACCGTTATATTTTTTTAAAACAGTGGTTAATTCCATTGCAGTTATGGATCATGAAAACAACGCTCCTTCGTTGTTAAAGTTGATTGGGGACTATGATCCTATATTTTTGGTATGTTTCTTAAGTTTTCAGTTTTGTGCACACAATAAGTTATTGCAACTTATATGGTTTTTTTTTTGTTTCGATTGATAGGAAATACCGTATGATTTTGTAACCTTATTGTGGGGAGAACAACTTCCATATGTCAATGTCTTAAAATTATTGATGATGATTTATCGTGAGTCATTTAGTTATAATTTTTGTATTTAGTTAGTTGTTAATTCTTTAAAGATGCCTTTAATTTCATTTTTAAAGTTGTTTTTGTTTCTATAAACAAATTACTGTTGTTAAAGATGATTTTTGTATTCGGAGTTATGATTCGTTTTCTGTAAATAGACTTTGTTTCTATAAATATATTACCATTATATATTTTTTAAAACAATGGTACTTCCTTTGCAGTTATGGATCCTAAAAACAACTCTCATTCGTTGTTAAAGTTGATTGAGGAATATGATCCTATATTTTTGGTATGTTTCCTTAGTGATTTGATTTTTAAATTTTAAATTTTGAAATCAATCACTATTTTAAATTTAAATTTTGAAGTAAACCATTATTTTGTTTGATTTTAAATTTATAATTACGAAGTCAATTGTTATTTTAAATCAAAATTTGAAAGTTTTACATTAATGTGTTTGATTTTAAATTTCGAATCTGTAAATTGAATTTAAATTTGAAAGGTTAGACTTTCCTAATAAGTTTGCTTGATTTACGGGATTGGATATTAGTGATTTGATTTTCAGATTTTAAATTTTAAATTTTGAAGTCAATCATTTTTTTAAATTTAAATTTTGAAGTAAACCATTATTGTGTTTGATTTTTAACTTTGAATGCTTTGAAATCCTGATGTTTTTTATGAGATGCTTTGACTATATTATTTGTAATTTTAGGAATGCTTCGAGTCTTCGACTATTGTATTTGTACTCGAGTTGCATATCTAATTCAAACTGTGTTTTGTAATTTTAGGTGATAAACTTCTTTCAGACTCCTTCCCCTACAAGGAACTCTTACATGGGATCCTATAAGAAGTTGAAGGAAAGGTATATCTTGCACCGTTCTTTATCTATATCTATATATCTATATATCTTGAGTGGGATCCTTTGGGAAATTGATCTTTATTAGATTAACTGATGTATATTCTTTTCCTCGCCAATTTGTTCCGTTAATCAACTCATGTGTGCTCTTATGTTTGATACCCGATCTTATTCCAGTGATTAATATCCGCATGAGTAACCCAATTTGAGTTTGATTTTTTTCGTTAACGATTAATGTAAACTTTCCCGATTTGGGTTTTCTGCAAGGCTAATCATCTAAATTAATTTGTTATTTTTATGGCTTACCATTGCATAAGTTAGTATAATTTGTTGAAAAAGTTTTGTTTTGTGGGATAGTAGTCATAAATTGAGTAATATTCAAGTTTTATGTGTTTTTATTTTGATTCATTAGGTGTTTATTTTGGATGGTCCGGAGTTTTTGGCTGCAACTATGTTGGACAGAGATATGCTTACTATGGCTGTAAATTGGTACCATGCCGGTTGGTTTTGCTTGGCAAGGTTAGACTTTCCTAATAAGTTTGCTTGATTTACGGGATTGGATATTAGTGATTTGATTTTCAGATTTTAAATTTTAAATTTTGAAGTCAATCATCATTTTAAATTTAAATTTTAAAGTAAACCATTGTTGTGTTTGATTTTAAATTTTCAATTTGGAAGTCAATTATTATTTTAAATTTAAATTTGAAAGTTTGTCATTAATGTGTTTGATTTTAAATTTCGAATCTGTAAATTGAATTTTAATTTGAAAGGTTAGACTTTCCTAATAAGTTTGCTTGATTTACAGGATTGGATATTAGTGATTTGATTTTTAGATTTTAAATTTTAAATTTTGAAGTCAATCATTATTTTAAATTTATATTTTGAAGTAAACCATTATTGTGTTTGATTTTAAATTTTGAATGCTTTGAAATCCTGATGTTTTTTTATGAGATGCTTTGAGTATATTATTTGTAATTTTAGGAATGCTTCGAGTCTTCGACTATTGTATTTGTACTCGAGTTGCATATCTAATTCAAACTGTGTTTTGTAATTTTAGGTGATAAACTTGTTTCAGACTGCTTCCCCTACAAGGAACTCTTACATGGGATCCTATAAGAAGTTGAAGGAAAGGTATATCTTGCACCGTTCTTTATCTATATCTATATATCTATATATCTTAAATGGGATCCTATGGGAAATTGATCTCTATTCGATTAACTGATGTATATTCTTTTACTCGCCAATTTGTTCCGTTAATCAACTCATGTGTGCTCTTATGTTTGATACCCGATCTTATTCCAGTGATTAATATCCGCTTGAGTAACCCAATCTGAGTTTGATTTTTTCGTTAACGATTCATGTAAACTTTCCCGATTTGGGTTTTCTGCAAGGCTAATCATCTAAATTAATTTGTTATTTTTATGGTTTACCATTGCATAAGTTAGTATAATTTGTTAAAAAGGTTTTGTTTTGTGGGATAGTAGTCATAAATTGAGTAATATTCAAGTTTTATGTGTTTTTATTTTGATTCATTAGGTGTTTATTTTGGATGGTCCGGAGTTTTTGGCTGCAACTATGTTGGACAGAGATATGCTTACTATGGCTGTAAATTGGTACCATGTCGGTTGGTTTTGCTTGGCAAGGTTAGACTTTCCTAATAAGTTTGCTTGATTTATGAGATTGGATATTAGTGCTTTGATTTTCAGATTTTAAATTTTAAATTTTGAAGTCAATGATCATTTTAAATTTAAATTTTAAAGTAAACCATTGTTGTGTTTGATTTTAAAATTTCAATTTGGAAGTCAATTGTTATTTTAAATTTAAATTTGAAAGTTTGCCATTAATGTGTTTGATTTTAAATTTCGAATCTGTAAATTGAATTTTAATTTGAAAGGTTAGACTTTCCAAATAAGTTTGCTTGATTTACGGGATTGGATATTAGTGATGTGATTTTCAGATTTTAAATTTTAAATTTTGAAGTCAATCATTATTTTAAATTTAAATTTTGAAGTAAACCATTATTGTGTTTGATTTTAAATTTTGAATGCTTTGAAATCTTGATGTTTTTTATGAGATGCTTTGATTATATTATTTGTAAGTTTAGGAATGTTTCGAGTTTTCGACTATTGTTTTTGTACTCGAGTTGCATATCTAATTCAAATTGTGTTTTGTAATTTTAGGTGATAAACTTCTTTCAGACTCCTTCCCCTACAAGGAACTCTTACATGGGATCCTATAAGAAGTTGAAGGAAAGGTATATCTTGCACCATTCTTTATCTATATCTATATATTTATATATCTTGAATGGGATCCTATAGGAAATTGATCTCTATTCGATTAACTGATGTATATTCTTTTCCTCACCATTTTGTTCCGTTAATCAACTCATGTGTGCTCTTATGTTTGATACCGGATCTTATTCCAGTTATTAATATTCGCTTGAGTAACCCAATCTGAGTCTGATTTTTTTTGTTAACGATTCGGGTGAACTTTCCCGATTTGGGTTTTCTGCAAGGCTAATCATCTAAATTAATTTGTTGTTTTTATGGTTTACCATTGCATAAGTTAGTATAATATGTTGACAAAGTTTTGTTTTCTGGGATAGTAATCATAAATTGTGTAATATTCAAGGTTTATATGTTTTTATTTTGATTCATTAGGTGTTTATTTTGGATGGTCCGGAGTTTTTGGCTGCAACTATGTTGGACAAAGATATGCTTACTATGGCTGTAAATTGGTACCATGTCGGTTGGTTTTGCTTGGCAAGGTTAGACTTTCCTAATAAGTTTGCTTGATTTACGGGATTGGATATTAGTGATTTGATTTTCAGATTTTAAATTTTAAATTTTGAAGTCAATCATCATTTTAAATTTAAATTTTAAAGTAAACCATTGTTGTGTTTGATTTTAAATTTTCAATTTGGAAGTTAATTATTATTTTAAATTTAGATTCGAAAGTTTGCCATTAATGTGTTTGATTTTAAATTTCGAATCTGTAAATTGAATTTTAATTTGAAAGGTTAGACTTTCCTAATAAGTTTGCTTTATTTACGGGATTGGATATTAGTGATTTGATTTTCAGATTTTAAATTTTAAATTTTGAAGTCAATCATTATTTTAAATTTAAATTTTGAAGTAAACCATTATTGTGTTTGATTTTAAATTTTGAATGCTTTGAAATCTTGATGTTTTTTTATGATATGCTTTGACTATATTATTTGTAAGTTTAGGAATGTTTCGAGTTTTCGACTATTGTTTTTGTACTCGAGTTGCATATCTAATTCAAACTGTGTTTTGTAATTTTAGGTGATAAACTTCTTTTAGACTCCTTCCCCTACAAGGAACTCTTGAATGGGATCCTATGAGAAGTTGAAGGAAATGTATATCTTGCACCGTTCTTTATCTATATCTATATATTTATATATCTTGAATGGATCCTATGGGAAATTGATCTCTATTCGATTAACTGAGGTATATTCTTTTCCTCACCATTTTGTTCCGTTAATCAACTCATGTGTGCTCTTATGTTTGATACCGGATCTTATTCCAGTTATTAATATCCGCTTGAGTAACCCAATCTGAGTCTGATTTTTTTCGTCAACGATTCGGGTAAACTTTCCCGATTTGGGTTTTTTGCAAGACTAATCATCTAAATTAATTTGTTGTTTTTATGGTTTACCATTGCATAAGTTAGTATAATTTGTTGACAAAGTTTTGTTTTGTGGGATAGTAGTTATAAATTGAGTAATATTCAAGGTTTATGTGTTTTTATTTTGATTCATTAAATAAGATGTATTTGAGTAATATTCAAGGTTTATGTATTGCTGATTGATATATGAGATTTTGTTGATTGGCATAAGGTGTTAGATAAGATGTGTTTGAAGTTGTGAAGATGAATAAGTGAGACATGTGTAGCAGATATTAGTGAGTGCACAACACATTAGTTAGGGTTTTGAATTATTGCTACAGGTTAATGATGTTAGAGATTGTGTTTTGAGAAATGTTTAGATTGAATTATGTCTGTGTTTGATTGTGACACCTTTGATTGTGCATGAAATTACTGGTTATATGAGATTTTGTTGATTGTAGACAAATAAGTTTGAACAGAACTTATTAGATTCACATTTAAGTATAAAAAATGAGAGGTTGATATAATCTGAATTATATTCTGAACGAAAAAACTGAAAGGAAAAGGAAAAAAAGAATAATTTAACACAGAGGAAAGAGGATAGAGAGAGAGTTGCCACATTTTTAAAACCAAAAATATAAGGTAACCATGCTTCTAAAATCTACTATACTTTTTAATAATATTTTGTGGAAAATGGACTATATTGGGTAGGTAGTCAAACATGGTTTTTAGGGTCAAAATGGCTGTGTTGGGTTGACTCGGGACACTTTTATGAAAAACTTGATGTTACTGACCTTAATAAACCATTTTTGTAGATGACCAATGTATATCTCTACTTGAGGAATTCTCCAAAGATCCAGAGCCGATTGTTTCATAGAGCTGTGAAGTTGCGTTAAAGATACTGGATTTTGAACGATCCGACAAACCATTCGAGGTACTTGGAAGATTAAGTCTCTTATCTGGGTGGTTGTTACAGGTTTAGGATGTTAAATGATTTTGGATGTACTCTGCGATGTCGATAATGCAGAGATGTTGGTGAAGCTCAGGTTAACAACTTCATGTGTATATTTTAATGAATAAAGTTTTTGTTGTTTATATTTTCTAATTTAAACTTTTAATTAATTTCTAAATTTAATTAACTGAGTTTGTTTTGCAGGTTCGAACAACTTCATGTGTATATTTTATTATGAAAAATAAAAGTTTTTTTTTGTTTCATGGGTCGTTTAGAGAGGCAAGTTTCTGTCTCCGGTTCTTGCCCGAAGTTTCTGACCTTACTCGCAACACAACTTTCAATTCAGAACAATTATAAAAAAAATTACGTTCGAAAACATGTATTTTTATTTTATTTAATGACATAATTCGATTAATATAAAGTAAATTTTTCTACCCGCGAAGTTCGCGGGTGATAACCTAGTTACAATATACATGAAAATGTAATTCATGAAATAACAATACAAAACTTGTGCGAATGTCAATTTAACTGTTATGGTTTTGATTGAGATTGCATGTGACTTGGTATAAAAATCGGTCATCAATTTTAAAGTGAAGCTATAAAATGTATAAAGATTTCCCGTTAGAATTATAGGATTATAAAAAACTAGTATAACGATTCCTACGAGATGAATTCATGTCTGCAAGTATATTAATATGGTTTAAGTTACTTTCGAAGTTGGATCATGATCTTATACTTTGAAATGTTATATTGATGAAATAATGTTAAAAATATATAATTCAAAAGTGAGCTTCAAGAAAATTCAAAGAAATATCTAGGAATCAAATGTGAAATGTTGAAACCTTACCTTTGCTAGTACACACTTTCCTTTTACTTTAGAGAAAATTCTAGGTGGGTTATATAATATAGTAGTTGGCAGGCAAGAAGTGTAATGGAAAACATTTATTCAAGGAACTATACAATAAATTACTTAAAGTGTAAATTATAGCTTTCCTGCATGTGATTTACTCTAATTAATACGTTTTGTTCACCTTAACACCTCTTATTCCTAAAGTTTGATCTTTTTACACTCTACTTCCTTTGATCTTAACACCGTTAACTTTGTGTTAGTTTATGTATGTAATTACACGTGTACCTTCCACTTTCTTCTCCAACCAACCACTACCCCCACCTACCATCAACATCATTTAATTCATATTACGACGGACAAGGATACTCGTCTTCCATGTATTGTCCTCGGTATCAATTTGATTTACATTTTGTTAATCGATAAATTGCATCGTTTCAAATTGACAATCCCAAACGGTCATGTTCTAATGTTCACATTTTTTACCGTTAGAGCTAACCAATGTTTATAAACAGACCCTCACTCACATCTCCATTTGCAACATTCCAAACTCTCTCTCTCTCTCTCTCTCTCTAATGTCACCAATTATTATTGATCTACTGCTGATAAAATGGCTTACGATAGCGTACTACAATTCGCAATCACACTCGTAGTTCTAATGATTCCCATCACCACAGTCCTTGGTAGAGAATAAATTGAGTTCTCATTAGCATCGGCTCCTACGCCGATGGAGGCCGATTTGGATATTCATGTGAGTCTTTCACTTGCCAATGTCATCTTCAGCTAGAGATGGTGAACGGAAGAGAGACATCTACGGAATTCATTTTTTGTTGTACATTGTATTTTCATACAAATTGCACACATCAAAAACTGAACTACCTATTGAGAAAACGAGGAGAAGATAAGAAAAACAAAAAGTGAACCGATCAAAATCAAGATGACGTATCGCAGCTGTACAAATTAACAATCTCTCGCGCCATTTCTGTAACAAATATCAAGGAATCAAATGGTAGGGCTGGTTGGAGAAGAATGTTGAAGGGTATATGAGTAATTTCACACACAAACTAGTAGAAAAGTTAATAATGTTAAGGTCCATGACGTAAAGTGTGAAAAAATCAAACGTTAGGGACGAGAGGTGTTAAGGGTGGACGAAACGTGTTAATTGGAGCAAACCGTATGGACAAAAACTACAATTTACTCTAATTTACACTTTGTTGAACTAGGTTATAAATATATATGATTTGCTATTTTTAAATATCTCAACCATGTCGAGTTATTTTATCTATTAGTTTTGTAAATATAATTAAGAGTTAACAAACACTATTAAACGTATCATCAAATTATTACCACTTTATACAAAAAACACATCCATCCATGTTCCATTGATTCTTATTAGACGATTTGCGTTTTTTATCTGTTTTTGTTTGTTTCTGTTTCTGTTTTTCCTTGTTGTTCTTAGCTCTTTGCTGGCTCTTTATATATATATATATATATATATATATAGGACTAGGTTCAAACGTGAACATTTTCTCCAGCGTGAACTGCGTGAACTTATCTGGGCCCTTGATTTTGTAGATGATAGATCTTAGATCAATGGCAGAATTGTAATTAAAGGTTTAATAAATTTAATTTAAATTTTAATCAAAAGGGTAAAATAGGAAACTATCATATAAAGATATGGAAACTAATTAAATTGTAATCCCCTAAAATCCCTATATCAGTTTCAATATATTCTAACAAACACACACATACACCGCACACACACATATCCCCCCAGACGACGGCAGCAGAGCCGGTGACGACACGGCGGCCGGCCACCGTGGATGGTGGTCCGGCAAGAGCTTACACTGGATGGTGGTCCGGCGACGGCACAACGTGGGACGTGGATGGTAAGTCTTTGAATCATTTTCTTTTCCTTTTTTTCTTTTAGATCTTTCTAGATCCAAGCTTACACTGACGATCACCGGTTGCGCCGATCTTCCTCCGCCGCTAGCGGCGGTGACAGTTTAGGGCCGATCGTCTGCAACAAAAAGTCATACTCGTTCCTCTTGACCAAAAGCTTGACATGCTATGGAGTTTCATTAAAGCGCATTTGAATTCAATAATTCTTGTTTTTCTTTCTGCCTGCAAGCAGGTAATTTTTTTAATTTTGTTTTTCAATTTTTTTTTGTTTTTTTTTTGTTTTGTAATTTGGAGCCTGTGACGCCTGTCTTGATAGGTAAGGTTTGTACACGAAGCGTTCAAGAAACTGCAGCCCGGGATCCCGTTAAAGTGCCTACATGGAAGGATGAAACAAGTGAAAAAAATGTTTATATTGCAACAGTTTGTTGAACAAAGATCAGTTCTTTTTTGAACTGATGTGTCTTCAAGGGGCCTGGATTTCAACAAGGGGGCCGATTGGGTTGTTCAGGTGATCTACGGTTTTAATAGAAGTGATAAAATGGGTGGGTCGGATAATAGTCATAACGTGTTCATGTTGAAACATGCTGTTTTTTGTGTATACGTCAAGGCACGAGAGGTCTGTTCGTGGACCCAAGGTAAACCTGTGACATTTAGGCGCTGTACACATGTGTATTCTGATTTTTGCTCTGGTTTTAAGGCGCTGTACACATGTGTATTCTGATTTTGCTATGTTTTTAAGGCGCTGTACACATGTGTATTCTGGCTTTGCTATGTTTTTAATGCGATGTACACATGTGTATAGCGTCTGTGTTTGTGATATCTCATATTTTTTTTTGTGTATTGAATGTGTAAAGTTGTTGATGTACACTTGTGAATTATGCAAAGTACTAATGGCTGAGTTTTTTGTGTTATTATAGGAGACGTCGTAAACGAGGAAAGTGGAGATGGAAGGTCGATAAGGATGATTCACGTATGAGGTCGATAAGGATGATTCACGTATGTTTGTTTGCTTGGTCGATAAGGATGATTCAGCATACAACGCGGCGAATAGTTGTAAAAGACTATGTCTTTTTTATTTTTCCGATTATGTTGCGTTTATTGTTTTCACGAAACTGGAACTTGTAATTGTATGTTTTTTTTTGGTTTGGCAAACATTATGGAAATTGTTATTTGCTTAATATAAAATAGTTTACAAGTTTTGTTTATATGTATGTATTTTGTAGCTAATTACACATATGTACCATGCTGAGTACACATGTGTACTGTTCAATTCATATCAAAGTACACATGTGTATACCGTTGAAATCTGAAGGTTACGTGAATCTTAAAAATCATAATCCGAATTCTGGTGGTGAAATCTAAAAAATAAAAATGAAATAAAAGATAATGTGGATAATGAATTTAAAATAGGAAAGATGTAACTTAAATTCAATTATTAAAATAATGATTTAATTCTATTTTTTAATATAATTACAATCATACCCTTAACAACTAAAAAGGAAATCAATGGTCCAGATTAGTTCACGCAGTTCACGCATGGGATTAGGTTCACGCTGGAATCCTACCCTATATATATATATATATATATATAAAGTGATTTTGCCGTTCAAAAAAAAGGATGGTGCATTTGTGACGTGGAGCTTTCATTTTCTAAGTGTTTCACCGGAGCAAAATGCAATTAGGATACACGGTATGGCATTTGGAAAGGCTTTCTATCGAGACGTGCGGCCCCAAACAGGAAAACCACCATGATTTTTTGCAACAAAATCTTGGTGGCCACCCTAATTTGGTTATCTTTGCTCACACACACAAATAAATATACATACACGGTATGTGTGTATAGCATTTTGGAATTTGATTATTTTTGGTAGGTAACCTTACATTTTGGTGTTTGATGAGTTGAGGAAAAAGATGACGTGATGGTTGATGTGGCGTTTGGAAAGATCCATCAAATTTTGATTGATATCCTCCACCTTTAGATCATTCGTAATGGGATACCTATCTGGCGTGGCTGTGATGCGGACGTTAAAAACCGCCCTAAGCATAATTATAGATTTTGTTTTTAGTGAATAATTTTCGTTTACATTCTCTGGTCTTTATAAGTTTAAAGTTTGGTTTCCCAATCTTAATAGAGTATTTTATAATTTAGTTTCTTTTTGCTGTAAATATTCGTAACATTGTTTTCTGACCAACACTGGCTTTTAAATGGCTTGCCTAAATACACCATTGCGACATGTTCTTTTATCTACACTTTATTAGAATATGGTAGAAACTATTAGTTAAACCAGTATTTTATAATTTAGTTTCTTTTAAGTGCACTATAGCTAAAACAACGTCGCACAAAGGATTGTAAGATTTTTTTTATGAATTGATAAAACAAAAACTTCAGTTTGACCATGAAATACTGTGTTCGGCCGACCCGACCCAAAATTCCAATGTTCGGTTACTTGACTGCCGAAAAAGTTGAACCGATAGGAAAAAGATGCTGGATCCGCCACTGGTGATAACCCACTAGTTTTATAAATAAAAGTTATATTTATGTAAATATATATACACCCATTTAGTATATTAAGTAAAAGTGAAATAAATAATAGGCTCATTTAGGCTCGTGAGACTGCTCGAGCTCCATAAGTGAAGCTCGTGTTCGTGATCATATACTAAACAACCTTATTTCTATTTTAATGATGTGATAAGCTTTTTTGTGTTAAAAGTTAAACAAGGAGCGTTTTGAAATAGTTGGTCAACAAAGTTGAAAGAAAAATAAAGGGGTCCAATGACATTCCACTAATTTCATCGGCGTGATGTGTAAAAGACACAAAGTTGTTGATAGGGAAAGTTTAGGTCCGGACCGAAAATAACCGAAAATCGACCGAAAATATACCCAACCCGACCCGAACCCAAGTACCTAGGTATTTAGATTGGTTCCAATTTTTCATAAAAAATCGGGCCGGGTCGGGTCGGTTCTCGGTTCTTTTCATGGTGAAACCCGACTTTGAACTATGGACCGGAACCGACCCTATATTTAGGTTAGGGTCAATCAAACACTAAATTTTGATGTGATAATCGTCCATCATTTGAAGAAACATAACAGAATGAAGGAGGTATCCTCTTCTAATCTTGAGGTGTCAATCAAACACTAAATTTAATCAGAAGAATGGTAAACCCGAAATAGATGAAAGCTGGGTACGGAAATTATCTGATTAACAAACAACACAATAAGCTGACCCTCCCCAATCTGTTTTGTTCCCTGAGTCAATCGAAATACATCTATCAAGATTACTGATTCTGGTGCTTATGGTTTAAATTAATTATGAGTTTATACTTTGGAATGTTACATTCAAATTTGCAGGTTTAGTTTAAGACCAACTCACCTCCACAATGCAAAATCCAACAGTGATTTTTCTCAGTACCAGCATCAGGTAAGCATTTTGTGTGCTCATTAAAATTTAAACATTATACATAATTTAAGAAATTAGAACAAAATATATAGATATAAAATACAAGAAAGATTAAGGTATGCAATGTGAAAGGTTGTAGTCTATTTTGACCCTCAATTATTTAATGCATATGATAAAATAGTTGGTAGACAGTAATTTAGTGTGATGGGGACGCTACCCCTCTAGATCAACATATATAAATAACAACCAACAGTATTTTAATCTTCATGTTGTCGTAATCCTTTAATTTTAGTAATAATATATACATTATGGAAAGTATTATGAAGTTTCCTGCATATGCCAATTTCCTCGAAAGGGGGATTTCTCAAATATTTAATCTATCTCAGCTACTCAAGACCACGTCTCTCTTTTTGGATCTGATTTCCACTGCTTGTTTTTGTACTAATTCCAAACAAATTTGATCAACAGATCAATGGCATCTTCATCCTCCTCTTCTCACTCAGTTCCTGCCTCTATTTCTCAATCATGGAATTATGACGTATTTCTGAGTTTTAGAGGAGAAGACACTCGCAAGGGCTTTGTGGATCACCTCTACACGGCTCTTCAACATAAAGGAATATACACGTACAAGGATGACGAAACACTTGCCCGGGGCGAGTCAATCGGTCCAACCCTATTGAAGGCTATCGAAGAATCACGGATCGCTGTTGTTGTATTCTCTAAAAACTATGCTGATTCATCTTGGTGCTTGGCTGAGCTTGCACAGATTATAGAGTGCGTGGACAAAAGAGGGCAGATCTTGATGCCCATATTTTATTACGTAGATCCCTCTGATGTGAGAAAACTTAAGAGGAAATATGAAGAAGCATTTTCCAAACATGAGAAAGAAAATAAGGAAAAAGTTGAATCATGGAGAAAAGCGCTGGAAAAGGCTGGCAGCATCTCTGGATGGACCATCAATGACACTATAAACTCGTAATTAATTTTCTCTCTTTTTCTAAACATTTTCTCTCATTTTTTAAACTTTTTTATGCTTAAGATATGTGCATTTTATAACTAGTCGATATGAGTTTGCTTTTATAAGTTTGTTTTATCGTTGACAAGTCAAACGAGCAAATTTTTGTAGATAACAATGAAATGGGTTCAATAAAAATATAATAGTTACTATCGTTATAGTTTAGTTTGTAATTAGGTTTAATTCATTAATAGTTTCTATGATTCTAAAGAATGTGTTTAATACATGGTGCCAAGTGGTTACTACATACTAGTACATTCTGAATTAGCGACGAGACCATCACGTGAATGGAAGCGTGTTCTAAATTCTAATTATCCTTATTTACTCACGTGAGTGGAAGCGTGCCACCCAAACCAAGCCAAACTGTTACAAAAATTCCCTGACGCCAAGATATAAAAAGACGTTCTTTATACAAAAATGCTAGTCATATACAACCAGTCTTTTACAAAACATATACTCAAAATGTAGGTATTATAATATTTTGTTTTGTGTTACTCCCTATTTTAATTTCACATGCATTGTTTTTGCGTCTTTTTTAACTTGAAATTAAATAAATCTCATACTTGATGTTTAGCAATTTAAATCCAATTTCAGTTGTACAATTCGTAATTTTAAAAGAATAAGTGAGTGGCAACTACTTCTAAATGTACCCTTCCGTTCGTGCAGCCATGAAGCAAAATGCATCAGGGACATTGTTGGTACAATTTCTTCTAGGCTTTCTTCACTAAATACAAATGATAATAAAGACCTGATCGGAATAGAGACCCGCTTACAAGATCTGAAAACAAAATTGGAAACTGGGTCTGGTGGTGTGCGCATGGTTGGAATATGGGGAGTTGGGGGTGGTGGTAAGACTACTCTCGCATCTGCTGTTTATATGGAAATTTCTCACCAATTTGAAGCTTGTTGTCTTCTTGAAAATATTCGTGAAGAATCAAGCAAGCATGGGTTGACAAAGTTGCAAGAAAAATTTCTATCACTTGTTTTGAAAACAAAAGACGTTGTGGTAGGGAGTGAGATAGAAGGAAGAAGAATGATACAGAGAAAGCTATGTCACAAAAGGGTTTTAGTTGTTCTCGATGATGTTGATAATCTTGAGCAACTTGAGGCGTTAGCTGGATCCCATGATTGGTTTGGTGAGGGGAGCCGGATAATAATCACTACCAGAGATAAGCATATGCTATCCTCCAGGGCTCACACAAATATTTATGAAGTGAGTTTGTTACTACATTATGAGGCAATCAAGCTCTTCAATAGACACGCTTGTCATAAAGATAAACATGATGAAGAGTATGAGATGCTTGCAAAAGAGGTAATTTCTTATGCAGGTGGGCTCCCATTAGCACTTAAAGTTATAGGTTCTTTTCTATATGACAAAGACAAGGATGAGTGGAAGAGTACCTTGGCCAAGTTAAAAAGCATCCCAGAAGATAAGGTCATGGAGAGACTCAAAATAAGTTATGATGGACTTGAACCCTACCAGAAAGACTTATTCTTAGATATTGCATGTTTCATGAGGAGTTGGTACTCATGGATGATGGATGATGCAATGAAGGTGCTTGATGCTTGTAATTTGCACCCTGTTATAGGGTTAAAGGTGTTGGAACAAAAATCCCTCATAAAAGTTTCAAAAGAAGGATTTGAAATGCATGACTTGATAGAAGAAATGGCCCACTACATTGTTAGACGGGAACACCCTAATAATCCTGAAAAGCATAGCAGGATTTGGAATAGGGAAGATTTGGAAGAGCTTTGTGCTATGGGAGCAGCTGCACCATCAATGGTTAAATTAACTTTGCAAAAATAAATTTTGTATATGTGCATCTAATGACGTTTGTCTATAGCGTTACTAACACAGTTTGGTTCCTTTGATTAATTAACACAGGAAAATGAAGTATTTACTAAGTTGCCATCTTTTAGCCATCCAGATCAAGGTCTATGTGATGTTGTTGCAAACATGAAGAACCTTCGATGGATATTGTGGAATGAGCATCCGGCATCTTCATTCCCAACAAATTTTTAGCCAACAAAGCTTCGTTGTCTAATGTTGAGATATAGCGAGCAAAAAGAACTCTGGGAAGGGTGTAAGGTAGGTAAATATTGTAGTTTCACAAACCATATGCAACTGTGAAATGAATCATAAAATGAGTTAATTGCATTTAGTTAGTTGTTTGTTAGATGGTGGTTATTGAGTCTTAGACATATCTATAAATAGAGGTTAATTTATATAACATATTACATTAACAAAAATACATGTCATGCTTTCTCTACGAAGTTAGGAGTCGATTAGCTTAGTTTCAGATTCCTGAATAGTCAACATTACACGAATGCCAAATGCTTTAAAGAAACTTTTGATGATATTGGGAGAAGTAATAAATTTAATATTACAAGTTGTCTATAATATAACAATATTCTGAGCGTAGATTTTTGGGCGAGGATCGAGGAGACTTTTAGACTATATGATGTAAAAATGATATGATATTTTAAGAAATTGGAATTTACTATGCATGTTAGAGGTTGTTATTATAATATGCTAGTAACAATTTGTGTACAAATTAAGAGCTCCTGCCTGATGATCCATGGGCAAGAAGTTTGCCAATGTGAAAGGAAATTGTTGTATACTTATTTATCTGACTTTTGCTACTTGTCTTGAAACAACATCTACCAAATTTGAAAATTCTTGATCTCCGTGAATCAAAGAGCCTAATCACGACACCAGATTTTGAAGGCCTTCCATGTCTAGAAAGATTGATTTTATCACATTGTAAGAGTTTAGAAGAGATTCATCCATCAATCGGATATCACAAAAGGCTTGTTTTCGTGGACATGAGTGGGTGTAAAGGACTTGAAAGGTTTCCACCTATCATTGAGATGAAAAAATTGGAGACTCTTGATCTCTCTTATTGCAGTAAACTTCAACAGTTTCCGGATATCCAATCGAACATGGTTAGCTTGGTAACACTTCATTTGCATTTAGTTAGTTAGTTGTTGTTTTGAGGTTGTTACACATCTACAAACAGAGGTGTATATTGCATATTTCATTCCGGTAATACGCTTCTTCTTCTGTAGATTAAAGGCAAATTAGCTTAGTTTCAGTTTCTTGTATAGTCAACATTACATGCATGCCAAATGCATTAATTAAAGAAACTTTTGATGATATTGCCAGAGGTAATAAATTTAATATTACAAGTTGTCTATAATATAACAATATGATGTTTTAAGCAGTTGGAATATGCATTGCATGTTACATTGCCAGAGGTTGTTATTATAAGATATTAAGATGTTATATCATATGCTAGTTTAAGTTTGTGTATAAATTAACAACTCCTTTCCTGCCTAGTGATCGATCAATGGTCCGGCAAGACGTATGCCAATGTGAAAGGAAATTGTTGTATACTTGATTATTTATTTGACTTTTCCTACTTTTCTTGAAACAGAGTCTACCCAATTTGAAAATTCTTCATCTCCGTGAATCAAAGAGCCTAATCACGATACCAGATTTTGAAGGCCTTCCATGTCTTGAAAGATTGATTTTATGGGGTTGTGAGAGTTTAGAAGAGATTCATCCATCAATTGGACATCACAAAAGGCTTGTTTTCGTGGAAATGAGTGGGTGTTCAAGACTTAAAAGGTTTCCACCCATCATACACATGAAAAAATTGGAGACTCTTAAACTCCGTTTTTGCCAGCAACTTCAACAGGTTCCGGATATCCAGTCGAACATGGATAGCTTGGTAACCCTTGATTTGCATGATACTGGTATAGAAATAATCCCACCGTCAGTCGGACTATTTTGTACGAACCTTGTTTCTTTCGATTTAAGTTATTGTCGCAAACTGAAAAGGATAGAGGGAAACTTTCATCTCTTAAAAAGTTTGAATCTCACCAGTTGTACGGGGTTACAATCTTTTCATCAAGACGGGTCGGTGAGCCTGAAGCTACCTCAGTTTCCACGTTTTTTAAGGAAGCTGGATCTTAGTTGGTGCAAATTGGGAGATGGAGACATCCCATCTGATATTTGTGAGTTATTAAACCTACAACTACTAGACCTACGTCGAAACCTATTTTCAAGATTACCTTCCGGCATCTCCCAACTCCCAGGTCTCAAGCTCCTTAATTTGTCACACTGCTGGAACCTTGTAGAATTGCCAGACCTCCCATCAAGCATAGCTATTCTCAAAGCAGATGGTTGTGACTCACTTGAAATTGCAAGAGGAGATTTATCATACTGTAAATGTAAATGGTTATGGAAAGTCTCACTTTGGAGGAGAGCGAATAAGAGGGTACTACTTTCTATGCTTGAGGTATAACTCTTATCTTGTTTTTTGAATTTCAATATTTTTTTTAAACTTTCAATATAAAAATAGTATTCATAATAATTGGAATGAAAACATGGCAGGAAAACGCAGTTAAAGATCGTTTTATGAGTGTGTTAAGACCCAATGTTCAACCATCAAGCATTTATACCAAACTTGTCACATTGCAACTTCCACACAACTGGTACAGTGGCTTTAGTGGATTTTTATTATCATTACGTGGTCGTGATTGCCATTACGGGAGGCATCGCATAGTTATTAAGCAGGAGATGTCTACGGATCACCCTGAAGAGTTTGGTGAAGATTGGGAACAATGTAAGTTTGGTGAAGATCACTCTGAGAAGTTTAATAACGATTTGGGACCATATGACTCTGAAAGCGTGGGCATGGGTTACTCTCACGAGTCTGATGAAGATTGGGAACAATGTAAGTATGAAAGGGTGGGTTATGTACCCTTTAGTTCATTGAGGCACATCCCATGGTTCAATCCTACATACACTCAAAATATTTCATTTCAGGATGAAGATGATGATAGACTTAATGTAGAACTTGTTCGTAGTAAAAGTAAAATAGGTGATTTAAACGAACACCCAATCGATTACTCAGAGTGTTGGGATGAAGAATATAAAGATAACAAGACATTTGAGATCACATATGATTCAAAGTCCTCTGGAATTCAGATTTTATGGGCTTGGTAGTCGACCTCAGTTTCAAATTTCAACATTTGCCCACATTTTGTTACCATTTTAAGTTTGCTTTTGCTTCTCCAACGTCAGTGCAACCTAAAAGAAGTTGTAATAAATTCTCCTCTAATATCTCTTAAGACTTCACATTCTACACTTAGTTCATTATCAGGTTTCATATCGTTTTTGCTGGTTGTTGCTCCCCTTTATGCATACTATCATATGTATAAGCTACAAAGGTATGTTATTTGTAGAGGATACAAGATGGGTCAAAATGAGATAGAGTTGAAAGAACATTTTTATACGGGCCAAAATAAGGTTGGTTCTCCACAAACACTTTTTTTTTTCTATTTTTCTATGTTCTTTTTTTTCGATTTTAGTGTATTGGCTAGCATACGAAAACATTATTGTTACAATAATATTGATAACAAAACACAAATCAAATTGACTAATCGGTTATAAAAGGGGCTCGTGATACCGAACAAATACCTGGTACCTAGGGGTGTAAACGAGCCAGGCCGAGCCGAGCTCGACTAGGCTCGAGCTCGGCTCGTCATGTTTTTATGAAGCTCGAGCTCGGCTCGGATCGAGCCTACTTGTTTGAGCTCGAGCTCGGCTCGCGAGTTTAAACCAAAGCTCGAGCTCGGCTCGAGCTATTTTGAGAACAACCTCAAACGAGCTAAAAGCTCGGCTCGAGCTCGCTTCAATATCGCTTAAACAAGCCAAAGCTCGGCTCGAGTTTGACTCGCCAATGTTATCATCATTATTATTATATTATATAAAAAATAAATAAATTTTTGTTTGGGCTCGTTTAGGCTCGCGAGCCTAAATGAGCTTTGTATTTCAGGGTCGAGCTCGGGCTCGAGCTCGTTAAAGCTCGGCTCGTTCGAGCTTTTAACCGAGCCGATAACGAGTAGCTCTTGAGTAGGGGTGCAAACGAGCCGAGCCCGAGCTTGACCAGGCTCGAGCTCGAGCTCGATTAACTTATGAGAGCTCGGGCTCGAGCTCAGCTCAGCTCGATTCGATCTTTGTTTTCAAGGCTCGAGCTCGGCTCGGGCTCGGCTCGTTTATTATATATTAATTAATATACTAAATAAAAATAATATAAATAATAGACTTTTTTAGGCTCGCAACCTTGACAAGTGAAGCTCGGGCTCGTTTACTAAATAAGCTTATTTTTAGGTTCGAGGTCGGCTTGTAAACATGTTTGAATAAGCTCGGCTCGACTCGGCTCGGCTCGTTTACACTAAGGCTCCATAAGGCTCGACGAGCCTAACGAGCTTCACATGCGAGGCTCGAGCTCGGGCTCGATAAACAAACGAGCTTTATTAGGGCTCAAGCTCGGCTCGGGCTCGATAACGCTAGGCTCGTTTTGAGCTTTTTCTCGAGACGATCTCGAGTAGCTCGCGAGCTGCTCGGCTCGTTTGCATCCCTACTCTTGAGCTTCTGGGCTTGTTTACACCCCTACTGGCACCTACTAGGCCATAGATATTTTCTTTATGGTTACTTATTTCTTCAACAAATCAATTCCTAAATGTTGTATTTTTTATTTATTAGAAAACCAATATTCTCAAAATTAAGTATATACTTGAGTGAGTATGAAATAACTCCAAGTTATATCTATAACATTTAAGGGTGCTGATTTCGAAATTGGTCAACTTATATAATTACCAAACCTATTTTTAGCATGTTTTATGTAACATTTTTTTTTCATGCATGAGTGAATAATAACTCGTTTCAAGTTGATGCATGACGATATTGCAATCCATTGCGTATCACATAAAATGTAAGCTAAAAAAAGGCTAGATATGTTTTAACTAGTGTTTACGTACGTATAATTAAAATGCAAAAACTTTATTAGCACATCATAAGTTCTTTAAACCATACAAGCTAACATATATATATCCCTAGAGACTTAAATAAAACATAAATGAAATTAATATTTCGGTCAAATTAACTAATAATTTAAACTTAATTACGATTAAAAGTATAAAATAAAAAACTAAATTACCAGGTGACTTAATAAGGACTTTTATTTTGAGTTATAAAGACATGTATCTTCATTGTAGATTTGAAAGGGATTCTTAATGATCAATGACTCTATTACTACAGCAAATACATATATCTTTTGTCTGTGAAGTGTGTAGGGTACATAAGCTGGTTGAGACAAGGCTTAAAATATATAAAAAAGTGCCAATTATTACATTTATGTAGTAGATATGGAGAAGATTCTTAACATCTGAATATTATAGTAAAGATGGAGTTAGTGGATTTCGATGTTAGGGTAACTTTGGCGATAGATGGTTGTGGATTAAGAAAAACTAGCTAAAACTTGATTAGTAGGCAAGGGCTAAAGATGGATGATTGATGATTTTGTAATGAAGTTAGATCACTTGTTGGATTTTCATAACCCCATTTATTACCCCAGTGTTAATTATTTTTAAGTAGGGTGAGTATGAGTTGGTTTGGTTTGATTGTTGTTATGTGAAGACCATAATCTATTGGCTATATTGGTTATCAAACGATGATTAACTTTTTGTTCGACCAAACCATTTAACGAAAAATTTAAAATTATTTTGACTTTTCGTTCGGTTCTCTTTGTTTTTCGAATAAATTGACTTTCTATTTACATATACATAGTGTTAGTACACGATATGTGGACGCGACTCAGTTCGGTTCGGCTTAGGTTTGGCTCAAGTCCAACATCACGACATTCCTCCGTCGTATGTTCCAAAGTTTGATACACGAAGTTGAGAGCCAAACCTTGAGCACTGGGCCGGATAACAAGATCTGGGCTGAATCAAGTCGACGAAACAAGTCTTGGGCCTCAACTGTTTTGGGCCAAAGCCCAGATCGACGAAACATGTGTGATGTCGATGAAACAAGTCTGTTTCGTCGACCATGTTTCATATCCTCTCCTGTTTCGTCGTTTGGCCATGTGTTTCGTCGAAGATGTTCCATTTCGTCGTTGGTCTTCTGTTTCGTCAATGCTGGTGCTATAAATAGACCATATCAGATAGAAGAGATGACAGAGGACACAAGTGTGAGAACACGAGAGAACTAGAGAGAGTTTACAGAGTGTATTTGTAAACCTTGCATTGTAACTGTTTTCAAGTATTAATACATTGGTGTTAATCATTGAGTCTCGTGTCTATCATTTACGTGTTCGATCTCAGTTTGCTATCTCGGTTGGATTCCGCACAACCGGGTTGGTTTGTACACAAGGATTAGGCGACTAGATCCTCCCCTAGCCGGACCTACACATAGGTGAAATAATTTTGAGAAACCAATGCTTAACATAGAAGAATTTGGAATTTGATTAGAGAAAATTTGTTTTAGGGATTCTTTAACAGAATGGCGTAGCTATGATTCCGAATAGAAAACTAGATGTTTAAAACCGTCGTATTCAGTTACCTTTTGTATAATTTTTAATATCGGTTAAAGATTCATGGAGTGCATTTACAACAACTGATGACGTGGTTGGAGTTGTGTTAAGAGTATGCGTGTTGAACCTCACTAAAATAATGTTCGCGCGATGCAACAGAGAACACCGGTAATTACGTAACATGTTAATTTTTAAAATAAAAATCTATAGCAATATCATACTCAAACAAAAGGGATTAAAATGCTCCTTCTTACGGTATAATTTTGTTAAAAGTATATTAACAAATGAAAAGGTATCATCATTTAAAAATCATAAATCATGGGGGTAGAACAATATGTTTAAGCTAAGTGATGTAAAATGATACCACAGGTCGATGTTCAAAATCATGTGTATGATGAGCTTGTTCATGTAAGTGTATTGTGTGTTACATGAGAGTTAGAGGATACATTTATCCGTATAGGTATCAATTATGGCGGGTTGGCATATTAAAATATTAAAGGTTAAAAGGATTGACGGGTGACCTAAAAAGAACCCACATATAAGATAGGGCCATAGCGGATCAGTTGAAGCCCAATAGGCCCAACATGTATAGGTTAATGGATAGCCATTAACTTAAATCCAAGTGCATCATATATTTCAAACCAGTAAAGAATCTTTGCCCTCTAGCTGTGTTAGCCTTGTTTGGATTAACAATTTCAAAATGATTATTATGAATTAAAAAGTCAGAATCAAAATCATAATATTAATTAAAGTTAAAGATAGTGACGCAACCTTATGTTTCAAGGATGAAACTCAAGTATGTAAATCATCACTACTTGCTGAGGTTTCAAGGATGAAAATGAAAGAAAATATATGTTGATAACATTTCATTCTTTTATCTCATCTAAAAATTGGATTATTTTCATGGGAATCTTGAAAACTAATGGCAAATAAATAATAACTAGGATTGAGACCCGCTGCAATGCTGCGGGGATTCTTTAGTTATAACTAAGTCGATCTAGGACCCGCACGTTATGTTAAACCTGTCAAACGGGGAAGAAATAGACGATGTAAAAACGTTCACCCACAGACGAACGTTGGGTCGTCTTAACTCGCAAAATTTAGTACGAAACGTAAAAACGTTAAACCAAAGACGCAGTCGATCTAGGACCCGCACATTATGTTAAACCTGTCAAGCGGGAAAAAGAAATAGACGATGTAAAAACATTCACCCACACACGCACGTTGCGTCGTGTTAAGTCGCAAAATTTAGAACGAAAACGTTAAACCAAAGACGCACGTTGCGATGTGTTAAGTCACAAAATTTTTAGAACCAAGCATAAAGCAAAAAATTTGCGGAAAATGAAAACTATAAAGGACCAAAGTTGAAAGTAAAAAAAGTTGTGAGGAAAGGTTGCAAAATATAAAAATTTTTGGGTTAAAAGTAAAAAACAAATAGTTTTGGGTTAAAAGTAATTTATGAAATACTTCTAGGTGAAAAGTATAAAAAATCATTTTTTTGGAAAACCCCCGAAGCCAAGGTTACGACAGCTATATGCATAAGTATTTTTTCTTTGCAAAACCCCCAAAGCACACCCCGTGTTGCGGCAGGGCGTAAAACGGAATCAAATAGTACTAATGTCACACAACCGTTATCGACCACCAACACTGACTCGACCTAGGATCTGCGTGTTGCGACAAACCTGTTAAACATGAAAAAATATAGGTAAAAAAGTTGAACCACACATGCACGTTGCGCCGTGTTAATTTGCAAAATTTGAAACAAAATATAAAAAAGTTGAACCACACTCGTATGTTGCGTCGTATTAACTCGAAAACTATACGTAAACCGAAAATTTGTCAAAGATGAAAAGTATAAGTGACAAAAGTTGTGAAGTTAAATTGAAAATAATGAAGAGTTTTGGGTTAAAGTTAAAAAAACAAATTATGTAGGGTTAAAATTGCAAAAGGAAAAAAAATTGGGTTAAAAGTAATGAAAAGTCTTGTGTTCAAGTTAAAAAAACAAATTATGTAGGATTAAAATTGGAAAAGGTAAAAACCTTTAGGTTAAAAATAAAAAATCAAGTTTTTTTCTTTTTTGAAAACACCTCAAAGCACAATGTACAAGTTCCAATGCATATTTTTGTTGCTTATTTAGAGTAATAAAATAATCCATTACTAAATTAAATTAGACTTGGGATAACCTTTAAAAAAGAATATTAATTTATGCCGATTGTTTCCTTAAATTCTCAACATCATCCAGGTTATTATGGCTATTCTGTTCATGCTCATCCGTATTAATTTAGACTTGATAGAATGAATATGATTGGAACTAAGAAGAATATATATTAATAATCGAACAACTTCTATGACTTCGGGTGTAAACATGGGCGGATCTATGTGGACACCAGGGGTTGTCCGGAAGACCCCTCAATTTTCTTGGCGAAGTGTAATTTTTTTCTTTTTTTTTTCAGTCTTTATGTGTTCGGGTAGCCTAATCATTTATTAGGACACTCTTGAATATAATTTAGAGAGAGATGAAGAAGAAAAATGGAATAATTTGAAAAAAAAAAGTGGGAGCTTTATTGTCACAACCCACGACCCCTATTCCGGGAGCGGGCGGCCGTGAACCAGTTTGAGTGGTATCGGTGTTTATCAATTTGGCAGCGGAAAATTTCATCAGGACCGTAGTTAGGAAATATTTTATCAGAGTTAAACACCAAAAATATTTAGATTAAAGAAATGGGATAAAACCCAAGTTTCTTTGATAATACTTTTATAAGTGGGACAAAACCCGATTTTTTTCATTTTGATACATTTATAGGGAATAATCCCAGTTATTGAAAATAATTCTACTTTTTAATTAGGTAACTTTTATTGCCACTTTTCTAAGCCTTCAGTGCTCTCCGGCTGGTTTTATGGGCTTCGCACTAAGTTACCTGAAACACGTGTTTAAAACATTTTATCAGCAGGATACTGGTGAGTGAATCCCAGTTTAATCAAGAAAAGTTTTATCTTTTAATAGTATTGAGAGCGATTACAGTGTTTATATCTACACAATTACTCATTCAGTACTTGCCACTCGACCGGATCTGTGGCTATGGTCATATCACACATTGGCTAACTCTTCGTCCAATTGTGAAGATTATCAAGTAATGTATACAAAACCCCATAATACCGGCAGTAATTGAAGAATTACAAAGACTCAATCACTTCTAAATTGCATTGTAAAACATTTAAGGTTTTGAAAAAACTGTTTACAAAAAGGAGATTACTCACAAAAAGGTTTACACAAAAAGAGGATTACTCACATTGCTATTATAGGGCTTTCCTTTGTGATTCCCTGGTTATAATCTAGTTAAATAAACAATGCACATGTGTTAGTATAATAACCCATTTTAACATTAGCAATACCCTCCCCGAGACTGCATTCCAACGACTACATCGGGCAGAACCACGACAGCCGTTACGGAACCCTAGATCAATCGGGCAGAGTATCTAATACGTATCCAGGGGTTATGATACTTACAACGAGGCAGAGATTCGCTAATTAGGGTGGTATAATGCCCGAGTATAGAGCCTACACTATAGAAATTGAGAGAGATATAAGAATTCTGAACGATTTCAACTGATGGCCGATGCCATCAATTTATAGGGCCTGATCTTGACCTTCTCGCGGCCGCGTAGGACGAAGAGAAGGTTTACGCGGCTCGCGAGGACCCATAGGGCGTGATATACGTTAAATTATACATGTTTTTATACCCCAAAACACTTCCGTTTTAAGCATTTTTGACCGAAAACACGACGCATAGGTACCAAAATCGGTACTTTTATACTTTCAGGTCTTAAACAGAGTATAATGGAAAAATCTGGTGAAAACGGGCAAAATCTGATGCATTTCTAATAAAAATGGCAAAAATCTGATGGACTGCCAGGTGTGGCACGACCGTGCCACCGACGGCACTACCGTTCCACTGCTACGATCTCGGAAGCACTGATAGTGCAACCAGGAGTGCCAATTATTTCTCGGACCGCACGAACGTGCCACCGGCGGCACTACCGTGCCGTTACCAAACCAAGCCTTCTGACCAACATCTCCGAGGAGCGGCACCACCGTGCCAAATCGGCACTACCGTGCCGATCTACTGACTCAGGCAACTTGTCCACTAGTCCACTTGGCTGACTCGGGATCGCTGAAACTGACGTCACCCGACAACATTTGACCGCACGACCGTACCAAATCCGCACGGTCGTGCCAATCTGGAAATCATTTATAAATAGCAGCATTCGCTACTGGTTCAAATGTTGGGTTTTTCTCCATGTTTCTGGGCGATTTCTGGGTTACGAAGCAGTCCTGATCAGACCCATTTGAAGCTTAAAGATCGAGTGGAAGCATAACCGATCCAACCCATCAATTCCTTGCTTGTTTATGGTTCGATTCCTTGTTCTTGAACATGTATTCTGATCATTTTGCAAGTTATGAGCTGATGTTAGTTTATGTTTAATATAGTTTATGTAATAGTAGTTATAAACTTGTTTCTTGAATGAACTTTATGTTGTAATCTTGTTTATATGGAACTTAAGTACTTTTTCATGTTTGAATCTTCATGATTATATAATGAACGTTTCATTGATGTTGAGTTCCTGATTATGTTTGATTATTTTGGATAATGAATCTGTGGTTAGTGGGATGGTAACTATTTCTTGATTAATCACTTGTTTGTAAACTTGTTTACACCATGAAACTCGAGAGGGGTATTGGTTTTATCCAAGATATATCTTATTTTGATTAGGAATACTTTCTTGCACGTAAGGGTTCTAATGAATTATATGGTGTTGATTACATGTTCTTGCATGCGGTTTATGATCCTTGTTTAGTAGTTTTGGTCTGAAATTGCTGACATGGTAGATTTGTATTCAAGACTTGTAAAGGTGAAATATGTTGTTATATGATCTACTTAAATGCTTATCCTCGTGGCTGTATTGTGACCATCGGTATTGCTTTCTTTGATAGGTGAGGTTAGAAAACTCCTAGCGGATGACTAATCTATCTTTAAAGGTTCACATGAATGAATATCAATAGCTCGCTAAAGAATGAGTTTAGGTGGTTAACGTGTGTTTATCGCGTTAACTTTCCGAAGAATCATCATGTTAGAAAACTCCTAGCGGATGACTAACTGTCTTGAAATTGGAAAATTGATTAAGTGCTTTTGTGACATATTTGATAGATAACATGTTTAGGTTGTTTGTGAAACAAGATATTAGTATATTTATGTTTTAGGAGTAATTTAGATAACTTAGTTAAACAATCATTCACCTATCTTTTTATCTGGTAATCTAACGACAAAGATTTAGTACATTATAACGCCCGTGTTCCATGGATCGATATCTGGCTCTTACCAATACTTTGCTGCATATATGACGGGATACACTTGTCCTTTGTTGTGTGTGTTTTAATGTTAAGGAATAAATCATTTTTATAAATATAAAACGCACTTCATCGCATGTGAACATACTGTAAATAAATATGTATACGATCATGTTGCGTCAAGTTTTTGGCGCCGTTGCCGGGGAACGAAGGAAAAATTAATGGAACAATCCGAGTCATTATTCTACCGGTGTACAAACTGTCAATAACTGTCAATATCTGTAAATTTTTGTATCTATTTATTTTCTTTTACTTAACTGTTTAACTAACTTTTGTTTTCTTTAATTTACTGACTTATAAATACTAACTTTTGACTAACTTTTCTTTTCTGTTTTATTAACCGACTAACCACTAACGACTAACCACTAACTGACTAACTTTTTATTTATTGTTCAACTAACATTTTTTTTATTTCATTTATTTTACGTCATTTATTTCATTTATTTTAAGTCAAGTCATGTGTTTGGAATCGAACCATGTAATGGCAAGTATTCAATTCAATATTTTAATTTCTGTAATTTCATTTCTGTACTTCATTTATTTATTTCAGTTCAGTATTTCTAATTCAGTATTTTATTTATTTACGTTCAGTTATTTATTTATTTATTTCTGCCCGTTTAAATTTCTATTCATTCATTTAATTATTATACACATTTGTTTATTTATTTACTTCATAAAAATAAATAAAATATAACTTTCTGATAAAATCATCAGATTTTCTGATAAATTCCAATGAATTTATCCGATTTTCTGATGGATTCTGATAAACCCCTTAGATGTTCTAAAAACAATTCAATTCTGGTGAATTTACCAGATTTTCTGGTAATTCTGATGGATTTATCAGAAATTCTGATGGAACGAAAGCTTTCATCAGATTTTTATCAGAATTTTATAAGATATATCAGAATTTCTGATATATATATATATATATATAAGTTTTTCCAAAGAATTCTGATGTTCGTCATCAGAAATTTTGGTAAAACAAATAAAAACAGCTCTCGGATGTAAATATGTAAACAAACAAGTAAATATGTGTTTAAATTTGTTTAATAATCTGTATATATTTGTATATTAGATATTAGCCTAGTTATTATTATTTATTTCATATATAAATATTATGTTCTTTTTTCTGTATAATGCGTTCCTTTTTATGTGCAGGCTAATGTCCACGCCCCCTGCACCCGCTAACGCTGAGCTAGCCGACGAACCAGAAAATAACTTAAGAAGAAGTAGGCGGCTTCGCGAAAGATCACTTGTTGTTGCACAAAGGATTGCGGCCGCAATCGACGAACCGGTGATTCTTTCTGATAGCGAGAGTTTAGAGGACGATACAGGAAGCATTATGGTGGAAGACGACCAGCCTCTGAATGAGACCGGCCGTCCAGGAGGAGAGGGCTTGCTACCGAGCATTGCCCGACCTACTATAGCAGCACCGAGTTTTGAAATTAAATCTAGTATTATTAACATGTTGCAAAATTTTGTGCAGTTTGATGGGAAGGATCATGAAGATCCAGGTCGGCACATAGCATCATTTCTCAAAGTGTGCTCGACTTTCAAAATTAGAGACGTTTCTGATGACGCAATCCGTTTGCGGCTCTTTCCATTTTCTTTGCGAGACAAAGCCCGATCTTGGCTTTTGTCACTTCCAGCAGGTTCCATCACGACTTGGAACGAGATGGCCGATCTTTTTATGCAAAAATATTTCCCGCCAGAAAAGACAGCCAAGTTAAAGAATCGTATTATGACATTCAAACAGGACGAAGGCGAATCTCTACACGCAGCTTGGGAGAGGTTCAAAGATCTTCTGATCGATGTTCCACATCATGGGTTGTCCAAAAGACAACTTGTGTTGAACTTCTACCAAGGACTCAACTACGACTCACAAGAACGTTTAGATGTATATGCAGGAGGCGATCTTGGAACAAAAACACCCAACGAAGCCTATGCAATCATAGAAAAAGCTACCTTGAAGTCAAGTTCTCGTCACGGTGGAGTAAAAAACAAAGCATCATCTATTCCTGGAGTTCATCAAGTGGATACATATACGGCTCTAGCAGCACAGATTGGAGCTTTGGCAGCAAGATTTGATCAAGCTCAGAACGTTTCGCAGGTACAATCATCATGTGAGCTGTGTGGAGTGTCACACGAGCCAGGTACATGTGAGCAGGGTGTTATGTTTACAGGCCATGAAGAGGTGGACTATATGGGTAATCAAATTAGGCCCCAAAATAACCCCTATAGCAACACGTACAATCCGGGTTGGAGGAATCATCCAAACTTTGGGTGGAAAGCTAATTCCAATAATCAAAACCCACTCGGATACGCTCAACGCGCTCCCGCACCACAACAGTCTCAGGGGCAATCCTTTCAGCCCCATGGACAATCTTTTCAGCCATCAGGGCAAACCTTTCAACCACGTTACAATAATTTAGGTTCAGGAAGCAATTCTCAGTCTCAAACCTCTCAAACCAACTCAAAACTAGAGGAAATGATGGCGCAGCTGTTAAACAACTCCAACAATGCCAATCAAATATCTGAAAAGCGATACCAGCAGCATGAGGAGCGTTTCATGGCACAAGAAGGGGAAATGCGGAGCCAAAAGGCTTCAATTCAAACCACTGAGAATCAAGTCGGCCAATTGGCCAAAATGTTGACTGAAAGACCACAAGGTAGTCTTCCAGGTAACACAGAACCAAACAAGAGAGGGCACATTAATGCAGTAATGACGAGGAGTGGTAAAGCCACGGGACCTGACAAATCGGACTCACCACCGATCACTGATACGGTCCAAACTGATGCTTCAGACGAGGTGCACGCTAGGCGAGTCCCAGCAAGTACAGCACAGTTTCAGGAGCCAGTTAAAGATTTCATTCCTCCTGTCCCATATCCAAGCAGACTAAAGAAGCAAAAGAACCATGAACAACATGGTAAGTTTTTAGAAATGTTTAAACAATTACACATAAACATACCATTTGTTGAGGCGTTGGCACAAATGCCTAAATACGCAAGGTTCTTAAAAGACATCCTCACAAACAAGCAGAAGCTCGAAAGCTTGTCTTGTGTGTTGATGAACGAAAACTGTTCAGCCCTTCTCCAAAACCGTCTACCTGAAAAAATGGAAGATCCGGGCAGTTTTACTCTTCCCTGTCTCATTGGCAGCATGTCTGTCAGTCACGCATTAGCCGATTTAGGAGCTAGCATAAACCTTATGCCATATAAGGTCTTTGCTAAATTAGATCTGGGTGAACCTTCACCCACTAGAATGAGCATTTGACTTGCAGATCGTTCGATCAAGTATCCGCGTGGATTCGTTGAAAACATGCTTGTTAAAATAGATAAATTTGTTTTTCCCGTGGATTTTGTTATTCTCGACATGGACGAAGACTCAAAGGTGCCATTAATACTTGGACGCCCGTTCCTCAATACTGCGAGGACGATCGTTGATGTGGCAGCTGGCCAAATCACGCTCCGAGTAAATGACGAGCACGTGACTTTTGAATTAAAAGATTAATGCAACATCCGCAAAGTCACGATGACATGCTTTACAATGTCGACATTGTCGATACTTGTGTAAGCTCTCATTTCGAAGGCACGATTAAAGAAATTGATATAGACACACCTCTTTTGTGTGAGAACCAAAACGACATTTCACAGGAACAGCCAGTCTGCCAAATCGGTGAAAATGGTTCCCAAAGTCCAGATCAATTTGTGGAAATTGACCGTGAAATTAAAGAAAAGTCCAAACCATCGGTTGAAGACCCACCATCGTTGGAGTTAAAAGAACTCCCACCGCATCTCGAATACACATTTCTAGACAAGGAGTGTCGCTTGCCAGTTATAATTTCAGCATCTTTAGCAGATGAAGAAAAAAGACAGCTTCTCGAAGTTCTAAAGCTCCACAAGAAAGCTATGGCGTGGAAGATTATGGATATCCAAGGCATTAATCCTTCTTTTTGTACGCATAAGATTCTCATGGAAGACGATTACAAGCCTAGTGCACAGCATCAAAGGCGTTTGAATCCTAATATGCAAGACATGGTGAAGAAAGAAGTAATTAAATTGTTAGATGCAGGGCTGATTTATCCTATATCTGATTCTGTTTGGGTAAGTCCAGTGCAAGTAGTACCCAAGAAAGGTGGTATTACTGTAGTTCCAAACGATAAGAATGAACTTATTTCTACCCGTACTATCACCGGATGGCGAGTTTGCATCGATTATCGCAAACTCAACGATGCCACCCGTAAGGACCACTTCCCGCTTCCATTCATCGACCAGATATTGGAACGTCTGTCGGGGAAGTCATTTTTCTGTTTTCTGGATGGGTTCTCTGGATACTTTCAAATTCCTATCGCTCCTGAAGACCAGGAGAAGACTACTTTTGTTGGGATTGAACCCTAACAGAGGAACAGCTAATGTAAAGCCAAAACCGGATCACATCAGTGGACTATCAATAAGCAGCAGTTTACTCTCTGCTTTCCCCTTGACAGTGATATTCTAACAGCTGATGAATCTTAAGTGCTACTCACTACAACAACTGATGAAACTAAACACTGATGATACTCTTAAAGACTGCTGAAGGCAAACACTGAGCTCTATCTACTGCTGTCTCATAAGTACTGCTGAAGATCCAAGCACTGCTCATTCAAAGACTGATCATCTTTTGAAGAAAGCACTGATGATTCAAGTAACTAGTGCTTAGGCTACAACAGTGGAACGTGAACAGTGTTAGACTTGTTTTGTATTGTATTATTAATCAGTTGTTAGACATCAGTAGTTTTGTATAGATCAGTGTTTATAATTTGTTAGGTCGTTAGATGTCACTATCATGGTGACGTCAGCTGAGGTACATCAGTAGTTTGGTTTGCCTATAAATATGACAGTACTCTATACTGTTATATTTGATCGTTTTGAGTGAGTTTCTTCTCCTTAATTCATCCCTTCATCTTGTGCAACCAACCCTGGAGTATCTGGCTGAGGGGGAGCTTAGTTTATGTAAACATGCTTTTATCATTTGCTTTGTATTTTCAATCTTTCGACTCAATGAAAAGCACTTGTTTATCAAACTAATTTCTTCCTTGATTGTGTTTATACAGTTTGTATCCTTTTCCGCTGCACTTTACATTGTTACATATTCATTGATATGTCAAGTTCATGCAAACAAACACAATCATGAGAGCCTCGGATCCTAACAATTGGTATCAGAGCTAGGACAGTCAAATTCTATCTAACAATCAATCTGACATAACAGTTCAGCTCACAATTCATTGATACTGAGGTTGGTTGTATTCAGTTGAAAAACAGAGTAACAGGTGAATCATGATCAAAATGATTATTCAGAAACTCTATAAAACAACCAAGATGTCATATGACACACAAACTTCACGCAACAAGTGATATCATGCAAAAATCACTCATAGTTTTCAGATCTGAAAAATATCTGTTAAATTATGGGATCGTTTGATATTTTCAAAATTGATTTCAACTGTTGTTACGAAATTTGTGATGTTTTTACATTTTACACTAAAGTATGCACCTCTGTTCAGCTAAACCTATGTTCATTTAAACACTAGTGTTCTGCTAACAAAGAAAGAGGGAATTAAAACTTTAGTCAAAATTCTTATGTGCTCAAAGGCAGGTTGAGAATCCTCAAAAAGACCAAAACAAATTTGTCAAAACACATTAAGAAATAAGGTGTCAAAACAGTCCTAATTATATGTAATGTGAGATCTGGTAATAAAGCATGTACAAATGTGGCTAGATCTCTCAAAACATTACTTCAAAGTAATTATGGATTAAGCGTCTTCAAAATAAAATCTCCTAGTGAGTATTTCTGAACATGTGAATAAAAAGGGTAAAAAGGGAAAAAGAAAATGAACAAATCTCAGAGTGTGATTATTTCAAAAACTTTTGAATCCAAAAGGAAAAGAGTATAAGCACAAAACACTTCTGAGGTCAAAATTGGGTAAACTGTGGTCATCATGCAACTAAGTGCTTTCATCAATCCAGGAATTGTTCAGGTATCTATGGCATCTCCAGTGATTGTCCTTAAAAGAAGAATTTACAATCAATTGCTAAGAAATTGACCCCAAACAATGGTCTAAATAACTTGAGAGTGATATGATCATGAACATATTTGAAAAAGCTGTCATATCCTTTTGTTGATTTTTAAAAAAACTTCCTTTATTTTTTTCTGAGGTGTTTTTCTTCTTAATAAAACCAGATATATATAATTTTCTTTAAAAAATATATGTTGTGCTTTTACTAATTTTTTATAGTAAAAGTTCATCTCTGGTCAGGATGCAATTTCCTTATTTTTGTGTGAATTTACTATCCTAAATCTGATCAAAAGGAAATGGCACACATATCAGGGCCATGTTAAGCTCAAGTTTGGTTATCAAAGATCATAAATTGATTGCAAATTGATTTTGAACTACTGAGATACTCTTGTTCTAGTTCAAGTAATTAGACACAAAATGAGTAGCTCTGGTAGAAATGTCTTCATCATCTGGGATGCTAAACCACTGTCTGGAATAATGGACATTTGGCAAAACATTGAACAAAATTTCTGTAGATTACTGCTGGCAATTTAGTCTTGATAATGTACATCTAAAATGTATTTTGTTAAGAATAGCATCTCTGGTGCTCAACAGATGTTAGATAAGACAAAATCACATTCTACATCTGAACAAGCAGATGCTAACATTATTTTGTCAAAGGTTAAAACATTGCTGCCCTATCAGTTGATTGCATTTTATTTTCTACCACTGTTGTACCTAAAATGCTGTTATGTCTCAACATCTGCTCTCTAGAGTCTGTCCACTGATGATAGTCAACCTCTGCCTTTCAAAAACACTGATGTTTAAAATCATTGTTTCATCCACTGATACATCCCCTGTTTCATTTCATTACCGTTGTAACTACTGTCCTCCATTAGTTACCATAACATCAGGGGTTGGCACATGGTCAGTTTTTAGCCGTCAGATCATTATAACCGCTCCCACATCAGCATTCACCTTTTTCCTAAATAAAACCCTGCCCTAACACCAAAACAGGGTTTTACTGTCGAATTGAATTCCAAAGTTCTCTTCTCATAGCAGTTTCCCTCTCATAACTCCAAAAACCTTCTTCGATCTTCTTCATCAAAAATGACGAAACCAAAATCGAAAACAAAATCAAAATCATCATCTTCCTCCACAACAGCAGATGCCACTCAAATGGCCGCTGAAACCACGGAGATTCGCTACAAAGCTCCACACAACTATGTGGGTATACTCACAAAACCTACCGATAACCGCACCTTCGACTCCATTATTGACATCCTATCTGCATCAAAGTACAAAACTTTGATAACAGCAGACGCTCCCATTTACCTTGATACCCAGAGAGAGTTCTGGAAAAATGCCACCCTTGAAAAACAAGGAGACATCATCACAGCCATCAACTCCTCGATACAGGGTAAGAAGGTACAAATCTCTCCAAAATCCATCTCTGAAATCTTTAAACTCGATGATTT
The DNA here is from genome assembly GCF_002127325.2 of Helianthus annuus. Taxonomy (NCBI): domain Eukaryota; kingdom Viridiplantae; phylum Streptophyta; class Magnoliopsida; order Asterales; family Asteraceae; genus Helianthus; species Helianthus annuus. The sequence continues at coordinate 21,165,572 of NC_035437.2, forward strand.
GAAAGGAAAAACCTCATTTACTAAAGACGAGTTGAAAAAGGATTTCATGAACAGGGGCTATGCAGAACAACCGAATAGGGATACCCTACAAAAGGGTTATTTCCCTTCTGCACCCAGATTTTTATTTCACACACTACTAATGTGTGTTTCTAATAAAACAACGTCTTTTAATGAAATACCAACTAAAATTCAATGCCTGGGATATGCAATTTTGAACAATGAAAACTTTAATTACTCCCAGGAAATTTTTGATGATTTGGTAAAGAACGTTGATAATAAGGCATTTTTGCTCTTTCCAAGATTTCTAAGCTACTATTTTAAACAAAAATTTGTAGAGAAAGATGCAGATTTGCCCAAACAAGGTGTCTCTTTCAACATAAACTGTTTAACAATTGAAACATTTTCAAGAATGATGGCACCAATAAAGTTAAAAGCAAAGGGGCCTGAGCAGGTTTTAAAAACTGCCCCTGATCCTCAGGCAACTTCTGCTGAGCCCACTGCTCCAGGTGATCAGAGCAGCACAGCCACTGCTCTGAAACCCACACCTGACATTACCAAAAAGACCAAAAGAAAAACATCCAGAAAACCCACCAAACCCAAATCAAAGGCATCTCTGGTAGATGAGGTCCCAGACACAATGCCAGTGACAACACAAAAGTCACAAATAACCACTGCTGCTACTTCCTCACAGCAGGTGGAAGAAAGATCTCAACCCCAGCCTCAAACTCCTCCTGCATCCTCACAAAAGGATCAGGCTGTAACCACAGGGACACCAAGTTATGAAGCTCTGGATCCACTCGGATCTATCTTCCACAGTCCTGATCCCAAGGACATGTCTCTTTCAACACCCATACCCTCACCAATCATAATACCACAATCAATAATACCCCTGTTGCATGCAGTTGATATTGCACAGACACAAACCAGTTCCTCTCTATCACCCATTACTGAGAGTATACCTCCACAAGTGACTGGGTGTGATGCTTATACCTCTGCTATCCCAGCAACAGCTGAGGAGGTTACACCCCCTGAGTTACAAGTAACTCTCGGTGGTAGTTCAAGTGGAGCAGCAACTACAACTGATGGATCAACAGATCTTCAGTTGGACAGTTGTTACATAAATAAGACTCCCTTAAAGGCAATTTCTTCCATGGCAACATCGGTAACCACCAGTGAGTTGATTCTAACCAGTGGTACCATCAAAGGTTTATCGAGTGCTGAAGAAAGAAGTCCCCAGTACCAAGAACAAGGGGCATCAATGGATGATTTTTGGGACTCAGTTCCTAAGTCACACATTGGTACAACCACCATTGGTGGGGATTCAGATGATCCTACAAACGTAGGTGATGATTCAAAATATCAGGAATTGACGAAAAGAGTTGAAAAACTTGAAGATTCAGTTGCTGAGATTAAAGATATGGTGCAAGAGATTTTAAAAGCTCAGAAAGCACAGGCTACTGCTATTCCTGCTCAAGCACCTGCACAATATGCATTTGCTGCAAATGAGCTTTGGAATATTTTCCAACCAATGCTTGAAAACAGCAACACATGGCTGATCAAAAGCATGCTATTCAAGTACAAATGCTGACCAACATGGTGGAATCCAGATTTAAAGACACTCAAGCAGACATCAAGGCTATAAAGGCCAGCATCCAAAAGACTGCTCTTGGTGAAAAAGTTCCATCTACCATCTTCTTCATGGATACACCCCTTGCAGATAATGCCAAAAAGGGGGAGAAAATCAAGTTGAGAAAGAAAGAATTGAAGATGGGCTGTATATTGAACCAGAAGATACATCAGTTGCTACAAAAACAGCTGATACAAAATCTTCAAATCAAACAGCTGATACTTCAGTAGTTACAAAAACTGCTGTCAGTAGCCAAACAGCTGCCATGTCATCAACACACACACCTCCAACACACACCACATCACCACACACCACCACAACTACTGCTCCTCCACCACCTGTGTCTACAACACAAAAACCACCATTACCATCTCAAACAGCCAAACCATCATCACCTCCTGCCAAAAAGTAGAAGACAACAGATGTTACAATATCTGTTATAATGGCAACAGCGGTTGAAACACCAGTTGTTTCAACTACTGTTAGTCAACCACTGATCACCACTCAAACAACCACCACTTAAACAACAGCCACCATAACCCCTGCTCAAAAGCAGAAGACATCTGCTGACATATCAGCAGTTGTCACCTTTCCTATATCACAACCAAAGCTCCTCAGTAGAAAAAGAAAGCCAATACCTGCCAATGAGGAAATACATGATCCTAATGCTGCAAAGTATCCACTGGAAATTGAAGCTCTCAAAAATGAGATGAGGCAATTCTATACTGAAGAAGATCCTTCTAAAAGAAGATTCTCCTCACTCATAGGCTACATGCCACCAGAGGATATGGATGATTACCTCAAAATAAAGGCAAGGCAAGCTAAAGTAAAAGCTAAGGTTGACAGTGAAAAAGAAAGTCTAAGCGAAGAAGGAATTACTAAAAGACTGGAGTTCTATCTTTCAAAGGTAAAGCAGATAGAAGAATTTGCACAAGAGTTAAACAAAGAAAAGGCTGATCAAAAGAAGAAGTTAAGAGAACAACTTCTAGCCTTCATCATGAATGAGACATTCTATCATGCTGAAGAACAACAGTTTAAAGAATGGCCATTAGTAGCTTTAAAGCATGAGCCAGAAAGGATTCAAAGAATAAAGAATGATCCTTCAAAAAGGAAGAATGTTCCAAACTGGAGCAAATACAAAAAGCTCATTGCTGACCTCACTGCTGAATACAAAGGAAAGAAAAAGGAGCTGGTGGATGCTAAGATGGACACTGCTGAAGCCATATCAAAATGGTCTAGGCAACAGACTGATAAAGCCTTTGAGAGGCTAAAGAAAAGGAAGAAAACTGTCAGATGCTTCAAAGAAAAGAGAACAAATGATGAAGCTTGAACAGAAAATTGAAAACCTCAAAACAATGTTAAAATCAGCAGACAATCCTACTCTTGTGTCAAACCAAGATAAAGGTAAACAGCTGACTGAAGAAGAGGTCAAAGAAAAAGAAGCAGAGTAACTCAAAGACACCATCTTAAAAGTGGGTCTAAAAGAAGACAGCTCATCAAAGCTTCAAAACCTTCTTAAGAAGGTACTAAACAAACCTGCATCTCCAAACAATGCAGAAGACAAGACAAAAATTGAAAGACAAGAACTTATTGAACAAGAAACTGCAGAAGACATAGCTGCAGCAGACAAAGTCATTGAAGAAGCTTTCAAAAGAATGTCTGAAAGTCTGCATGTGTTTTCAAGGCCATCTTCCCTCAACTCATCAGCAAATAAGTCTCTCCCAAGAAGCCCACTTGGCTTAAAAATACTAAAGTGGATGTCTGATCAAAAGACCCACGTATTGACCCTGGTCAGAGCCAATGGCGAAGTGAAGTACATTTCAAGGAAAGAAGCACTAGGCCTTAGTGTTGAAGATTTGCAGGATCTCCTTGAACTTTCACTGTGTAGGGATGAGGATGACCAGAGTGCAAAGGAATTTGAAGCTGAATTTAAGAATCAAGCTACAGCTCTCTTGATGAGTAATAAAGGTCCTGAATAATGAAGGGTTTTGGCATTATCTGTTCCAGGGGGAGATTGTTGGGATTGAACCCTAACAGAGGAACAGATAATGTAAAGCCAAAACCAGATCACATCAGTGGACTATCAATAAGCAGCAGTTTACTCTCTGCTTTCCCCTTGACAGTGATATTCTAACAGCTGATGAATCTTAAGTGCTGCTCACTACAACAACTGATGAAACTAAACACTGATGATACTCTTAAAGAATGCTGAAGGCAAACACTGAGCTCTATCTACTGCTGTCTCATAAGTACTGCTGAAGATCCAAGCACTGCTCATTCAAAGACTGATCATCTTTTGAAGAAAGCACTGATGATTCAAGTAACTAGTGCTTAGGCTACAACAGTGGAACGTGAACAGTGTTAGACTTGTTTTGTATTGTATTATTAATCAGTTGTTAGACATCAGTAGTTTTGTATAGATCAGTGTTTATAGTTTGTTAGGTCGTTAGATGTCACTATCATGGTGACGTCAGCTGAGGTACATCAGTAGTTTGGTTTGCCTATAAATATGACAGTACTCTGTACTGTTATATTTTATCGTTTTGAGTGAGTTTCTTCTCCTCAATTCATCCCTTCATCTTGTGCAACCAACCCTGGAGTATCTGGCTGAGGGGGAGCTTAGTTTATGTAAACATGCTGTAATCATTTGCTTTGTATTTTCAATCTTTCGACTCAATGAAAAGCACTTGTTTATCAAACTATTTTCTTCCTTGATTGTGTTTATACAGTTTGTATCCATTTCCGCTGCACTTTACATTGTTACATATTCATTGATATGTCAAGTTCATACAAACAAACACAATCATGAGATCCTCGGATCCTAACAACTTTCACCTGTCCTTTCGGCACATTCGCCTACCGGCGTATGCCTTTTGGGCTGCGTAATGCACCAGCCACATTTCAGCGCTGCATGGTAGCTATTTTTCATGACATGATCGAAGACTCCATGGAGGTATTCATGGATGATTTCTCTGTTTTCGGGAGTTCTTTCGATCAATGTCTTGGAAATCTGAAAAGAATGTTAATGAGATGTGAGGAAACTAATCTTGTGCTTAACTGGGAGAAGTGCCACTTCATGGTGAAAGAAGGGGTAGTTCTCGGACACAAAATCTCTGAAGCCGGATTGGAAGTAGATCCAGCGAAAGTGGATATCATTTCTAAACTTCCTCCCCCAACCTTGGTCAGAGCGATTAGAAGTTTCCCGGGTCATGCAGGGTTCTATAGGCGATTCATAAAAGACTTTTCAAAAATCGCAAGACCTATGACCCGTTTGTTAGAAAAAGATGTTCCATTTGTGTTTTCAGACGAGTGCATGAAAGCGTTCAAGCAGCTTAAGCAAAGGTTTATCGAAGCCCCTATTTTAGTTGCACCTGACTGGGCATTGCCATTTGAGATAATGTGCGATGCTAGTGATTACGCAATAGGAGTAGTCTTAGGACAACGAAGGGAGAAGCATTTTCAACCTATTTACTATGCCAGCAAAACTCTACACGATGCTCAAGAAAATTACACGACTACAGAGAAAGAGCTTTTGGCAGTAGTTTATGCTTTCGACAAATTCAGGTCATACCTTGTGTTGTCCAAAACAATTGTGTATACGGATCATGCAGCAATCAAATACCTTTTTAGCAAACAAGACGCAAAACCACGTCTTATCAGATGGATCTTGTTACTACAAGAATTCGACATTGAAATCCAAGACAAAAAGGGAGCTTTGAATGTTGTAGCCGACCATGTCTCGAGACTTGAGCATGGAAGTTCTGAAAATTCGTTGGAAGAACCAATAAATGACAATTTCCCCCACGAATTCCTTTTGAGTATCGAGATGAATGACGAGTCACCATGGTTCACCGACTTTGCAAACTACTTCGCATGTGGAATCCTTATCAAAGGATTGTTATATCAGCAAAAAAGGAAGTTCTTTGCAGATTTGAAATATTATATTTGGGACGAACCATACTTGTTTAGAATCGGAGTCGATCAGGTGATCCGAAGATGTGTATTTGGAGAAGAGGCAGCTAGCATTCTGCACCATTGTCACGAAGGGCCAACCGAAGGTCATCATGGAGCAAACTACACTACAAAGAAAGTTTTAGACTCTGGGTTTTACTGGCCCACAATCTTTCGTGATGCGCATGAATGGGTTAGAGCGTGTGATGCTTGCCAGAGGGCAACAAATATATCCGCACGAAATGAAATGCCTCAACATCCAATGCAAGTCTGTGAAGTCTTTGATATATGGGGTATCGACTTCATGGGACCATTTCCAGCCTCACGAGGTAACAAATACATCCTAGTTGCTGTAGACTATGTCTCAAAATGGGCCGAAGCTCAAGCTTTGCCCACAAACGATGCTAGGGTAGTCGTGAGGTTCTTAAAAAGTTTATTCGCCTGATTTGGTGCTCCAAAAGCACTAATCAGTGACCGAGGAACACATTTTTGTAATGCGCAATTAGAACAAGCCTTGTCCCGTTATGGTGTTCATCACAGATTGGCTACGCCATATCACCCTCAAACCAGCGGGCAAGTTGAGGTCACAAATCGGGGTTTGAAAAGAATCCTTGAGCGGTCCATTAATAACAACTGCAAGGATTGGTCAGATAAGCTAGATGACGCTCTGTGGGCTTTTAGAATAGCATTCAAGACACCTATTGAGACCACACCCTTTAGGTTGGTTTATGGAAAAGCCTGTCATCTACCTGTCGAGCTAGAACATAGGGCATATTGGGCCTTGAAAACGGCAAATATGGATTTGAAGAGCGGAGGTGAAGCCCGTTTTCTGCAGATTCACGAGCTCGAGGAGCTAAGAAACCATGCCTATGAAAGTTCTAGCAGGTACAAAGAGCGAGTCAAGAGGTTTCATGACAAAAGAATAAAAGAACATAAAGATTTCCGCGTTGGAGATCTTGTTTTGTTATACTCCTCGCGACTGCGTTCATTCCCCGGGAAATTGAGATCTCGATGGACGGGCCTTATACGATCAAAGAAGTATTTTCATACGGAGCCGTTATCATCGAAAATTTATGCGGGGAAACATTTAAAGTCAACGGTCATCGATTAAAATGCTATATCAGTGGATCGGTTGACCCGGTGGAGGAAATTCTCGAACTCCACGTCCCGCACACTTAAACAAGTGTGGGGAGAATGAGTCTAGCTATCGACTCGCTGACAAATTTAGCGAGCGTGTTTTCACACGCTAAAGGTAATTTTGTATATATATTAGTTTTTAACGTTTATTAAGTAATTTGTTAATTTTTCGGTTTTTACCGTAGGTACATACGACCTTAATCCATAATTTTTAGATTTTTGAAGTTGAATAATTGTTATAATATATGAAATAGTGCAAAAATGGGAATTTTTGGTGAAAATTCGGAATTATAAGCTTAGTGTGAAAAATTATATAAAAAGGCCCAGGTGTTGCACGGTCATGCCAAATCGGCACGGTAGTGCAACCCTTAGTCAAAACTGATCAGTAACTCGGATATAAGACAGTCATCGGGTCGCACCACCGTGCGACCGTTGCACTACCTTATTACCCGATAACACAGAGCGACCCAGGCCAGCGATCCGGAATGGCACGACCGTGCCAAATTCGCACGACCGTGCGACCCGAAAACCAAACAGTAAAACCCAGGGTATTTAAACGAATCTGCAGTAAAAATACTTCATTTTTACGAAACCCTAAGCGCCGCACAGGAGTTCCTGGTCGCCCGAACCCGAAAACCACCTAATTTTTGCCTAGATTTCGCTTCAATCATCCTCCAAGGTATGTTTCCTACTTATTTTGTGGATTAAACTTAGTTTCTGATGTAGATCTGACGATTGAACCAAGAAATTTTGGGGTTTTCTTCATAAATGTCAAATAAACCCTAGTTCTTGGGTGATTAGTGTTAATTCGGTAGTTTTGATGCTTGATTCGAAGTTTATTAACTGATTACTAGTCAATTTTTGAAAAATACATGTTAAAATCAGAAAAATAAACTATTTTTGGATAAAAGTTGCTGTTGCACGGTCATGGCATGACAGTGCCGGTTAAAAATCAAGCACAAATCACCGAATCGGAGCTGCGACGCCGAGTCACACGACGGTGCCGATCTGGCACGGTGGTGCAACTACGATTACCGATAACAAGCTGTTTAGCGATCAGGAAATGAAACGGCAGTGCCAAAGTGGCATGACCGTGCGACTAAGGAAACAGTAACAGAAGCTTGAAAACAGCCTGTTCCGGTGGCAGCAATGAAATTTTTATGTTATGCTCTTATTTAATTGTATTCTTGTGTGCAGATGAATCACAGATTCCTCCAGTTCAGCGAGAACAAAGCGAGAGAACAACCATGTATTGCCAGACTAGAAACATTATGGAATAGACGGGGACAAATCGGTGCACCAAGAAGGATCAACTGGGATACTCTGACAGCCCTAAACCAAGAAGAGAGGCTATCTAATATGATGTCACATCTGATGTCAAGGTTGTTCAACATTGCACGACCCGTTTATCTTGAACTATCATTGGAATTCTTTGCTTCATACACTTATGAAAAGCCAAGAAGCGAGAATCCAGACTTCAAAAACTGAGGCGATTTGATATTGGTTGTCATGTTTCTGTACAGTTTGTGTTGTTTTTTACTTTTCAAGTGGGTTAAGAATCTAGTTATTTTCAAATTTCCTTTGAAATGTGTTTGCATTTTAGGGGGAGTAGGGAAATTTCAGAAAATCCAAAAACATTAGAAAATTTGAAAAATACAAAAACATGATAAAATGAAAAATGAGTTTCGTTGTGAAAAGAGGAAATGATAGTACATCAGTAGGCTGTCACAACATGCTAAAGAAATGAAAAGTAAAATGTGATAAACAATCTCACTGCGGATATGCCAGTAGGTTTTTACACATTTAGTAGATTGTGACGAGATATAAACCTAAAATTCAAACTTGCTTATTCTGTGGGTTAACAAAACTGCCTGGATATATAGGTAACCCCTGAAATCTCGTTTGAAAGGTCCCTTATTCTGAGATACTAGGTCTTTATGCTCAGCGATATCTGGGGTATTATCCCGGGACTTCTGCTGTATGGAAGTACTGACCTAGTCCCCGGATAATGCTTTCCGCAAAAGCTTGAAACATAGCATCACCCTCAGCAAGCTGATGAAACAATAAAATTGATAGTCGCTGCTGTTGAAATCAAAAGATCCTCTAAAGGGGACACACCAAAAGTCGAGCCGTCATCTCTCTGCTGAACGGAAGTTCTGACCTGAGCTCTCACGGTTTACCATTTAACCCCTGAACAGATATCATCTGTGGTATACTCACCTGTAAGACTGAATATTGGGATCTGGATACGGGAGTATATTCAAGTAGTGGGACACACAGATAAGTTTAAGTTCTTAAGACATTAATATCGTATCTCGGATCAGTTGAACTTTGTGTGAAAATTTAAGTGGACAAACATACTGACAATCTAGGTGAATTGTTTAGAACTTAAAATGAGATGAAGCATAACGGTGTTGGTGATTTGTCTCAAAAGCTGATATGATCCTCTTACACAAACTCACAAAAAATATTGTTTTGTAAATATTTCTTTACTGCATTACATTTTCTTTATTTCAAAATCCAAAAAGATTTTCAGTGTGTTTTAGCATAAAATTTTGAAAAGTCAAAAAGATTTTCGACAACTGGTATTGAAAAGCAGATTTTCAAAATTCCGAGTGCTAAACATGATGAGCAATATTTGAGGGGGAGTGTGTGTGTGGAATTACATGTTTTCACAATTTAACCTTTCAAGTGGTTCATCAAGATTGTCACTGATAACGTTTCAGTTTGATTTGAAGAAGAGTTTGTTGTAGTGCATACATCTTTATTCTAAAATTGTAAAACTTATGTTTTGGGTAGAGAATGTGCAGGATAAGATGAGAAGTTAATGAAAAGACAGACAACGATCCTGAAGATGTTACTGAAGAACAAAGGAATGCCAGTAAATCGAGAGGGGGAGTCTGAAGACAGAGAGAAAGGAAAGCCCAGAGGCTGATCAAGACTGAAGATGTGAAGACACAGCATTGTTGTGACTCGATAGTCGACTCCATCAACATCTGAGGGGGAGTCTGTTGGTGCACTACATCTGTTGATTTCGTCTTAGATCGAGTCTTTCATTGTATTGTATAGATTAGGGCGCGTTTTACGAGAAAACTGGAGAGTTTAGGTGTTTTAGAGTCCTGGACCGCTTATACGGACATGCCGAATAAGAGGTCCATGTCACACCTACCTGGACCGCTTATACGGACATGCCGAATAAGAGGTCCACCTCACCTATAAATACCATAAGAGAGGTCCACATTTGTAACTTCCAAATTTCCATACCGAGGTGCTGCCGGTGTGAGAATTGCATGTAAAAGCTGTCAAATTAATTAGAAAAGAGAATTAAGAAGATATCTAGCTGTTTTCTACATCAGGTAATCCGAGTACGTCAGGTATTTCAAGATCGTCAGGCGAATTCGAGATCGTCAAGTGATACAAGTGTGAAACATGGATTCTGAGTTTTACAACGCGTTCGCTACAACTCCTGCTAGTCCATCCGATATTGCTAAGAACTTCAACATGGAGAATGAAACCGGAACAATGCAAAAGCCCCCGAAACTCATGGGAATTGAAGATTATCACGGATGGAAGAAACGTTTTGAGAATTGGGTGCAGGCGAATCATCTAAAAGCTTGGGAGAGCATCGAAACTGAATATGTTAGACCACAAAACGCAATGAGAGTTGATAAGATCATTTCTGAATTTAGTGAGCAAGAGAAAGAGAGTTACAAAGGAGAGAAAATGATGATAAATTTGTTACAACAAGCAGTAAAGGAGGATATTTTTGTGTTGCTCCAACATGATGACAATGCTTACTCTATCTGGGAGGCTCTTAAGAAGAAGTTTGAGGGAAGTACGGAGATGTTACAAAGTAAAGCAGCCTTATTAAAGAAAGAGTTTGAATTGTTTGCGCGCATGCCTGGTGAAACGACAAAGACTCTCATTGAGAGATACTGTCATCTTGTTCGCACCATGTCACAGCTAAAGATAACAAAAACTCCAGCAGAATGGGTAGAAAAACTTGCTGATGCGTTACCGCAAAAGGAATGGGGCACATATCTGATGATATTGAAGAATTCCGGACAGTTTAGCAGGTTGTCGATTGCACAGTTCATCGAGAAGCTAGAGGCACAGGATTTGGAACAGCAGAAAATTGCAAGAATGAACAGTTCTAATCATCAACAAGATATTAAACTTTACTATAAAGGAAATGTTCAAACTGTTGAAGCCAGTCCAAAGATACAAACTGCATTTAGTGCTGGAAACCAGTCTCCGCCTAGCAGTCAAGGATCAGTTAAGACTAGTGGATTCTCAACGGTGAATCCTCCAAGTGTTCAAAGTGCATCTGCTGGAAATGGACATTCGATTCAGTGCAATGTAGCCCTACATCTTCAAAATGGTCAAAATTATTCTGAAGAAGTTGTAAAGCATCATATGGGATTATTGGTCACTGCATTGGAAGCTTATGAAGGGTTGATTGCCGGAAGAATTGGCAATCCAATGCTGACAAAAGAAGATTATGACCAGATAGATGCAGAGGAGCTAGAATTGATGGACATCAAGTAGGCATTGGCGAGTGTTTTGAGGAGAGCTGAAAAGTTTAGATTGGTTACAGGGAGAACTGATTTCTTGGATGCAAACCTTTCTAACTTAGGATTTGATAAATCTAAAGTTGTTTGTTTTCGTTGCAGGGAGAAAGGTCACTTTAAAAGAGAGTGCAAGAATCAGCAGCCGAGAGGAGAAAAGGAATCGTCTGGGAAAGATGATTATTACAGGAAAACCATTTATCAGCAAATCACTCATCAACCGCATCAACAAAAAGAACCTCAAACGGCACATGGAAGAATGATCGAGGATGCAAACAGGAAAGCTTATTTTGGCATCGCTGATCAAGATAATGAGAAAGTGGCTGAAGGATTTAGCTGGGACAAATATATTCCAGCTGATTCAAATGTTAAAGCGTTCATTGCACACATTATTCAAAAGCCAGAAATGCTGAAGGAATGGATGGAAGTGTTATCTGATGAAGAGAAGAGTGAAGATGAAGGATCTGTTTCTTCTGAAAACAGTTCATCAGAAACAAGTGATAGTGATGAAGAAATTGAACAGATTAATATTAGAAAAACTCACTTATCTTCTGATAGTTTTGAATTTTATTTTGCAGAAAAACTGAAGAAACTAAAAGAGAGGAAATCTGCAAAAGAAATGAAAGAAATCAAAGTGATTGAGAAGATTGTGGAAGTTGAAAAGAGAGTTGAAGTCGAGAAAATAGTTGAAGTCACAAAACCTTGTCTTACATGTTTAGAGTCTTGTAAACAATGTATAGAGAAAGACGAGAGGTTTAGTGAGCTAGAAAAGTTGAAAGAACAGTTGTTATTTGATGTAAAGAGCTTGAAAAAGTCGTATGATGTTTTGAATAGGCATGTCAATGGTCTGGAGAAGACTAACTCAGAAAGAGAAAAAGCTTTGAAGATGCTAAATGCAACCATGATGACAAAGCAAAAAGAGATCAACATGTACATCGAAGAATGTGCAAAGTTGAAGAAAGAGTTGGAGAATGAAGCAGCTGAGAATGAAAGAATCAGAAGATTGCTGCAAAGTTACAAAGGTTGTGACTACGTAATGGATAGAATTTATCCAACGGTTGAAGGTTTCGAGGCGTTTAAAGATGAACAGCCAAAGAAGAAGAAAGATACTGGTAAGAAACAGGGTGTCTGTTATAATAAGTGTCCGCCTCCGATTTGGGAAGTGTACTCGCCTAGAAAACCTAACGAGGAAGAACTAAAAAAGGCGGTCAATATTAAGCTAGAATCCGAGATAACCGATGTTTTACCGGACAATATTGACGTCACGTTCACAGCGTCCGACACAGATCATGAGTCCGAACTGATAAAACGAGTGGTCGATCAGGTGTTGGATAAGGATGAGGAGTCAGAGTCAAAGTCCGAGTCCGAAAGTGCGTGTCAGTCAGTTGGGAGTTCAAGTCTAACAGAAAAGAGTTTGAAATCATCGGGAAAACGGGTTTATAGTATAGAATTTTTGTTGTCAAAATCTAATTTGAATGATGAAACGTTTGAAGTAGTATATACTTTGAATGATTCGGACAAATTATATTTTGATAAAGAGTTTCCAATAAGAGGTGTTAAATCAGAAATGATTAAAAAGGTTTTCAAACTAACAGAAATTAATATTTCTGAAATAAAAGATGAAAATCTTATTGTAAAACCTAAATCTTACATCTCAAGAGTTCAACAACGACTAAACAAGAAAAAAGGTTACAATTCTGGTTCGGGTTTTCAAAAGAATCCAAACCAAAATCATAGCTACAAAAAGAAAGGACTTGGTTTTACTCCACCAGAAAACTATAAAAATGGAAAATCTTCTAAAACAAATACAAAATTTGTTTCAGGTATAAGCTCAGAAGAGGAGAAGAAGTGCTCATTCTGGAAACAATCAAATCAAGAATTTCTTGCCGAGAAGAAAAAGAATGAAGCTTACGTGAAGAAAGAAACCAGAACCTGTTTCCGATGCAATGAAGTTGGTCACATTGCATGGAACTGTCCGAAAGCGACAAACACAAAACAGGGAGTTTCTGGAAAACTGAAAGAAGTTTTTGTTGATAAAACCGAACCACCAACTGAACAATTTAAAGTTTTCAAAAATTCAACATTTGAAATTGGTGAATGTTCGAAGAGATTTTACAAGCGAAGTGCAAAACTTGACAACCAAAAATGGGTTGTTAAGAAATCTGAGGTAAAATCTGGCGATGAATCTGATTCCACAAAATCAGAGGAGCCACAGTTTGATGAGAGTGATGAAAACTCAGTTCCTTCAATGGATGACGAGAACTTTCCACCATTGAGGACTGAGAATTTTAAAAGAAAAGTTGGAAAGACTGAAGTTTCAAATCAGGATTATTCTGAAAAGGATAATTTTGATGTTGAGAAAGCTTTTAATGGGAATGTAAAGAAAATTTTCGGAAAAATGGTTGATAGGAAGGTGAAAGGGGTAAAAGACTTCTACGCTACAAAGAAAGCAACTTACACCCCAACAAAATCTGAATTGAAATCACCCAAGGCTGGTCAGGCTTGGGTGGACATTTTCTTCGATTGAAAAACCTGACTATGCCGGAGATCCCAAGTTTGTAATAGTGGATCAGGAATCGGCATTATTCATGTATTTTGAGTTTGTATGAAAAATTCTTAAAATTGTTAAAACTTTACAGGTTGAATGACTACGCCGGAGCTTCCATGTTGGTAAGTGCGAAGCAGGAATCAGCATTTTGTACATACATACAAGTGGTATTGTATGGTTATTTTACAAGTGGTACAGGTTGCTTAATTGCAAAATAGTAAATCAGGGACATTAAGTTGTACTTGATTTACTAACTCATGATATTACAAAGAACAAGATGATGAACCATATCCCCGATTTTAAACAAGTGGTAAATCTACAAGTGGTATCAGAGCTCAGGAGGAAGAGTTCTTACCGTTTAGCTCGATTTTCGCTCAAAATTCTGATTTCTACACCTTCTTTTCTTCATTCAGAAAGATTTAACGGTCGGAATCGTCTCAAAATCTCAGGGATTGTGCGCAACTACACAGAGACAAACCCTAGAAAGTTTCGGATCTAAATTCGAAGTTTAAGTGGGTCAAAATTGGAATTGAATTTGGTCCGCTCAATCGAATAGTTCTGGAACCGCTCGAACGGACAATTCTTGGTCCGCTTGTTCGAACATACTTTGATCCGCTCAAAGGATTCTCTTTGGACCGCTCATTTGACAAATTCTGGACCGCTCATTAGTACAATTTATCTGAATCGCTCGAATTGTAATTGTCTGGATCACTCATACGAATAGCATTTGGACCGTTCTTTCGGACATTGCTTGGTTCGCTTATTAGACAATTCTATTGGACCGCTGATTGAACAGTTCGCTCGAACGGTTTGTCTAATTGGTTCGCTTATTGATCAGATTGATTGGATCGCTTATAGAGCAGTCCGCTTATTTGAACAAGTTGTCAAAGTTGGGAAATTGTTAGTGAATTTGTGAAAAATGACGATGTTATTTGATGAACAAGAAAACAATATGCTAGAGGATTTTAATAATTGGTATATGAGAAATATGGATACCGATTATAGAAATGTGAGTACGGACACTTGGGTTAAAAGTTTTGAACTTTTCATATGTCAAAAGGATGAAACTTTGAATGAGATGGAAGCATGATTTAAAGTTTTAACAGACAATATGAGAAGAATGGGTATTAAGATGTCAAATGATGAATATCTATCAAAATTGACAACTGCATTACCTGTTAAATGGGATGACTTTATGGCTGAACTGAAATAGAAAGATTTCTTTCCAGAGCTTTTTCCATATCAGTTCTTTAATGAAGTTAGAGGAGAGTTTTATAAGGAAGTAAGGAAAAGGAGAGATTTTTTGCCTGAGATGGAAAAGAATTTACATAGACTGGAGCTGGATGTACTCATTGAAGTTAATAGAAGAGTTTGTGTATTTCTTGCAACAAAGAGTACTCTGAAATATGATATCAAAAGGAAATGTTATATTGATGATAATATGAATCCTTTTAATTTTGTTAAATTCTTTCGTGCAGGAATCGACAAGATGGAAACAAAGGATACTCCAAAGATTGAAGAATCTATAGAGTTTGGATCTTCAAGTTCTGCATCAGCATGCTCAAAATGTGACCGCTTCAAGACTGAAAATGACAAACTCTTGAAAGATGCGGAAAGTTTGACATCGGAAGTCAAGAAGTTAGAAGATGTGAAGCAAGCTGATGATAAACAGATTCTTATGGTTCAGAAAAATTGTGAGAAGTTGAAAGCTGAAAATGACAAATTGTTAAGTAATTTGAACAGTTTGACATTTGAAAACAAGAAGTTGAAAGAAAAAGAAAAGGTTTTTGAAGAAAAAATTAAGGATTTTGAAATTGAAAAATCGAAAAGTGAAAAAGAATTTCTAAATCAACTGAAAATTCTTGAAGATGGGAGAAATGTTTTTAGCCAAAACAACATTGAGAAGCAAAAATTGATCAATTCACATCTTCAGAAAATTATAAATTTGGAGAAGGAATGTGAAAGTGCTCGAAAGAAAATCAAGGAGTTAGAAAAAGAGTTTGAAAGCAAAAAGAAATCGCCAGAAGAAGAGGATTTCTGGATTAAGCTTGAAAACAAGAATCTGAAAGCAAATGAATCAAAATTCCAAGAACAGATAAAAATTTTGGAAAATGAAAAATCTGTTCTTGAAAATTTGAAAAATGAAAATGAAAATTCAATCAAGTCTCATCTTGATAGAATATCTCAGTTTGAAAAAGAAGCTGAGAATTCCAGAAGCAAGATTGATGAACTTGAGAAAAAATTGATAGGTTTTGTGACTTCATCAGACAATTTGAAGTTTCCCTGTCCAAAACCAATCAATTCTGTTCCAATGAGTGACAATGTCACAAAATTTGACTATGTCCAAAGTTGAAGATTGTGATGAAAAATCTGATGATGAAAATGTTAAAATTGAAAACCAAAAATTGTTTTTAAATTTAAAAGAAAAATCTCAGAAATCTGTTCTACAATCGACTGAAAAAGGTGAATGTTCTAAACAGAAACCTTTGAAGAAGAAAGTGGAGCAGAAACAAAAAGATAGTAAAAGTTCATCAGATCGATCATCCAATCAAAAGAAAAAAATTACAAAAAGTAAAAAATGAAAATTCAAAAATTGTTGGTAATAGGTGGTGCAGGTCGGACCACAGTGCTCAAAAGCAGAATCCAGCAAACTGGAGGAAAGAATATCACCAAGCCAAACAATGCTTTGATCTGAGCGTTTGGACTCAAAACGGTGATAGGCATGATAACAGAGTGTGTTACAGTTGCGGTTAACATGGACACATTGCTGTTAACTGCCAGTATTGGAGTTATGAGACCAGGAGATGCTTTAATTGCAACATCAAAGGTCACATTGCCAGAGATTGCCCAAGGAAATCTAGTGAAAGATTGAGGGTTAATTCTCAGAAAGCGACAAAGATTCCAGTCAAAGTCAAGCCCCAGGAACAGAAGGTTCTGAAACCTAAAGTTCAAGAACAGTCAACTCAAGAAAAGAAAGTAAAGCTTTCACAGGGGCAAAAAGACAGACTGAGGAAAAAGAGAAAGAAGGCAAGAGAATATCTCGAGAAGATATTGTCCTCGGGTTCGCTCGACAGATCGAATAAAAGTTCTGATGAATCTACTCCCTCAGCTGTAAAGACAAGAAAAAAGAATTCATCAGATACAAATCTGGGGACAAAAGAGGAGAAGAAGAAGGAAAAGGTCGGCGATGAATCTGACAGGTCAAAGTCAGACAAGCCACCTGCAGGCAATGATTCTGGTTCGTCAAAGCCAGAGGAGCCATTGGTTGAGGTAAAATTGTCGAAAACACCCAAGGCTGGTCGGGCTTGGGTGGATCTTTTTAAATGAAAAACCTGACTTGCCGGAGCTCCCAGGTTGGTAAGCGTGGAGCATGAATCGGCATCTTTCTCAAAATTCTATTCGGTAACGTCAATCAAACAAACGGTAAAAAGGTTTGTTTGTGTTTTTCTTTCAAGTGGTATTAGATGAGTTTATGTTTTGCAAGTGGTACAGAAGATTCTGAACTGCAAATGGTAAATCAAGGACATTAACTTGTACTTGGATTTTCCTACATCTGATCGAAAAACAAGATGATGAAGTAACCCCGTACCTAAATTGTTTGGTAAACAAACTTATATTTTCCGGAAAAACCATTTTGATTAAAACAAACTTAAGTGTTTTGAAATCACAATGGGAAAATAGTTTGTTGTGAGGGGGAGTTCTGATTGTTTATGCCAAGTGGATGGAGAATTGAAGTGATTCTCATCAAGTTGTCAAGTTTGTATCGTTTGTTTCAATTTTTCTCAGAAAATCAAAATTGAAACATATTTTGATTTTAGGGGGAGAAAAATTTAAAAAAATTAGAAAATTTGAAAAAGTCAAAAACATTAATTTTTTTTTTTAAAAATGAGTTTTGTTGTGAAAAAGAGGAAATGATAGTAAATCAGTGGACTATCACAGCACGCTAAAGAAATGTAATGTCAAATGTAATAAACGGTCTCACTGATGATGTGACGATAGGTTTTTGTACATTTAGTAGATTTATTCGGGATATAAACCTAAAATTTCAAACTTGTGAAATTTGTGGGGAACACTACTTGGATATATAGGTAACCCCTGAAATCTCGTTTGAAAGGTCTCGTATTCTGATATACTAGGTGTTTATACTCTATGATGTCTGGGGTATTATTCCGGGACTTCTGCTGAACGGTAGTTCTGACCTAGTCCTTGGCTAATACTTTCCGCAAAATGCTTGAAACATAGCATAAAGCCCTCAGCTGATTAGATAATAAAATTGATAATCATCTGTTGTAGCTGAAAAGATCCTCTAAAGGGGACACACTGCTAAGTCGAAGCTGATATCTCTCTGCTGAACGGAAGTTCTGACCTGAGATCCCTCAGTTCTCGCATTTATCCCCTAATTTATGTACAGACATCATTGTAGTGTTCATACCTGTAAGACTGAATATTGGGATTCTGGATACGGGAGTATATTCAAGAGGTGGGACACATGAATTGAACTAAGTTCATAAAACACCTAAATAGTATCCTGAATAGATTGAAAATTGTATGAAAATTTAAGAGGACAATTATATCGTCAATCTACGTGAATCGTTTAGAACTTAAAACGATTAAAAGCTTAACGGTGTTGGTGATATGTCTCAAAAACTGATATGATCCTCTTGCACAAACTCACAAAAATATGTTTGTTTTGAGTTTAAATTCTTGTCTGTACATTTACGTTTCATATTTTGAAAAATCTAAAAAGATTTTTGACAACTGATGTTGAAGAGCTGATTTTCAAAATCTTAAAGGCTAAACTTGATGAACAGACAGATTGGTTAAGTCGTTTGAAATGTTTAAAATGATTCATTAGGTTGAATCAGAAATTGGAATGTTTCAAATTTGTAATCAATGTTTAATTGTAAAAAGTATCAGATGATTAGTTGATTCATTAAGTTGAATCATAATTGTTTTTGTATTGTGATAGTGTGTCTGAGTCTTGCAGGTTTCTGATCCTGTTGCTACAGATAGCCAGGAGACACATCAGAACCAGAGAAGAGCTTAAACAGAGAAAGCTAGGAGTTGATTTCAATGGTGATAACGATTTCCAGACAGAGATCCCAGCATGATGATAGGGGGAGTCTGACGAAAGTTAAAACCAGAGAAAGATCCAGGCATATGGTTTCAGGAAGGAATTTTTGAAGAAGATTTGATTTCAGGCAGAGTTCCTAAAGAAGACCGAACAAGATTGAAGAGCTGTGAATGATTGAAGACTCTCACTAAAGATTCCGTCAACATTCAAGGGGGAGTCTGTTGGTGCAGTTGTCTGTCGACTACATCTTCGTTCGAGTCTTAGGGTAGGGCAGATCGTATTGTGTACGGAATACAAGATTGTACAGATATTAGGTTTGTTGGATCGCTCATTAGTCCAATTAGGTTTAGGATCGCTCGAGCGGACATATGGATGGACCGCTCGAATGACAGGTTAATGGGCCGCTTATTTGACATTATGTGGACCGCTCGAGTGGCATGTGTTTGGGTCGCTTATTGGACCATGTCATATAAGCGATCCCAAATGCCTATATATAGGAGATCATATGAGCGATCCAGGTGTGTGTTTTTCAAGGTGTAACGGTGAAGCTCTGCCCGTTTGTCTCCAAGAGCTTGTAATTTGACAGTTAATCAATACAGGAGACGTTAAGTAGTGAAATCAAGCTTTAGGAAGACTAATTCAATGAATTCCGCCTCTGAATTAGTCTAAGCACTCTTCTGAACGACTCGTCAGGTCAACGAACGTTCCTACAAAAACAGAGAGACAATACAGTTCAGGTTGGGGAAAAAGTGGCACAAATGGTCGGTTGCTAAACTTGGAAGAAGATTGGGGATATATTCATCCGAAGACATTGATTCGGAACTTTTCACCAATATCTACAAGTTTGCTAGTGATCAACAAAGGGCCAACTTTTGGGCACAAGTGGCAGTTGGACCACCCTACGAAGCTAGGAAAGCTAAAGCTTCACGACTACGAGACCCACTTCTGAGGGTCCTTCATCAGGTCATGAGTCACACCATCTGTGGACGCATGGACAGTGCAGGAAATTGTCCCACTCCAGATCTTCTTTTCATATATTCCTTAGTGACTGGAGTACATGTCAACCTCGCAGCTAGAATGGCGGAATTCTTTATACACAGCGCAGGGAGAACTGCAAGCAATGAGATCCATGGTGGTGAATATGTGACTCAGTTGGCATACAACTTGGGTATTATGACAGATGATGTAGTGAACGGACTTCACATGGTTCACGCAGGAGGAGATGTGGATATGAGGTCTCTGCGAGCGATGGGTTTGGTAGTAGATATAGATAATGGCTCGAGACTGAGGGGTCTAAATGGGGAAATATGGGATCCACTACCGTTACCACCACAAAATGAAGACAATAACATGGCAGAGATCGAGCCACCACCACATGATGAGCCACAACATGAAGAGCACCAGCACCAGCATCAGTATCAGCACCAACAAAACTGGCCTCCAGGTATACCTTCCTATCCTGAGTTGTACCAGCAGTTCCAACATATGCAGGTTTCTCAAGATGCTATCAGGGCAACTCAAGACGCGATGAGGGCCGACCAGTTAGCTATACGGGCATCTCAGCAGACCATGTGGGAGGAAGTGTATGCAGGATTTTCCTACATCTTTGGAGGGCTAGAAAGTGTATATCCAGGCCATTTCGGCAACCCTCCACAGTTTCCATTTGGAGACACAGGTACTTATGGGGCGGGTTCATCTGGAACACGCCACCATGATGGTGACGATGATGAGGAGTAGAAGGAGGTAGGGTGAAACAGTTCAGAAACTTATGTTTATGTTATTTTTATTTCAGTACTTTGTTTGGGATATTTTTACTTTATGTCTGTTTTAAGTACTTTAGTATGTTTGTTTTGATTGAATAACGGATCTGGTTGAATTATCTAACATTTTGAACAATGGTAATGTTGGCTATTTTAGCAAATGACATAATTGGCAGATTTGTAAAGAAATGCACACAGAGTTGAGACGA
Source organism: Helianthus annuus (assembly GCF_002127325.2). Classification (NCBI taxonomy): domain Eukaryota; kingdom Viridiplantae; phylum Streptophyta; class Magnoliopsida; order Asterales; family Asteraceae; genus Helianthus; species Helianthus annuus. Next base: position 21,186,446 of record NC_035437.2, read on the forward strand.
CTTCGAACAAAAATTCTACTCAAACAAGTCAACTCCAACTCTAAGGGAGTACATCTTTCCCTTTTCACATTATTAGTATAGCTCTTCATAATTGCTTAACTAATATGTTTTTCACATTGAGGACAATGTGAAGTTCAAGTGTGGGGAGGGGTTTAAAAGATTTTAAACTTTGTTTGTCCTTAATTGTTCTCGTTTCTGTAAATATTTTCGAAAAATAAAGCAAAAATGGTCAATTTGTGTTCTTTAGAAGCATCGAATTTGATAAAAATCGACAAGTCAAATTTATGTTAGAAAAAGATAACTAGAAAGCAGTGATAAAACAAAAACGAAAGACCTACATGTTTATCTTTATATTTATACCCATTCCTTCCGTTTATGTGAGCATATTTTTGAGCCTTTAAAAGCTTTCTTGTCAAATGCTTCTTTGTTTTTTTCGGAAAAATGAGTGAGCCGGATGTTTTATGTAATTTAGAACTTGTCATTTGAATGCTTTTCAAAACCATGAATATGTGAAATTACATAGAAATGATAGAGGCAATTAGGATAACCCCTTTGTCAGCCTTTTTCTTTGTTTATATCCCGCACCCAACACTATCCATTAGTTTGCCATGTTGAGCCTATTTTTCGTATTTTTTTTACCCAAATATCAAAGTTAAAACCCAAATATAACTTTTTCTTTTTCACCTTTATTTTTGTTAAAAATTTGGCCATAAGATAGAAGTTTCATTTCAAAAAAAAAAAAAAAAAAAACCCGTTTGTCAAAACTCTCTAAAGGAATTAAGGAAAGACTATCAAGGAAGAAAAATAGAGAGTTGGCACACAAAAAGAATAAACTCTGAGGACCTACTCAAGTAGCTTAGCAACGTGTTCAGAGTAATAGATAATAAAGCACCAAGTTTTTTGGCCAAGTTTTAACCTTTCTTGCTACTTTCAAATACCCATTCCATACCTTTAACCTTAGCCTATCATTAAACCCATCAAAGACCTCTTGATTTATGCTTTTCATGTATTAATTGGTGGAGGTTCGATCTTTTGACAAGCATATGATATTGCATGATTCATTGACTAGGCATCGAGTGTTTAACATACACATTATATGTATGATTCAGAAATTTAACCGAGTGTGTGTGAACATTGTGAGAAATATAGAGATTTGCATGCTAAGTCAATCGAAAGTTGAATCATTGCTTCATAATTATCCTTTCATACATCTAACAAAGCTTGTTTGTTTTAAATCTTTGATGATGACTTTTTGAAAACCAATTTGACCACCAAACAAATTAGTAACTTTGTAAATATTCAGATTTGATTCCGTATTTTATTTTAAGTTTGCTTGAGGACAAGCAAAGTTCAAGTGTGGGGATGTTTGATATACGTTAAATTATACATGTTTTTATACCCCAAAACACTTCCGTTTTAAGCATTTTTGACCGAAAACACGACGTATAGGTACCAAAATCGGTACTTTTATACTTTCAGGTCTTAAACAGAGTATAATGGAAAAATCTGGTGAAAACGGGCAAAATCTGATGCATTTCTGATAAAAATGGCAAAAATCTGATGGACTGCCAGGTGTGGCACGACCGTGCCACCAACGACACTACCGTGCCACTGCTACGATCTCGGAAGCACTGATAGTGCAACTAGGAGTGCCAATTATTTCTCGGACCGCACGACCGTGCCACCGGCGGCACTACCGTGCCGTTACCAAACCAAGCCTTCTGACCAACATCTCCGAGGAGCGGCACCACCGTGCCAAATCGACACTATCGTGCCGATCTACTGACTCAGGCAACTTGTCCACTAGTCCACTTGGCTGACTCAGGATCGCTGAAACTGGCGTCACCCGACAACATCTGACAGCACGACCGTGCCAAATCCGCATGGCCGTGCCAATCTGGAAATCATCTATAAATAGCAGCATTCATTACTGGTTCAAATGTTGGGTTTTTCTCCATGTTTCTAGGCGATTTGTGGGTTACGAAGCAGTCCTGATCAGACCCATTTGAAGCTTAAAGATCGAGTGGAAGCATAACCGATCCAACCCATCAATTCCTTGCTTGTTTATGGTTCGATTCCTTGTTCTTGAACATGTATTCTGATCATTTTGCAAGTTATGAGCTGATGTTAGTTTATGTTTAATATAGTTTATGTAATAGTAGTTATAAACTTGTTTCTTGAATGAACTTTATGTTGTAATCTTGTTTATATGGAACTTAGGTAATTTTTCATGTTTGAATCTTCATGATTATATAATGAATGTTTCATTGATGTTGAGTTCCTGATTATGTTTGATTATTTTGGATAATGAATCTGTGGTTAGTGGGATGGTAACTATTTCTTGATTAATCACTTGTTTGTAAACTTGTTTACACCATGAAACTCGAGAGGGGTATTGGTTTTATCCAAGATATATCTTATTTTGATTAGGAATACTTTCTTGCACGTAAGGGTTCTAATGAATTATATGGTGTTGATTACATGTTCTTGCATGCGGTTTATGATCCGTGTTTAGTAGTTTTGGTCTGAAATTGCTGACATGGTAGATTTGTATTCAAGACTTGTAAAGGTGAAATATGTTGTTATATGATGTACTTAAATGCTTATCCTCGTGGCTGTATTGTGACCATCGGTATTGCTTTCTTTGATAAGTGAGGTTAGAAAACTCCTAGCGGATGACTAATCTATCTTTAAAGGTTCACATGAATGAATATCAATAGCTCGCTAAAGAATGAGTTTAGGTGGTTAACGTGTGTTTATCGCGTTAACTTTCCGAAGAATCATCATGTTAGAAAACTCCTAGCGGATGACTAACTGTCTTGAAATTGGAAAATTGATTAAGTGCTTTTGTAACATATCTGATAGATAACATGTTTAGGTTGTTTGTGAAACAAGATATTAGTATATTTATGTTTTAGGAGTAATTTAGATAACTTAGTTAAACAATCATTCACCTATCTTTTTATCTGGTAATCTAATGACAAAGATTTAGTACATTATAACGCCCGTGTTCCATGGATCGATATCTGGCTCTTACCAATACTTTGCTGCATATATGACGGGATACACTTGTCCTTTGTTGTGTGTGTTTTAATGTTAAGGTATAAACCATTTTTATAAATATAAAACGCACTTCGTCGCATGTGAACATACTGTAAATAAATATGTATACAATCATGTTGCGTCAGGGCGGCATACGGTTGCTGAGTCATCGACACGTGGCAGCTTGTGGTGTCACCTGATCTATTAGCTGTCACGGCCCGCGTAGAAGACGAATAAGGTCTTCGCGTCCCGCAAGCGACCCCAGATTCTTATTTTTAATTAATCTTAATAAAATAAAGGTATTCGGGGCCGGTTTTCGTATACGGGTGCATTTTAAGACATATAGGGGCATTCTAAATATTTTATGCGTGTCGGAAATATTTTAGGAGGGTTGATATATCTTGGTATAACTCCTGGATTATTTAATAATATATTTTGCACTCACATTAAGTATAATAACCCAATTTCACTTTATCCCTACGTCACGAGACAGAACCCCAATGAATTTAGGCAGAGCCTTGACATAAGTTACGGGGCCCTACGTCAGTCGAACAGGGTATCAGTGATCAAGGGTTAAAACACTTAAAACGGGATAGGGCTTTATTTTTATTATTTAGAAATATAGAATCTCTAATATTTAGAGAGAGAATGCGAGAGGCAGGAAAATGAACAATGAGAGTTTGAACGAAAGTCTTCTATTTATAGTACTCCCCCAATTTCCTTGAAGCCAAAGCTTTGTTTGATATGCAGCCACGTACCAACTTGGATTGTGATTTCTTAAATCAATACACGTATATACTAAATTTTAATGCATACATGCATTCATAAGAATTTTTTCAAATGTTAATATTATTATTCTATTACATAGACTTTATTTTAGTGAAATGCTTTTACTGTTTTTATTATTTTATTAGTTTATATATTATAATTAATTCATTTGCTTCACTTATTTGGCGCGTATTACTTCTAAAATATGACGTTTTATAAAACAATGAATACGCCTTTAGAACGAGAATATTTTTATCTATATTTTGAACCAAGTTTCATTAAAACGGAGTAGGTTCAAATATAATGTATTTCTATAATTATTTTATTAAACGGTTCCCATGTTTGCCAATATACCTCATATTTTTATTGGTCAAGTTTCCAATGACCTATTAGTGTAATAATTTTATTTAAAAATTTTAGGAATGTTACATCCTCCCGACCTTGTTTTAAATCTCGTCCTCGAGATTTGGGCTACGATATTTTATTGGGGTTACGTCACGTCTTGTAGCTGGTTATCAAGGTGTCTGGGATAGAATCATAGGATAGTTAAAATTTAATAGTCTCAAAACTTAGTTTGAGGAATTGATGTTAACCAAATGAGCCGAGTCATCTCCTCATAGTCATGTCCAATAATGGTCATGGAACACTTTCCTGGTTCTGCCAGAGCTCTAGGAATTGTGCCCTCAATTCCATTCGAAGCGACCCCACTTCTCTCTAACATAGGTGATTCTCCTTAGATCATTAAAAGCATTGTGGTTATCATGATTTATCCAAATCATTTACCACATATTATGCTTAGCCTCACACTTGTCACTTTTAGGAATGGACTAGGAAGTTTATTAATTTTTATAATAAACTACCTTATTAAATGCGTAGGGTTATTCCCCCACAGTGACCTCGCTTATTCATACAATTAGGTTTTCCTATTGAACTCAATTCCTGGGATCTCCAGTCTACTGAGTTAGGTTTCCATCATATGAACTTCATTTTTCAAGGCTTCAGTCCCATTCCACAACTTGATCTCTAATAAACCCTCATGTTGTTGGATCCATAACATTAGCAAATAACTTTGCGTATTTGAGATCAGTTGTCATGATGTGTTATTTACTCATAAGTTAATTTTGCCTATTGTCAACTTCTAAGACTATAACCTCAGTGGCCATCTGAATCTGGTTATAATATATGTCTTTGTAAGATACGCTTATTATTTAAGGCAAACACATCTCCATTATGCACTGCGACCTTTGTGTCCTCCACATAGTCGTCTGTTTGCAATGTTAGATTACAAAATCCTTATTGCCAAACTTTTATGAAACAAATGCAAGACACCCCCATATTTAAGTGTTATAGGATATCATCCAGATGGGTAATGAAAACCATTTCTACATACCCTTATAGGGTTGTTTCTAAATGGATCCTCCCCCACATTTCTTGCCATTTGATCAACATTTTTGTAACTTCACTTATGACGACATTTATACACATATGATTGAACAAGATCAACCTCATTGTATCAGTGAATTCAACTCATACTGCATTAGCTTACATAAGCTTCTGAGCTAACCAAAGCAACACTTGCCATTGTCATAAGTTTGTCACCAACTTAGAATAATTCTAATTTAACATCTAGAATAAGCTTAGACAATGAGTTCTCCTCATTAGCTTTTCGAACAAACTCTTAAAAGTTACATGTCTTTTCCTTATAATGAATGAAAATTCTCCCTCAACTTTGTCTATACACAAATTCTTTTTGTGTTCATACACATTTGAATATTTAGAGTTAATTAGTCTCCGTCAAGACCCATAATTAACCAAGTACTAGTCTAGCATGCTTTAGACTATAATACTTTAGCATGTCAACAGAAGATGCATCATTCTGATTCTTCACAGCCCTAAAGATATCATAATATCACTTTGCAACATTCATCCCTTGTTAAGACAAAATAATGAGACTTATTCATAATCCTAAAACATCAATATTTAGGAAAGTCTCACAAATTATTGTATATAGCACATAGCTAAATTTCATCATTCATTTAAGGAACATAACTTGTTTACCTTTGATCTCCAACATTCTACCATTGACTCATAAGTACTTAAACATAAGTCTTAATCCAAGTCAATTGGTAAACACATTCATCACCAACAAGATGAATGTTTCTGTCTACAATCACTATTATGTATGAGATAGAGTCAACTAGATCGACACTCAACAACATGACATTCATAATTTGCCATAAGTGATTTGCACACATCTATTGTTATTCATTAGGAGATATATATATTTAGGATGCTCTCCTAAATAAAGGTAAAATCTCCATATGGATCTAACAATAATCAAGTGGTAGACGCATCTACTTATAAATCTCGCAAGATTTATTAAAGGTATACAATAACATATAGTACTTTTACTTTCATATGTTAGAATTCACACTTGTGAATTTTCCAACGACTTCTAATGAAGTATGTCGACATGAATGTCGTTAGTGTATTTCATCTCAATACACTCACTACATTCTTTCATTACTCACTCATGATGTGGTTATACATTTGATGTTTTGTTTTGGACTTTTAGTCAATGTAACAACTCTCAAGTTATTTATGTCCAAGTATTTTCATGTACTATCCGTTTAAAACCATATTCTTTTAAACAATGTATAACCGACGTTATAATTATTTTCCACAAAAATAATTTATACGTTACAACCATTAGTGATTTATTTCTTTATAAAAAATTGCATGTGTTATCCGAAAATATTGAACACAAAACAATGAAATACATTGGAAACTAAATCATAAGTGTCAATCACTTTTGAAATTTAAACGGAACATAGACAATTTGTAGACATCAAATAGTAAAATGCTTTTATTTTCAACACTTTAAAATCTGACAGAAATCTTCTCAATAATATCGTCTCATGGCATGTCTTGAGATACTCCCTCAATAAGACTCCATGCACTTGTAAGTACAAGTTTCCTATTTCATGTTTACACTTTAAACTTGGACAATTATGCTCAAAACAACACCAAGTTGTTACAAATACTACATTTACGTAGTAAACTTGAACAATTAAATTTGTTCACAACAACACCAAGTTGTTTTTAACCAAATAACATTTTCTAACACGCATGTTAAAAAAAAAGTTATAACAAGCACATTATAGAATCGAACGTTTACATAAAACGTTTTCCAAAGATATAGTTTATAAAATAAACCCTTTCTCATCATCTTTAATGCTCAGTTCATTATGAACAATCTCTAACCTCGTATTATTGATACACATTTTCTAACACACGTGTTAGAAAATTTAAGTCATTTTATATGTACCAAACATGACCAAATTAGAGCATTAACTGTCATCATTAAAACTCATCAAATGTCATCATTAAAACTCTACTCAAGAGTTTCACCAAATGAAGAGTTAAGAGTCTCAATAATTATCTATACTATTATAAAAAGGAGAAGTGATGAACATGGGTGTAATTTTACAATGCATACAAGTTTTGAAACAATATGTACAAAGAAACGCAACACATTTTAGAGGGTAGAATGGGAAAGGGCTCAACATTTTAAGACACTTCAAATTATAATGGTAAATTTATATGTACGATTTCATCATAAATTCCAAACTTTACCCTTGTCTCAATAATAACTCCTTGGCAATTGAATGGTTTCTCAACTGAATGGGTTTTAATTACATTAGGGAACTATTCCACTTCTCATCATCTCTCTCGGTTTCTCTCTATCGAATCCAAACGACATGGCCTTTCTCAGATGATGATGATGGACTGAAGTTGAAAGATGCGTCAAACCTGGCTGAATTAGGGGTTCTGGCGAAATATTCGAACATTGATATTCCGGCCAGAAGCTATGGTTTCGATGGTGGGTTCCGGCGACATGGGTAAGCCATGTGGTCGATCAAAGAAGAACGGTTTGTAACGGCGACACGGGTAAGCATTTGTGTGATTGAAGAGGGACACAAGAACATGGGCAAACACTCAAAGTCCATCATTCTTGAAGGTGATGCAGCTAAGAAGACTCATTGGAAGATGGTAATTGAAGGATTCTGCTTCTCCCTTCCAGATTCATCACTACATCAATGTTATTCACCAGATTCAACCTGTTAGCGATTAAGGTAATGGGATTCATCACTAATTGGGGTCCAGATTCATCACTAATTTCAGCTTTTTACTTAAAAAAAGGTAATTTTTACAGTAAGGTTCACTGTAGTCGTGCTTTGTGGTTTCAGATTTCAAGTCCCGCTATCACTTCTTTAATACTAGGGTGTTTGGATGTGTCTTTTTCAGGTCTGATAACAGTGCCTAAACCTAACATGAGGATTGATTGATTGACTATCTCGATGGAAAAATTCAAGCCGATAAATTCTACCATTGAGGGTTCTATGGAAAACGGATCTACCGTTGAAGCTTGATTTAGAGACTTTTGCAAGTTTTTTTCGATCTGTTTTTGGTTTTTAGTTTGTTTTATCTTTTAAGATTATTAAGTTATGTGATACGAATTGATTTGCGGTTATTTATTTATATATATATATATATATATTTTTTGTGAAAGTAATGTTTTTTACGATCATCAGATACATTGTCCACTCACTTTTGTTATGTGCCTGATCAGGATCATTATGGTAACATGGTAACAAGATGATTGAACCCGGGGAGCTAGAGCTGAGGTGAGGTGGAGGTTGGGGGTTCGACTCCGGTCGGGCGTGTATTTACCACCTTGGGTGGGCGGCTCTCAATTACACTGCGAGTTGCCCTTAGCCGTAGTTCGCTACGGTCTCCTAGCGTAACTGGGTTGTCATTCAAAACAAAAAAAACAAAAACAAGATGATTGATCTTGCAGGTGAACAAAACTACCAGGTGGATACCAAATTTGGTTTTGCTAATTTGAAGTTGAGAAGCGGCTGCAAAAGTATGAGACGAATGAGTTGGAAAAGCATGAAGGGCAATCTGTTTTCCGTCTGATATTGTATCAGTTTAATGATACTTTCATTAGAATTTTACTTGTTGCAGCTGTGATGGGAAAACTAAAAGGTGATACTTTCCACAGAATTGCTTTTGCTGTGATGAAGGCACAAAAGGTGATAAATTGCATTACATCTTGGCTTTCAAAAGGTGATATAATGCAATTTATCAAGGCACAAAAGGTGAGAAAACTAAAACAATTCAGTGGATATCTTATACACATGGCAATCATGACCCGTTCTTAAAGAAATTGGTTGATTTGGGTCATTTTTGTTTAGTGTGAAAGCACCGGATCGATGACGAACATCAAACATTGCACTTGATTCAGGACATGAAGAACAAAATATGAACAAGATAGAAATATGTAGAAGATGAATCTCTTTATTGATGAACCAGTCATCACAGATTACACAAACCAAAGGAGTATACATCATCTACAAGCTGGTTTAGATCACAAAGATCTAAACCTAGCTTTCTCTCACTAACACATAGTCTCCCTGTCTCTAGAATGCACACAATGATGGAGAATAGATGGGATCTTGTGAGAGGTGCACCCAGCACTCAAGAGTTGTTGTTTTGTGTGTATATGTGTGCCCTAATCCTATACAACACATATATATAGACTAGGGACTAAAGCTCGGACAAACCAATCTACACTAAACCAAACCCCTGACCCAAAATTCTTAGACAGAAACTTGGACAAATTGTCCAAGGATAAACCTTGGACTAAGTTTCAAGACATGTACAATAAAGACCCTAACAATTTGAAGGAATGCACTTTTCACCCAAAGTGCATTAACAAACTCCCCCTTGATCAGTGCATGGTCTTCATGTGGTCTTGAATTCTTCATTATCGTTGACTTAAACTTGGACTTCTACTTTGGTTGACCAGAACTGATAAGCGACAGTTACCCTGCAGGAACTGCACTTACAGTCTCCCCATTAACTGTTGCTATCATTTCTATCTGACATTGATATCTTCAGTCACCGGATACTGCACTTACAGACTCCCCCTTGACTGATGATATTATGTCTGCTTTCTATTTTGGCTGAGACTTGATCTTTCCGGCAAAGCACAGTGATTTTCAACCCTTCTAATTAAAGACTTGCTGACGATCACTTAAATGGCCGCTTTGTGAAACCCGAAGAATCCAACATCAAACACTGTTGATCCTCCCCCTCAATCTACTCCTGAATCAAGTTAACGTGAACCGACCTACAACCACATGTATGAATATCGCTCGATACATTAATCTTCAAACTTAACCGGTAGAAGAGCGAAACGTCGGATTTCCAATGCCTAACATCAAAAACATCAAATTCCGCAAAGACATGAAGTTTGGTTCGATAAGTTAATAACAAACCAGACTTTGAAAATGTACATCCACCATCTTGATCAAGGTCTTCAGCTGAGTGTCTGAGATCATTTCATCTCGAATCTTCAAGATCCAATCTCGTATCTTCACAAATACAACAATTACCCAATGACTTTCGTCTCTGATCTCCCCCTCAATGTAAGAACCCCTATTTTGAGAATCCGATCAGTCACCAACTTGGAAGAGCTACCAAGAAGACTAATCTTCTCTACTCTAACCGGCATACAATAAAGGCATGACCTTCAACTAGTTGCCAAACGAACAATTTGCTTCATCACGTCAACACTTGATTAAACCTCGAACAAACTTGACAAAACTCAATCATACACTAGTTCTAACTTGCTTCATGTTATAAACACTTCGCCACCGGTAAGATTGACACTAAGTTAATCTAAAAGATAGTAAACATGAACTTGTTTCGATGTAGCACCACGAGCTTTTGGTTTACAAAGAAAATAGGAATTTCAAAATTTTTACTCCCCCTTTTTCTTCGTAAACAATACAAAAATCCAAGCAAGTCGTATTCTCTTCACCTCCTCACTTGATTCGGACAACATAAGTACCATAAAACTTTTCGATAATCCGAAACCGACTTCAAGTTTCCAAACTACACATAATTCTGACTCTTAGTTAGTTATCCGGTACCCCAGGTAACCCGGAATAACTAGAAAAACTCGGAACATGCACACCTCGAAACTTCCGAACAACACAAACTTCTAAATTTAGCTAAAAATCCGGTACCCTAGGTAACCTGGAATTCTAGAAAATTCAGAATTCGTAAAACCTGAAAGCTCTTGAAACCTAGGATCAAATCATTGAGCAGTACTTAGAGTACAAAGGAATTCGAAACAAGCAAGGAAATAACGGAAACTCTGAAGAAACCCAGAACAAAAAAAAAAAACTCGGAACCAAATTTTAATAACACAGACTTATTAAAACTTAAAACTCGGAACAACTTGGAACAAATCCAACAGTTTCAATCCGACTTTAAAGCTCGAAACCTGTTAAAACTTGGAGCTGAACAGTAAAACTCGGATCACATGTTATGAATCTCGGACTACAATGAACTTTTGAAACTCGGATTCACAAAACTCAGACACAATACTACGATCAAACAAACTCGGACTTAATATTAAACTAGAAACTCGGACACGGAGAATTTAAAACTCGGACTACTTAAGAAAATAATCTTAAACTCGGACCAAAGGAAAGGAAACTTAAAACTCAGACCCAAGTAAAACAAAGTAAAACTTGGACTAGTGTTAAAACTCAAACATTTGATCTTTTAACAGAACTCGGAGTTGAAGAATTTTGTTAACAAAACTCGGAACTGAACTCATGAATAAAACTCGGAACATATACCAATAGTCGGAGTAATATACAAAACCTCGGAACATATACCAAAACTCAGACTTCAATACTCGGACCCACATACTAAACCTCAGACCTTTGAACAGTTGAAGACCTTTAAAACTCGGAACCATCAGACTCAGAGTAAACTCGGATAACATTAAAACCAAACCACAGACTCTTGAAACTTAGAACAGTTCATCGACAATGGACTTCTTTCATCACTTTAAAACTCAGAGACACATAAAACTCAGACATTTGATCTAGAAAACTCGGACAAGCTCCAAGGCAAGCTTCAGTAACTAGTCTCCTGACTATCTCCCCCGTGTGACTTCACACTGGTTCACCAAAAACCCCGGAAACACAAACACAGAGTTTTAAACTCAGACAATCCCTTTTTGGATCAAAACCCTAGATCTCCAAAAACCCAGCAGTTCTCTCCAAACCAGCTCGAATATCTTCATATCTGGACCAAAATCTTCACGTCTTCAAGATGTTTGGCGGAAACAAACATCAAATCAAGAGCAATGGTGAATAGGAAGGCGGTTAGACCATTCCGAATCGGTAACCATGCTCTGATACCACTGTGAAAGCACCAGATCGATGACGAACATCAAACATTGCACTTGATTCAAGACATGAAGAACAAAATACGAACAAGATAGAAATATGTAGAAGATGAATCTCTTTATTGATGAATCAGTCATCACAGATTACACAAACCAAAGGAGTATACATCATCTATAAGCTGGTTTAGATCACAAAGATCTAAACCTAGCTTTCTCTCACTAACACATGGTCTCCCTCTCTCTCTAGAATGCACACAGTAATGGAGAATAGATGGGATCTTGTGAGAGGTGCACCCAACACTCAAGAGTTGTTGTTTTGAGTGTATATGTGTGCCTTAATCCTATACAACACATATATATAGACTAGGGACTAAAGCTCGGACAAACCAATCTACACTAAACCAAACCCCTGACCCAAAATTCTTAGACAAAAACTTGGACAAATTGTCCAAGGATAAACCTTGGACTAAGTTTCAAGACATGTACAATAAAGACCCTAACAATTGGAAGGAATGCACTTTTCACCCAAAGTGCATTAACAAACTCCCCCTTGATCAGTGCATGGTCTTATGTAGTCTTGAATTCTTCATTATCGTTGACTTTAACTTGGACTTCTGCTTTGGTTGACCAGAACTGATAAGCGACAGTTACCCTGCAGGAACTGCACTTACATTTAGCCAAATGAGTTGATTTTGGTCTCTCAAATTATAAAATGGGTCACTCATATAAAACAAATTAACCTTACCGAGCAAACCAAGGTGAGTTCACTGCTCTTTTTCTAAGCATGCATCCCGGGAAGGGATATTGGGTAACGTTCCAGGGAGGAATGCAGGTTATCGGGATGTTGGTTATTACTCAGTTTCTATCATATAAGACCCCTTACATCTACCGACAGTTGCCGGGAAGGCAACGAGGTTATTAGTGGGTAGTGGCGGTACTCGAAGGCGGCAGTCGGTGGTGGTGGTGGTCGGTAGCGGTGATGGCGGGTTGTGGCGTCGGTGTTTAAGGCTTAGGGATCATGAGGTCTTTGGTTCTATTCCTACAAGAGGGGTTTTCTCATATTTATTGGGTTTCCTCATATGAATTGGTCTGTAAGCATTATAGCCTTGTGGAGATGGATATGATCGGGTGGTTTTGTTAGTGGCACAATGATACTCTAGTGGTTCGTTAGTGATCCAAATTTGCCGTTAAAAAAGATATGAAAGAAAACCCTAATGGCCTAAACCATAACTTACTATACTTATTACAACCCAGTAGTTTGAACGGGATTAAGACAGACATTCAAATTGTGCAAACATTGATCGACAAGGATGACAACAAACCCTTAGTGAAAATGTTAGCATATTGAGAATTTGAAAGGTTGATGGAACATGAATAACATGACGCTAACTGTTTTGGTCAAAAATTACCGAAGCAATTAAGTGATCAAACTAGTTAAGTGAGATAGTGTGCTAAGAGAATGTGTTCAAAAATGTGTTAATTACGTTGTTTGCAAAAACAATTTTCAGGATACGGCTCAGGGTAATGAGCTGTATCTATGATTAAACGATGAGCAAAAATGGTAAAGGGTGACACGAGATATACGAGGAAAGCCCTTGATCAATCTAGATCGCCAGCACAAAACCTCGGGAGTTGACAATCGCAGCTGCCTTGTTCTTCTATTACTTCAAATGTCAGGATACAGTGCAGGATATGATGCGGATCAACTAAGTGTTACAATGTAAATTCGATACAAGTGTAAGTGTGTAGTGATTGTCTGCAAGTAGAGAGAAAGAGTGTGCAAGAGATTGTGTGTGTTTCTATCTGATCCGATCAATCCGTTTATAGTAAAATAAACTAACTAACTAGCCTACTATTCCGGGATTCAACGAATATTCCTCAGGTGAACGTTGTAGTCCACGTCTTCCGGCTTCAACGTCTATAATCCAACTGATTTGCCCGAGTCTTGAGGAGAAGAAGTCCACTTGAACGTTGGAGACTTACACCTTTCAATTTGCACGTGATTAAATTAGTCACTACCAAGATATCGTATCAGGATGTTACCAATATCCTGATCCGGTATCCTGATCACAAATAAACAATCAATGCCAGAATATTAGTCGGGATATATGTCTAGAAAACTACCCATAACAATTATCCCCAAAATATATCTGTTGGTATACCAATTCCAACGGATATATTTTAAAGCTTATCTCGTGAATCGAGGCAATTAATATGATTGGCTCTTGAAGTGACAGTGTGCAACTTCCCACGCGCTTTCTACTCGATGGCTATCCATTTAGCCCATATATCTTCTCTCTCCTTGTTTGATAAACCATCATCTTCTTCGGAATCTTCAAGTAAATTCCCTCTCTTTCTTTCTTCTCTGTTTTTTTCTTCACAGAAATCCCTCATGGCTAGTAGAACGAGATCCCACACAGACAATTCAATCCCGACTTTCGAAGCCCAAAACCTTCTTAAAGAGACCAAGAAAGAGGTCTTTTCATTCAACAACGCTGACATTGCTGCCCTGTAGGCTTCCGGCGCTTTCCCTGTCGGTACAATCATCTGCCCTTTCGACAGAGAAGTCCGATCGGATTTTTCTTCCAACGAATGGGTGCGTTTCTTGGCCTACACTTTCTCTATCGGACTCCGATACCCCTTTCCGGCTTTTATATCCCGTTTCTTCGAACTCACCGGTCTTAGTTATGCCCAAACCATGCCCATGGTTTGGCGCGTGCTAGTGACCTTGGACCAAATCAGATCTCGTTTTATCCCCGACCTTTGCATTGAAGATCTCCCGATAGCATACCGCCTTCGTTCTCATGGCAACAGTCGTTTTCTCCTTTTCTCAACCTCCAAAAATCCTCTCGTTCTTAAAGCCACTAAAAACGAGGAGAACTGGCAACGAAAGTTCTTTTTTGTAAAAAAGGATTCTATCACTGGAGGTTTTGATCTTCCAATGAAGTGGTTAACTTCTGGTAGGATTTAGGGTTTTAGGAATATCCCCAACCGTATCCTGAAATTATATCCTGAACTGACATCTCTGTTTTTTGTGCAGCAATTTCAAAGAACTAGCCCCCAAGTGCTGAATCAGATCCGAGAATCAAAAGCATTTACCAACTCCCAGAAAGTGAGAGAACTTTTTCTCTATCATTTGCAAGTTCAAGCCAAAGATCCAGCTCCGACTTGTCTGGTAAGTACATTAATATACATGAAACAAATATAATAACTTATAAATACTCAAGGATTAGATGTTTTTCCCTTTTATGCAGCACTAGTCAAAGCTCCAGAAGTCTTCGATCTCGATGAATTGGATACCTACTCCACTCCCATCTCGGTGAAGAAGGAACCAAGCCCTAAAGCCCCCACGTCTTCCAGGCCCAGCAGTTTGAAAGCCGTTACCACTCCTAAGCCTCCTCCAGCCACCAGGACTCGTGCTTCCAGCGCCCGGAAGAGGAAGGAAACAGATTCTCCGGCTACCTCCGAGACTTTCCCGTACGAGAACTATGGATTCAATGAAGCCAGTGGGTTCATGGCTTCATTTCTTAACCAGGTAAAAATCCTCATCTGATATCCTGCACATGTATGTTAACTATTATCCTGGACATCTTATACATATTGATACCTGTACTTTTGATCGCAGGGCCTGGAACGTCTCATGCACTTGTATGAAGAAGCCTGTGGGCTTAACAAGATGCTGGAGGTCAAGCTCAAGAAAGCCGAAACCACCATTGCTGACCAAGGGGTGATTGCCGATGCCAAGTCTCAGCATTATGAAGATAAATTCAAGGCAATGACCCTGGAGCACCAAGCCGCCATTCACAAAGCCAATGAGGATGCTCAAGCCAGGCTAGATGCTGCTCATCTTCAATACTAGCAGGATATGAGTTCCTATCGGGATGGCATCAAAGGATCTGTTGTTGTTTCCCTTCTCCAAGTCAGGCTAAGGATGGCCTATGAGGCCAAAGCCTTAGGCTTCGAATGCCCCTCCTGGAACGTCAACCTTGGATTGATATTTCATATGAACTTGTGACTTTGTGAAAAATTTGCCGAAACATGGAAGAGGAATTCTACAATGCGTTTGCTACACCAGTTGCACCAGTTACAGCTGCCGAAACAGTGTACAATGAGAATGAAACATAAACTTATCAGAAACCACCAAAGCTCATGTACAATGAAGATTTTCAAGGATGGAAAAAATCGATTTGAAACTGGGTGCAAGCTTACAAATTTAACGCGTGGTGTTTATTGGAGAAAGATTATGAAAAACCAAAAAATGAACGTGGGCTTGAAAAGGGATTGTGTGAATTTTCGGAGATTGATAAGCTGAAATATACAAGTGAGAAAATGATGATCAGTATTCTTCAACAAGCAATTAAAGAAGATATCTTTGTGTTGCTCCAACATGATGGTACAGCTAGGTCAATTTGGAATGCATTGATTCAGAAGTTCAAAGGAAGCGTAGATATGATCAAAAACAAAAAAGGCGTTATTGAAGAAGTCATTTGATATGTTTGTACCTTTGACCATGAAACAACAAAGATGACCATTGATAGATATTGTCATCTGGTATTGGAAATGGGAAGATTGGACATTAAGAAAGATGATGATGAATGGGTTGATAAACTTGCTGATGCATTACCACAGCAGAAATGGGGAACTTATCTGTTGATTATAAAACACATGATAAAAACTAAAAATATGAATCTGGCACAGTTTATTCAGAAGATTGAAGAGCATGAGTTGGATATCCAGAAAACGGCAATCATGAAGAATCCAAATGCTCAACAAGATGTCAGTTTATATTACAGAGGGAACAAGTTTGAGGCTACCCCCAGCCCCAGCACAAAGATCCAAACTGGTTTTAGTGCTGATAGTTCGCCTGGAACAAAGGGTAGTAATATAACTCAGAGTGGTGGATCTTCATTTTCATATTCAAGTTTTGATCCTAATCATACAACACCAAGTCCTCAACGACAGAATTCGACAAATCTTCAATGCAATGTCACTTTGAACATTCAAAATGGTCAAAATCTATCTCCAGAAATAGCTAAGCAACACATGGCATCACTTGTTGCTATGTTGGTATCATATGAAAGTTTGATTGCTGGCAAAGTTGGAAATCTGATGCTTACAAAAGAAGATTATGACCAGACTGATGCTGAAGAACTTGAGTTGATGGATGTAAAGTGGTGTTTAGCCAGTGCTGTTCGAAGAGCAGAAAAATTCATACAAGTCACTGGAAGAAATGACC
Organism: Helianthus annuus; assembly: GCF_002127325.2. NCBI lineage: Eukaryota > Viridiplantae > Streptophyta > Magnoliopsida > Asterales > Asteraceae > Helianthus > Helianthus annuus. Next base: position 21,203,770 of record NC_035437.2, read on the forward strand.
ATCATGAATTATCTAATTCACCGATAGGTTTTGACAAATCAAAGGTTACATGTTTCAGATGTCGAGAAAAAGGTCATTTTAAACGTGAGTGCAAAAACAAAGAAGCTGATGGAAGACAAGATCAGTCTGGAAAGAACAGTTATTATCAGAAATCAATCTTTAAACAGATTACTCAACAAAAGGAACCAAAAACTGCTCATGCTAAAATGATCGAAGATGCAAATAAGAAAGCTTATTTTGGTATCATTGATCAAGATGATGAGAAAGTGGCTGAAGGTTTAACTGGGATAAATACATTTCACCCGGTTCAGGACTTGTTGCTAGAATTCTGGGAGAAGATGAGGTCAAACATAATCAGAAAAGAATCCCAATTTTTCCAGACTTAGGAAGTGATATTGATACCGATGATGAAGAAGAATATCTTAACAAAGCTAGGAAAGGTATAGATCCTGATAGTTTTAATTTGTTTTTTGCAGATAAAGTGGAGATGCTAAATCAGAAAAAGATTGCCAGATTGAGGAGAGAACTGGAAGCAACAAGAATAGTAGCTGATGAAAAGGCAATGACGGAAGATGTAGAAGCAAATGTTGAACTAGTGACTGAGAAAGTGATAGAGAAAATCGTTGAAGTGGAGAAAGTGATAGAGAAAATAGTTGAAATTGAGAAACTCATCGAAGTTGAGAAAATCGTCGAGATTGAAAAAGTTGCTGAAGTTGAGAAACTCGTTGAAGTTGAGAAGATTGTTGAAGTTGAAAAGATTGTTGAGGTCATTAAACCTTGTCTAAAATGCTTGGAGTTTTGCAAACATTGTGAGGAGAAAGACAAGAAGATTAGTGAACTGGAAGTGATGAAAGAAAATTTGTTGTCTGATGTGAAGTATGTGAAAAAGTCATACGATGTGCTGAACAAAACAATTGATGGTTTGAAAAAGACAAACTCAGAAGTTGATGCTGCTATGACAAAAATGAGCTCAACATTAATGACAAAGCAGAAGGTCATCAATGAGTATATCGAAGACTGTGCTAAGCTGAAGCAGGAGCTGGAACTTGAGAGGACTGAGAGTGAAAGGATTAAATGATTACTGTTGAGTTATACAACATGTGATTATTTGATTGATCATGTTTATCCTACTGTTGCAGGTCTTGAAGCTTTCCAAGATAAAGTGAAGGAAGAGGATACTGGTAAGAAACAAAGTGTCAAATATAACAAGTGTCCGCCTCCGATCTATGAAAGTTATTCCCCCAGAAAGCCAAATGAGGAACGTTTGAATAAGGCTCTCAACATCAAGTTAAAGTCTGAAACCATTGATGAGTTACCAGATAATATTGATGTTACATTCATAGCGACTGACATTGATCATGAGTCTGAGTTGTTAAAGAAAGTGGTCGATCAGGTGTTCGATATGGATGAAGAGTCAAAGTCGGAGTCTAAATCTGAAAGTCCGAGTTCGTCAGAAAAGAGTCCGAGTTCACCGGTTAAAAGGGTTTACAATAAAGAATTTATGTTATCAAAATCTAATTTGAATGATGGATCAATCAAAGTGGCTTGAACTTTAAATGATTCAGACAAATTATATTCTGATAAGGAATTTCCAATAAGAAGTGTCAAAACTGAAATGATCAAACAGGTTTTCAAATTAACAGAAATTAACATTTCTGAAATAAAAGATTTAAATCTTGATGGAAAACCTAATAAATACACTTCTTCAAGAATTAAACAAAGAGTAAACAAGAAAATGGGTTACGGTTCTGTTTATGGTTTTCAAAAGAAACTAAATCATAACAGTAATTTCAAAAAAAAAAAAACGGTTTAGGTTTTAGTTCTTCAGAAAATTATGAATATGAGAAAAATTATAAACCAAAAACAAAATTGTTGCAGGAGGTAGTTCTGATGAAGAGCAGAAGAAACCATTCTGGAAACAGTCAAATCAAGAGTTTCTTGATGAAATAAAGAAGAATGTGAAGAAATTTGCTCCACGAGGTGACAGAAGAAGCTGTTTTAAGTGTCAAAAAGCTGGACACATTGCTTGGAATTACCACGAGTCCACTGATTCAAAACAGGGAGTTTCTTCTAACTCTGAAATGAGAATGAAATGTGTTGGTAAATCAGAACAATCAAAAGAAAAATTCAAAATGTTTAATAATTCGACTTTTGAAGTTGCTGTAACTTCAAAACGGTTTTACAAAAGAAAAGCTGATGAAAACAAACGGAAATGGGTTGTTAAAAGTTCAGAGAGTAGTTCTGACAATGAATCTGATTCCATAAAATCAGAGGAGTCATTTGTTGAGAAAAAGAATGAGAATTCCGTTCCAGAGTTGAATGATGAAAACTTTCCACAATTAAGAGCAGAAAATCTGAAATCAAAAGGTAGGTTTGAAATTTCAGATCAATTCTTTGCTGGTAAGAAAGAATTTGATGCTGAAAAGGTGTTTAATGGAAAAGTTAAACATATTTTTGGAAAGATGGTTGATGGGAAGGTGAAGGGTGCAAAATAATTTTACAAATCAAAATGTTGGTGGGATAGATGTGTACCAAAATCACCCAAGGCTGGTCAGGCTTGGGTGACTGCATTTTCTACTTAAAAAAACTTGACTTGCCGGAGTAGGAATCGGCATCTTTCTTGAGAAATTCACTTCGGTGACATTTCGATTTACAAGTGGTTAATCAGGGACATTAAGTTGTACTTGATTTTCTACAAGTGATTATGTTGATAAAACCTAAAATTGTTAAAATTATTCCAAGAGGTTGAAAAAGCAATGTGATGAATTAACCCCAACTTTACAAGTGGTAAAATCAACAAAACCTATTTTCCGGAAAAAACCATTTTGATTAAAACAAACTTAAGTGTTTTGAAATCATAATAGGAAAATAGTTTGTTATAAGGGGGAGTTCTGATTGTTTATGCCAAGTGGATGGCGATTTGAAGCAATTCATCAAGTTGTCACGTTGCTTATACAGTTTGTTTTCCAAATTTTCGTTAGATTTTGAAGTTTAGGGGGAGTAAGAAATGTCTGAAAATCCAAAAACATTAGAAAATTTGAAAAAGACAAAAACATGATAAATTCAAAAATTGAGTTTTGTTATAAAAAGAGGAAATGATAGTACATCAGTGGACTATCACAACATGCTAAAGAATTGGAAAGTTAAAAAGTGATAAACGGTCTCACTAAGGATGTGTCAGTAGGTTTTTACACATTTAGTAAATTGTTTTTGAGATATAAACTTAAATTCAGATACTTTCTTATTTCGTGGGGAACATCTCTCGGATATATAGGTAACCCCTGAAATCTTGTTTGAAAGATTTTCTATTTCTGACATACTAGGTCTTTGTACGTGATGCTATCTAGGGTATTATACCAGGACTTCTGATTTTGCAGGAGCAATAGCCTAGTCCTCGTATAATATTTTGCAAATGCTTTAATCTTAAAGTCAGCCCTCAGTACAAAAAATGATGAAACATTGAAAAATGCTAATCATGTGCTGTTGAAGAAAAGATCCCTAAACGGGACACACCTGAAAGTCGAACCGTCATCTCTCTGCACGAACGGAAGTTCTTACCTGAGCTCTCATGGTTTTGCATTTACCCGTTTATAGATATCTTAGTGTACATTCACCTGTAAGACTGAATATAGAAGTCTGGATACGGGAGTATATTCTGAGGTGGGATACGCAAATAAGTTTAAGTGCTTAAAATATTAAACTCGTATCTAGAATCAGTTGAACTTTGTGTGGAAATTTAAGTGGACAAATATACTGACAATCTAAGTGAATTGTTTAGAACTTAGAATGTTTAAAGCTTAACGGTGTTAGTGATTTGTCTCATAAACTGATATGATCCTCTTACACAAACTCGAAAAAATATTGTCTGTCAATATTTCTTTACAAGCTTTCTGTTTAAAAATTAAAAATTCAAAAATATTTTCGGAGTAATTTAGCATAAATTTTTCGAAAATACAAAAAGATTTTCGACAACTGATGATGAATAGCTGATATTCAAAATTCCAAGTGCTAAACATGATGAATATTATTTTGAGGGGGAGTTTGTATAAAGATAAACAAAATGTGTGTTTGTTTACAAGTGGTCTTCAGATATATTAAATGTTAAATCTTTTCTTAGATGACCGATACCTTCAAATTGTTAAGTTTGTAAATCTTATTGTGAGGTAGAGGATGTGCAGGATTGCCTGGATTCTGAGCTGAGAAAGAGCCAGGTCATAATCCTGATCCTGTGAAAGTTAGACTACGATCCAAGCACAACTTGAGGGGGAGTTTGTTGGAAAGAGTGAATATGTAGATGAGAAGAGCCAGCTCTAAGATCCTGAAGATGCAAGAGATTGATAGAGCATCATCCGAGGGGGAGATTAGATGAAGAAAGAAGAAGAGTGAGAGGTTGAAGCCTGAAGACTGATCAAGGCTGAAGACTATGAAGACTCGACACTTAAGACTCGTCAACATCCGAGGGGGAGTCTGTTGGTGCATACGTCTGTCGACTTCGTCTTGTATCAAGTCTTGTATTAAGTATGTTAGATCAGGGCACGTAGTTCGAGAAATTAGGTTTTAGAGGTAATTTCGCATGAAGTAAGTAATTCCGCTTGAAAGTATCATGTGTAATTCCGTGCGGAATTAGATTCCGCTTGAATCTAATTCTGTTTGGAACTGTTTCATGTGGAATTAGGAATACTATAAATAGCCTCCATGCGAAATCATTTGTAACTTCTGTGATTCCGGTACCGAAGTGCTGCCGACATGTCGTTTGATCTGTAAACGTGTTATACTAAATAAACAAGACAATTTAAAGTGAATCAAGTTGTTTCCAAGTCAATTCATCTGTTTCCGCCTTTTGAATTGATAAAGAACTCTTCTAAACGACTCGCTTGGGTCACAACTCGATCCTACAAAAAGCCCCTCCGCCCTGATAATATCGCGCGCCAGGTGTCCCATCTGGATGCGTTCTCACACTTTAGGGCGTCTTCTCCTAATCCCGTTTCTATATATATATATATATATATATATATATATATATATGTTTTTCGGTTTGAGTGGACCATTAGTTACATATTGTAGAACTTGCAACTTTTAATACGTTTGAGACCATAGACCGAATACAAGCACAAGAATGATTAAGGCATTAGGTAAACCTTTTCTCTTTACACCATTTATCTATCCTTACCAATTAAATCCCCTAGTCGCCAACTTTGAGCCTAAACCTTTCGTTTGATCAACCCATTTAGCCCACAACCATTAAACCTTTTATTTTTAAACCCGTGTGATGTAAATTCTATTTTAGGTTTATTTGTTTGTATAGTTGTGATTTATATTTGAAAAAAAAAATTGAAAATACGGAAAATCATTGAGAAAAATACAAAAATATGTGTTTTAGTTTGTTTGAATAAAAGGCGAAAATTGTTGCCTTCTAGTCGATGTTTGTGGATAGTTGTGTTTAGCATAGTTATTGTGTAATGAAAATCGAGTTTTCATCAACTTAGCCACTTCAAAAATTCCCTATTTCCTACCAATAGCCTAGCCCCATTACAACCTGTAAAAGACCTTTTGATTTGTGCTTGGTATTTGTGATCGGTGGTGGAGAATGATTGAGTTGCAAGCCTATGCAGGTATGTGTTCTAATCGGTTTGAGTGATTATTTCAAAAGCGCTAATGCATCAATTATTAGCCAATTTTAAACCGAGTGGAGAGAACATTGTGAGGGATGTGCATGGTTTGTTAGTTTCATGGGTGGGTTAATCTTGGGTAACCATTTTTATGTGATTATTCACTTTACCACTAAATGTTTTAAAAATTGTAAAAATCATGAACGGGTATGACATTAGACCTTAACTTATTTCTCGAGAATGGGGTGTGTGTTTTTCGTGCGACCCATGTGAAAGTGAAAAACAGATTTTCTTGAGGGCAAGCAAAAGACAAGTGTGGGGATGTGATACGTGGTCGAATACCAGTGTTCTAATATGTTTAAGTTTATCTTTTTACGTAGCTTTTGGTTTCGAATAGCCTACTTTTGATTGGAATTGTGTTTTGCAGGCCTAACGGAGTTTAAGGAGCTATTAGGAAGCTATTCGGAGCGCCGGGAGCGAACGAGATCAACCGAAAACACAAAATATGAAAAACCGGAGAATTATACCCTACAGGGGCCGTCGGCGACGCCCCACATCGTCAAAAATGTGCGTAGACAGTGAAACAAGGAGTCGGGATAAACTAGACTTTGGGAGCCGCGTCGGCGACGCCCCCTTCTGCGTGCTGAGGCAATTTTCACTTCCGTTTCAATGTTGAACGACTTAAAACGCTTTTGGGGGTCATTCAAGGGGGGTTACGAGTTTTGGAGTGGAAAACACCATTTGGGAGCCAAGAACCCCATCTTCTTCACCCCTAACCTACCTCTAATACTAAATGTAACTGATTAGTAGTTACCCGACGGGTTTTGGGTCGGGTATACCCAACGGGTAAATTTTTAAAATTAACGGATTACCCGAAACCCACGGGTATACCTGATACCCGATGGGTATTTACCCGCTAGAAACCCGACGGGTTTTGTAACAAGCCGACTCTTCGGGTCATTACTTAGATCTATCATTTATTGGTTAATTGACTTGTACTCTCGAGATTCCGATTATCGCTAAAGGGTTTAAACTATTTTGTCGCATTTTAAACGATATTTTAAACTATGTTTTACAACGCATTCACAACGATTATTTCAAAACGCAGTTATCGCATTTAACGTAGTTTACAACACATACTATTTAAACGCATTTTATCGCATATCACATCGCATGCAAGACTAAACGCAATCTCAACGCAAACTCGAATCGCAGATTTACTTTTATGCATTTTATGTGTTATTTGTGTGATTACTTGTTAATGTATGTGGTTATCTCATCGCAACGCAACTTGCTTAAACGCAACGCAACGCTTATCGCACGAAACGAAAGTCGGAAAACTAACCCGCACAATTCGACCGATCGAATGACCACTCGATTGAATGGACATTCGTCCGGATGACCGTCCGATCGGATGGCCATCCGATCGACTGGCCACCCGACACCCCACTCACACCGCCTTTCTCCCTCTCTCACCCTATAAAAATACCCGTACACACGTCATTGTTCACTGATGTGACAGCTCCATTCGACCAACTCGCTCCCAAGTCGTTCCCAAGCACTATTTCACTCGATTCACGACCATTTCGTAAGTATTTCTTCCAAAATCTTGTACTTTTATCATCACTACACACTTCTTCATCATCTTCCCCACTGAAATCACTCATTTTCATCTAGAAATCACCTGATTTGGACCTCTTGAAGGTGACATCATCAAGGTTGCTTATGCAATCGGTTGTGTGACGTCATCCCGTCAAGCTTGGTTTAGATCTAAAGGATTTCTACACTATACAACACAAATCTCAATGAGATTTCCACAGATTTCGACATACTTCATCATTCTTCAACTATTTTCAAACGTTTCTTCAACATTCTACACAAAACCGAAGGAATCTAGACTCATTTAGGCTCTCTACTCACTTTTTCATTGAGAACCGGTCTGAAAACGGATTTCCACTGGAGAGATGTGTCACACCCCAACCGATGGCGGAAACATCGGAGTGAGACGAAATAGATCGAAAGAGACTTCATAACACTATTTGTGACAAGTATTTAAATGATAAATTTTCATCTCATTTCTAAAGAGTCAATTACAAGGATTTGAAACAAACACAACATGAATAATGAAATACAATACAAATAAAATACAAAATTTAAAGTGTCTATCTAAGCATCCTACTAGATTCCATGCATCATCAACATCATCACTAAACCTGCAACATGTTTTAAAAGCGTAGTTTAATACAAAGGTATTGGCGAGTACATTAGTTTTAGACTCGTGGCATATATATAAAAAGGTATTTTCAATCCAACATAGCAATTGGTATACAAGGTCAATCTATCATGCATAACAATATGTCAACTCTAGTGTCCACTAGTATTTAGCATCCATCGACACAAAAGTGACAAGACCGTTATAGAATAAAGACTCAACAAAGCCCCATCGGGTGGTGTGCTACTCTTATAACGCTATAATTGTTAAGCCGAGTTTACAAGTAGTATGTATTCTAGCATGAACCTAAGCATAGCAAAGCATGTATAAGGATTGAACGAATAAAAGCATGTTTGTGAATCGTGCATTTTAACAAGTAAAACATGTTGCACCTAAAGTGTATTAAAAGGAAAATGGGTCAAGTGTACTCACAAAGTTGCATATGCTTTCCGATTATCCCATATGACGAAGTTGTTGAGACTAGGAAGTTGAATGTGTTCGATTTGGAGTTTAAGAGGTGTTTACATATGGTTATAGGGATTTGGAGTTTAAATAACATGAAAAATAAACATATGAAAATAATCATCTAACACCTACGACACTTGTTCTTGACATTATGAAACTCTAAAAGAGTTTAAATGTTTTCATGGAACAAAGTTCCATTAGAATCGTGACAAGTTGTTAAGGCCTAAGATGATACAATCTACTAGCTTGACGAATGTCCATTAGTGTCACACCCCGACCGCGTTAAAACAACGACACCGCGGCGGAAACGTCGGGGAGTGGAGCAACAGAATTATTGTTTCACAACCATGGATTCAAAAGTTTCGTTTTATTTAAAGATTAACCATTTACATTGTCTTAGAAACCAAACAAACCAGATTACATATCGTCTATCATCGTTATTAAGTCACTAAGGCCTCGTCCAGTTCTAAGTGAGCATGCATCCTACTTGTAACCAACATCATTCGACACCACCTGTAACATATGTAAAAATAAAGTCAGCAAAGAAATGCCGGCGAGCACATAGGTTTTGTGTGAGTGTCAGATTCATGTCTCGTTTATATGTTTAAATAACTCGTATAACTTCGTTAATCGATATTAGAAAACCTTGTTTTGTAAAACCTTTGTATTGTAAAATGAATAACCAAAACAAAACAGGTTGGTTATAGTTTATAAAACCTCGATGCCATGAATTTTAACTCAAAACATTTGTTTAAGTAACCCAAATCGTAAATCGTTCTCGTAATAAAACCCGTATGGTTTATGTTGGGATTGAACCCTAACAGAGGAACAGATAATGTAAAGCCAAAACCGGATCACATCAGTGGACTATCAATAAGCAGCAGTTTACTCTTTTCTTTCCCCTTGACAGTGATATTCTAACAGCTGATGAATCTTAATTGCTGCTCACTACAACAACTGATGAAACTAAACACTGATGATACTTTTAAAGACTGCTGAAAGCAAACACTGAGCTCTATCTACTGCTGTCTCATAAGTACTGCTGAAGATCCAAGCACTGCTCATTCAAAGACTGATCACCTTTTGAAGAAAGCACTGATGATTCAAGTAACTAGTGCTTAGGCTACAACAGTGGAACGTGAACAGTGTTAGACTTGTTTTGTATTGTATTGTATTATTAATCAGTTGTTAGACATCAGTAGTTTTGTATAGATCAGTATTTATAGTTTGTTAGGTCGTTAGATGTCACTATCATGGTGACGTCAGCTGAGGTACATCAGTAGTTTGGTTTGCCTATAAATATGACAGTACTCTGTACTGTTATATTTGATTGTTTTGAGTGAGTTTCTTCTCCTCAATTCATCCTTTCATCTTGTGCAACCAACCCTGGAGTATCTGGCTGAGGGGGAGCTTTGTTTATGTAAACATGCTGTAATCATTTGCTTTGTATTTTCAATCTTTCGACTCAATGAAAAGCACTTGTTTATCAAACTATTTTCTTCCTTGATTGTGTTTATACAGTTTGTATCCATTTCCGCTGCACTTTACATTGTTACATATTCATTGATCTGTCAAGTTCATACTAACAAACACAATCATGAGAGCCTCGGATCCTAACAATTGGTATCAGAGCCTGGACAGTCAAATTCGATCTAACAATCAATTTTGAAATAACAGTTCAGCTCACAATTCATTGATACTGAGGTTGGTTGTATTCAGTTGAAAAACAGAGTAACAGGTGAATCATGATCAAAATGATTATTCAGAAACTCTGTAAAACAACCAAGATGTCATATGACACACAAACTTTACGCAACAAGTGATATCATGCACAAGTCACTCATAGTTTTCAGATCTGAAAAATATCTGTTAAATTATGGGATCGTTTGATATTTTCAAAATTGATTTCAACTGTTGTTACGAAATTTGTGATGTTTTTACACTAAAGTATGCACCTCTGTTCAGCTAAACCTATGTTCATCTAAACACTAGTATTATGCTAACAAAGTAAGAGGGAATTAAAACTTTAGTCAAAATTCTTGTGTGTTCAAAGGCAGGTTGAGAATCCTCAAAAGGACCAAAACAACTTTATCAAAACACATTAAGAAAATAAGGTGTCAAAACTGTCCCAATCATATGTCATGTGAGATCTGGAAATAAAACATGGACAAATGTGGCCAGATTTCTCAAAACATTACTTCAAAATGATTCTGGATTAAGTTTCCTCTCAGCAAGTATTTCTATACTTGTGAATGGGAAGGGCAAAAAGGAAAAAATAAACAAATCTCAAAGTGTGATTATCTCAAAAACCTTTGAATCCTAAAGGAAAAGAGTATAAGCACAAAACACTTCTGAGGTCAAAATTGGGCAAACAGTGGTCATTATGCAACTGAGTGCTTTCATCAATCCAGGAATTGTTCAGGTATCTATGGCATCTCCAGTGATTGTCCTTAAAAGAAGAATTTACAATCAATTGCCAAGAAATTGACCCCAAACAATGGTCTAAATAACTTGAGAGTGATATGATCATGAACATATTTGAAAAAGCTGTCAGATCCTTTTGTTGATTTTTAAAACTTCCTTTATTTTTTTCTGAGGTGTTTTTCTTCTTAATAAAACCAGATATATATAATTTTCTTTAAAAAATATATATTGTGCTTTTACTAATTTTTTATAGTAAAAGTTCATCTCTGGTCAGGATGTAATTCCCTTATTTTTGTGTGAATTTACTATCCTAAATCTGATCAAAAGGAAATGGCACACATATCAGGGTCATGTTAAGCTCAAGTTTGGTTATCACAGATCATAAATTGATTGCAAATTGATTTTGAACTACTGAGTTACTCTTGTTCTAGTTCAAGTAATTAGACACAAAATGAGTAGCTCTGGTAGAAATGTCTTCATCATCTGGGATGCTAAACCACTGTCTGGAATAATGGACATTTGGCAAAACCTTGAACAAAATTTCTGTAGATTACTGCTGGCAATTTAATCTTGATAATGTACATCTAAAATGTATTTTGTTAAGAATAGCATCTCTGGTGCTCAACAGATGTTAGATAAGACAAAATCACATTCTACATCTGAACAAGCAGATGCTAACATTATTTTGTCAAAGGTTAAAACATTGCTGCACTATCAGTTGATTGCATTCTATTTTCTACCACTGTTGTACCTAAAATGCTGTTGTGTCTCAACATCTGCTCTCTAGAGTCTGTCCACTGCTGATAGTCAACCTCTGCTTTTCAAAAACACTGATGTTTAAAATCATCATTTCATCCACTGATACATCCACTGTTTCATTTCATTACCGTTGTAACTACTGATGATTGTTCCATCAGTAGTTGTCAAAACAACTGTCCTCCATTAGTTACCATAACATCAGGGGTTGGCACGTGGTCAGTTTTTAGCCGTCAGATCATTATAACCGCTCACACATCAGCATTCACCTTTTTCCTAAGTAAAACCCTGCCCTAACACCAAAACAGGGTTTTACTGTCGAATTGAATTCCAAAGTTCTCTTCTCATAGCAGTTTCCCTCTCATAACTCCGAAAACCTTCTTCGATCTTCTTCATCAAAAATGACGAAACCAAAATCGAAAACAAAATCAAAATCATCATCTTCATCCACAACAGCAGATGCCACTCAAATGGCCGCTGAAACCACGGAAATTCGCTACAAAGCTCCACACAACTATGTGGGTATACTCACAAAACCTACCGATAACCACACCTTCGAATCCATCATTGACATCCTATCTGCGTCAAAGTACAAAACTTTGATAATAGCAGACGCTCCCATTTACCTTGATGCCCAGAGAGAGTTCCGGAAAAATGCCACCCTTGAAAAACAAGGAGACATCATCATAGCCATCAACTCCTCGATACAGGGTAAGAAGGTACAAATCTCTCCAAAATCCATCTCTGAAATCTTTAAACTTGATGATTTGAAAGGAAAAACCTCATTTACTAAAGACGAGTTGAAAAAGGATTTCATGAACAGGGGCTATGCAGAACAACCGAATAGGGATACCCTACAAAAGGGTTATTTCCCTTCTGCACCCAGATTTTTATTTCACACACTACTAATGTGTGTTTCTAATAAAACAACGTCTTTTAATGAAATACCAACTAAAATTCAATGCCTGGGATATGCAATTTTGAACAATGAAAACTATAATTACTCCCAGGAAATTTTTGATGATTTGGTAAAGAACGTTGATAATAAGGCATTTCTGCTCTTTCCAAGATTTCTAAGCTACTATTTTGAACAAAAATTTGTAGAGAAAGATGCAAATTTGCCCAAACAAGGTGTCTCTTTCAAAATAAACTGTTTAACAATTGAAACATTTTCAAGAATGATGGCACCAATAAAGTTAAAAGCAAAGGGGCCTGAGCAGGCCTTAGAAACTGCCACTGATCCTCAGGCAACCTCTACTGAGCCCACTGCTCCAGGTGATCAAAGTAGCACACCCACTGCTTTGAAACCCACACCTGCCACCAAAAAGACAAAAAGAAAAACATCCAGAAAACCCACCATACCCAAAACAAAGGCATCTCTGGAAGATGAGATCCCAGAGACAATGCCAGTGACAACACAAAAGTCACAAACAACCACTGCTGCTACTTCCTCACAGCAGTTGGAAGAAAGATCTCAACCCCAGCCTCAAACTCCTCCTATATCCTCACAAAAGGATCAGGTTGTAACCACAGGGACACCAAGTTATGAAGCTCTGGATCCACTCGGATCTATCTTCCACAGTCCTGATCCCAAGGACATGTCTCTTTCAACACCCATACCCTCACCAATCATAATGCCACAATCAATAATACCCCTGTTGCATGCAGTTGATATTGCACAGACACAAACCAGTTCCTCTCTATCACCCATTACTGAGAGTATACCTCCACAAGTGACTGGGTCTGATGCTTATACCTCTGCTATCCTAGCAACAGCTGGGGAGGTTACACCCCCTGAGTTACAAGTAACTCTCGGTGGTAGTTCAAGTGGAGCAGCAACTACAACTGATGGATCAACAGATCTTCAGTTGGACAGTTGTTACATTAATAAGACTCCCTTGAAGGCAATTTCTTCCATAGCAACATCGGTAACCACCAGTGAGTTGATTCTAACCACTGGTACCATCAAAGGTTTATCGAGTGCTGAAGAAAGAAGTCCCCAGTACCAAGAACAAGGGGCATCAATGGATGATTTTTGGGACTCAGTTCCTAAGTCACACATTGGTACAACCACCACTGGTGGGGATTCAGATGATCCTACAAATGTAGGTGATGATTCAAAATATCAGGAATTGACGAAAAGAGTTGACAAACTTGAAGATTCAGTTGCTGAGATTAAAGATATGGTGCAAGAGATTTTGAAAGCTTAGAAAGCACAGGCTACTGCTGTTCCTGCTCAAGCACCTGCACAACATGCATTTGCTGCAAATGAGCTTTGGAATATTTTCCAACCATTGCTTGAAAAACAGCAACACATGGCTGATCAAAAGCACGCTATTCAAGTAAAAATGCTGACCAACATGGTGGAATCAAGGTTTAAAGACACTCAAGCAGATATCAAGGCTATAAAGGCCAGCATCCAAAAGACTGCTCATGGTGAAAAAGTTCCATCTTCCATACTCTTCATGGATACACCCCTTCCAGATAATGCCAAAAAGGGGGAGAAAATCAAGTTGAGGAAGAAAGGAATTGAAGATGGGCTGTATATTGAACCAGAAGATACATCAGTTGCTACAAAAACAGCTGATACAAAATCTTCAAATCAAACAGCTGATACTTCAGTAGTTACAGAAACTGCTGTCAGTAGCCAAACAGCTGCCATGTCATCAACACACACACCTCCAACACACACCACATCACCACACACCACCACAACTACTGCACCACCACCACCTGTGTCTACAGCACAGAAACCACCATTACCATCTCAAACAGCCAAACCATCATCACCTCCTGCCAAAAAGCAGAAGACAACAGATGTTACAACATTTGTTGTAATGGCAACAACGGTTGAAACACCAGTTGTTCCAACTACTGTTAGTCAACCACTGATCACCACTCAAACAACTGCCACCATAACCCCTGCTCAAAAGCAGAAGACATCTGCTGACATATCAGCAGTTGTAATGACAACAGCAATTGAGACACGAGTTGTTTCAGCAGCTGTTAGTCAATCATCCACCACTGCTATCACCTTTCCTATATCACAACCAAAGCTCCTCAGTAGAAAAAGAAAGCCAATACCTGCCAATGAGGAAATACATGATCCTAATGCTGCAAAGTATCCACTGGAAATTGAAGCTCTCAAAAATGAGATGATGCAATTCTATACAGAAGCAGATCCTTCTAAAAGAAGATTCTCCTCACTCATAGGCTACATGCCACCAGAGGATATGGATGATTACCTCAAAATAAAAGCAAGGCAAGCTAAAGTAAAAGCTAAGGTTGACAGTGAAAAAGAAAGTCTAAGCGAAGAAGGCATTACTAAAAGACTGGAGTTCTATCTTTCAAAGGTAAAGCAGATAGAAGAATTTGCACAAGAGTTAAACAAAGAAAAGGCTGATCAAAAGAAGAAGTTAAGAGAACAACTTCTAGCCTTCATCATGAATGAGAAATTCTATCCTGCTGAAGAACAACAGTTTAAAGAATGGCCATTAGTAGCTTTAAAGCATGAGGCAGAAAGGATTCAAAGAATAAAGAGTGATCCTTCAAAAAGGAAGAATGCTCCAAACTGGAGCAAATACAAAAAGCTCATTGCTGACCTCACTGCTGAATACAAAGGAAAGAAAAAGGAGCTGGTGGATGCTAAGATGGACACTGCTGAAGCCATATCAAAATGGTCTAGGCAACAGACTGATGAAGCCTATGAGAGGATAAAGAAAAGGAAGAAAACTGTTTCAGATGCTTCAAAGAAAAGAGAATAAATGAGGAAGCTTGAACAGAAAATTGAAAACCTCAAAACAATGTTAAAATCAGTAGACAATCCTACTCTTGTGTCAAACCAAGATAAAGGTAAACGGCTGACTGAAGAAGAGGTCAAAGAAAAAGAAGCAGAGTATCTCAAAGACACCATCTTAAAATTGGGTCTTAAAGAAGACAGCTCATCAAAGCTTCAAAGCCTTCTTAAGAAGGTACTAAACAAACCTGCATCTCTAAACAATGCAGAAGACAAGACAGAAATTGAAAGACAAGAACTTATTGAACAAGAAACTGCAGAAGACATAGCTGCAGCAGACAAAGTCATTGAAGAAGCTTTCAAAAGGATGTCTGAAAGTCTGCATGTGTTTTCAAGGCCATCTTCCCTCAACTCATCAAAAAATAAGTCTCCCAAGAAACCCACTTGGCATAAAAATACTAAAGTGGATGTCTGATCAAAAGACCCACGTATTGACCCTGGTCAGAGCCAATGGCGAAGTGAAGTACATATCAAGGAAAGAAGCACTAGGCCTTAGTGTTGAAGATTTGTAGGATCTCCTTGAACTTTCACTGTGTAGGGATGAGGATGACCAGAGTGCAAAGGAATTTGAAGCTGAATTTAAGAATCAAGCTACAACACTCTTGATGAGTAATAAAGGTCCTGAATAATGAAGGGTTTTGGCATTATCTGTTCTAGGGGGAGATTGTTGGGATTGAACCCTAACAGAGGAACAGATAATGTAAAGCCAAAACCGGATCACATCAGTGGACTATCAATAAGCAGCAGTTTACTCTTTGCTTTCCCTTTGACAGTGATATTCTAACAGCTGATGAATCTTAAGTGTTGCTCACTACAACAACTGATGAAACTAAACACTGATGATACTTCTAAAGACTGCTGAAAGCAAACACTGAGCTCTATCTACTGCTGTCTCATAAGTACTGCTGAAGATCCGAGCACTGCTCATTCAAAGACTGATCACCTTTTGAAGAAAGCACTGATGATTCAAGTAACTAGTGCTTAGGCTACAACAGTGGAACGTGAACAGTGTTAGACTTGTTTTGTATTGTATTATTAATCAGTTGTTAGACATCAATAGTTTTGTATAGATCAGTGTTTATAGTTTGTTAGGTCGTTAGATGTCACTATCATGGTGACGTCAGCTGAGGTACATCAGTAGTTTGGTTTGCCTATAAATATGACAGTACTCTGTACTGTTATATTTGATTGTTTTGAGTGAGTTTCTTCTCCTCAATTCATCCTTTCATCTTGTGCAACCAACCCTGGAGTATCTGGCTGAGGGGGAGCTTAGTTTATGTAAACATGCTGTAATCATTTGCTTTGTATTTTCAATCTTTCGACTCAATGAAAAGCGCTTGTTTATCAAACTATTTTCTTCCTTGATTGTGCTTATACAGTTTGTATCCATTTCCGTTGCACTTTACATTGTTACATATTCAATGATCTGTCAAGTTCATACAAACAAACACAATCATGAGAGCCTCGGATCCTAACAGTTTATATCATATCGTAAACATCGTTTGTGTGACATCGTTTAAAATCGTTCGCCTAAGTGAACTAAATAACGCCACAGAATATAATATGATAAAACACTTACATATAAGAAGTACCAGTGGCGTATCTACCATGTTTTTATCACATTACACTTGTCCCGTTATCTAAACACTAACCAAAAATCCATCGTTCGTTCAATTCATTTAACTTGTTCAAATTGTTCCAATCGTTCAATTGTTACAATCGTTCAATCGTTCAAAATCATTCAATCGTTCAAAATCGTTCAATCGTTAAAATTCGTTCTTGTTTTAATTGTGAAAACTACTTTTGGTCGTCTCGTTTATAACATTTAAGCCTTCGTAACTCGTCCATCGTTCAACTCGTATTAACAAACCACCATAGGGTAAGTTAAAAATCAACAGGTTCAGTCGTTACCCACGTAACCCCCTTACATAACCATGGGTGCAGTCCGATAACGGGATTTGTCAGATCCTATGGTACCATAACCTAATACTGGTCGGTTTGGCCAAAATTAATGAATGTCATTCGTTATGTAAATACGTCCAACAAGTTCGTTTACATTATCGAAATCGTTATTGTTTAATATAAACCATAGTATTCGTTTTTGAAATCATCGTTAAAAGCATCGAAATTGTTTAACACATATGAATCACCCCAAAACAATTGAAAGCGGTAAAATAGGGGAACCATGTACTCACATCGAAGTGCAAAGTATCCTTGATTAAATGAACTAGCAAAGCTCAAGTAAACCAAGGAATTCCAGTAGCACCTAGTAATCGGATCGCTAGGTTAAATATATCAACACCTAAATCGAAAGATCGGGTAGAATGAGGTCTCGTAAACCAAATGAGTATTGGAACTCATGTGATATGGTTTAACAAAGCCTACATTCTAAATCGGAATCTATCCTAAGTGCTTTCGACCCGTTACGACCCATTAAGGTAGCTTAAGCTACGTTAACGCGTCGTTCGCGCAAATGCGCGTTCGAGCCGCCTAATTAGTCCTATGACAAGTATTATATGTGTAGGATCGTGTTCTGACCCGATTGAGTCGTTCAGAGGTGTTCAACTACGTTTCAGGTGCGGAATTACAAGAAACGGAGGTAGAAATAGCTGATTCGTCACTAAAACTGCTGATTGTATATATTAACAATCGATTACACGCAGTTCTTCACACCGGCAGCACTTCGGCATGGAATACAAAACAATCGATATGATTTCGCTCAAATGAACCACTATATATAGGCATGGTAGTTTCGCTCCAATGGACACATGTCCATATAAACGAAACCTATCATGTACATATAAGCGAAACTTTCAGGTTAAGACCATATGAGCGAAACCTCTACCTAAAACATATACAAACTCCTATTTTCTCGTAACACGCGCCCTAATCTATACAATACAATGTAAGACTCGATACAAGACGAAGTCGACAGATGTAGTGCACTAACAGACTCCCCCTCAGATGTTGATGAGTCGACTATCGAGTCACGACAATGCTGTGTCTTCACATCTTTAGTCTTGATCAGTCTCTGGGCTTTTCTCTCTCTCTCTATTTTCAGACTCCCTATCTCGATTTGCTGGCATTCCTTTGTTCTTCAGCAACATCTGCATCAGGATCATCGTCTGGCTTTTCATGTTCCAAGATCGAAACCTGGCTCAAGCTCTATTTGCAGAGTCTTCAACTTCCAGGATCGAAACTTGGCTAAACCTGCACATTCTTAACCCAGAAATAAGATTTTAACAATTTAAGAATTTATATGCACCAACATCACGTAATGCACTAACTCCCCCTCAAAACTAACTATCTGCACCAACAGACACTCTCTCTCAGATCACAAACTCATGATGAACCACTTGTTGATTTAGAGCACATATTTTGGCATATAAGACACACTCCCCCTCATAACAATGTCATCATGTTTTTATCACTCGGAATTTTGAAAATCAGCTTTCCAACATCAGTTGTCGAAAATCTTTTTGACTTTTTCAAAAATTTATGCTAAAACACACACAAAATCTTTTTTGATTTTTCTGAAAGAAAGTAAATGACATCACTTGTAAACACAAAGACTGACATCAATTGTAAAAACAACAAAATGCAGAATTGAAATATTTACAAACAATATTTTTGTGAGTTTGTGTAAGAGAATCATATCAGTTTTGAGACATCTCACCAACACCGTTAAGCTTATTACATTTTAAGTTCTAAACAATTCACTTAGATTGTCAGTATATTTGTCCACTTAAATTTTCACACAAATTTCAACTAATCCGAGATACGATGTTAATGTTTTAAAGACTTGAACTTATTCGTGTGTCCTACTACTTGAATATACTCCCGTATCCAGATCCCAATATTCAGTCTTACATGTGAGTATACCACAGATGATATCTGTATAGGGGTTAGATGCGAGGGCCGTGAGAGCTCAGGTCGATACTTCCGTATATGCAAAGAGATGACGGCTTCGACTTTTAGTGTGTCCCCTTTAGAGGGTCTTTTGATTTCAACAGCAGTGACTATCAATTTTATTGTTTCATCAGCTTGCTGAGGGCGAAGCTATGTTTCAAGCTTTTGCGGAAAGCATTATCCGGGGACTAGGTCAGTACTTCCATACAGCAGAAGTCCCGGGATAATACTCCAGATATCACTGAGCATAAAGACCTAGTATCTCAGAATAAGGAACCTTTCAAACAAGATTTCAGGGGTTACCTATATATCCAAGAATTTGTTAACCCACAGAACAAGTAAGTTTGAAATTTTAGGTTTATATCTCGTCACAATTTACTAAGTGTGTAAAAACATACTGGCATATCCTCAATGAGATTGTTTATCACATTTTTTAACTCTCCAATTCTTTAGCATGTTGTGACAGTCTACTGATGTACTATCATTTCCTCTATTCACAATAAAACTCGTTTTTGATTTTATCATGTTTTTGTATTTTTCAAATTTTCTAATGTTTTTGGATTTTCTGAAATTTTCTACTCCCCCTAAAATTCTAACACATTAAAGAAAAATTTGAAAACAAACTAACACTCTTGACCCACTTGAACACAAAACAAACTGTACAAAAACTTGACAACTGACATCGAATTGCATCAAATCGCCTATCACTAGGCTTAAACAATCAGAACTCCCCCTATCACAAACCACTTTCTCATTTAGATTTCGAAACACTTAAGTTTGTTTTAATCAAAATGATTTTTCCGGAAAATGAGTTTATGTTAACCACTTGAAGGTTTACCACTTGTAAAGTACGGGGATGTGGTTCATCATTTTGTCAGTTATTATCATGTTAGTAAATCAAGTATAACTCAATGTCCCTGGTTTACCGTTTTGCAATCAAGCAACTTCTGTACCACTTGTAAATATAACCACTTGTAAGATCACAAACAATACCACTTGTAGGTATATCTGAACAATTACCCACTGTAGGAATGTTACGTCTACAATTACCAATCAGAATGCCGATTCCTGCTTACCAACCTGGAAGCTCCGGCGTAGTCCTTCATCCTGTAACATTTCAAACATTTTCAACAAACTTACATACAAATTCATCAAAAACATGAATGATGCCGATTCCTGATCCACGATATAAACTTGGGATCTCCGGCGTAGTCCTAAGACTTCATAGGAAACAAACTTCCATCCAAGTTTTTTTAGACTTGATGGCTTTCAATTCTTGCATAGTAGGGTTGTAAGTTGCCTTTTTAGTAGCATAAAAATCTTTAACTCTCTTTGCTTTCCCATTCAACATTTTCCCAAATATCTTTTTAACACTTCCATTAAAAGTTTTCTCGACATCAGACTTAGTTTTCTCATTGTAAAATTGATTCGAGATGTCAACTTTCCCAACTTTCTGCTTAACTTCTTCAAACTTCAGTGATGGAAAATCATCATCATTCACTGAAATTTTCACCTCACCTTGTGGCTCTTCTGGCTTTGTGGAACCAGATTCATCGCCGACTTTCACATCCACTTGTTTAACAACCCACACTTGGTTGTCTTCTTCTTTCTTTTTATAAAAATTCTTTTTCGAACACTCACCAACCTCATATGTTGAATTTTCAAAAATTTTAAGTCTGTTGGTTGGTGGTGCAACATCAACAACCTTTTCTTTCAATTTCTGAGAAACTCTCTGTTTTGTTTTGGCGTTTTTCTGACAATTCCATGCAATGTGACCAACTTCATTGCATCTGTAACAGGTACGAGTTTCCTTTGGATGTGACACTTCAGATCCATTCTTCCTTTTCTCAGCAAGAAACTCCTGGTTTGACTGTCTCCAGAATGGTTTCTTCTGTTCCTCTTCTGAACTTCCACCTGACACAAATTCTGTTTTTGTTTTAGAATTTTTCACATTTTTATGATTTTCTGATGGAATAAAACCTAAGCCTTTCTTTTTGTAGCTACGATTTTGGTTAGGTTTATTTTGAAAATCAGAACCAGAATTGTAACCTTTTTTCTTGTTTAGACGTTGTTGAACTCTTGAAGTGTATTTTTTAGGTTTTTCATTAAGATTTAAATCTTTTATTTCAGAAATATTAATTTCTGTCATTTTGAAAACCTTTTTGATCAATTCAAATCTGACACTTCTTATTGGAAACTTTTTGTCAGAGTATAATTTGTCAGAATCATTTAAAGTGTATGCGACTTCAAATGTTTTATCATCTAAATTTGCCTTAGATAACAAAAACTCTTTACTGTAAGACCGTTCGACCGATGACTTTTGACTGTTGACTAACGAATTTGACCCTCCAGACTCTGACTTTGACTCATCCTCATCAGTATCCAACACCTGATCGACCACCTTTTTGATTAACTCAAATTCATGATCAGTGTCAGACGAGGTAAATGTGACATCAATGTTTTCTGGTAATTCATTAGTTGTGTCGGTTTTTAGCTTTGTATTGACTGCTTTTTCAAGTTGCTCCTCGTTTGGTTTTCTAGGAGAATACCCTTCCCAAATCGGAGGTGGACACTTGTTATAGCTAACAGTCGGTTTCTTACCACAGTCTTTCTTTTTCTTCGGCTTCTTGTCTCGAAAAGCTTCCATACATGCAACAGTTGGGTAAATACGATCAATGAGATAATCAGAACTAGAATAACTTTGTAACAAACGTCTAATTCTCTCATTCTCGATTTTTTCTGTCTCCAACTCTTGCTTCCACTTAGCACTTTCTTCGATGTAGAAATTGATAGCTTTCTGCTTTGTCATCATGACTGCATTCATCATCGTCAGTGCTTGTTCTCTTTCTGAGTTTGTCTTTTGGAGACCAGTTACTGTTTTGTTCAAGACATCATAAGATTCTTTCACATAGTTGAGATTAAACAGTAACTGCTCCTTCTTCTTCTCATACTCAGCTATTATCTCGTCTTTTGCTACACATCCCTTGCAAGCTTCCAAACACTTCTCGCAAGGCTTTACAACTTCAACAATCTTTTCAATCTCGATTGTCTTTACACCTTCAACCACTTTTTCTTCTTCTTTCACCTTTCCTTCTACCTTCACTTGCTCAGTATCAACCAACTTCTCAGCAACACTTTCAACATTCTTATTATGAACATTATCTTCAGTTTTTCTTGGTTGTTGTTCTTTAGCAGCTCGTTTCTCCTTCAGTTTCTCCATGCGATCTGCAAAATAGAAATGAAAACTTTCAGGAGATAGATGAGATTTAGCAATATTTATATGTTTCTCTTCCTCATCATCACTGCTACTATCAACTGATGACTGATCAAACTGTACAGATTTTTCAGAATCAGCATCTGATAAACCAGAATCTGACGGTGTTTGATCAAATACAACTTCTTTTTCTGAAATAATATCATTCTGTACACTCTCATCTGCACTCTGTGAATTTTCATCAGCACTTTCTGAGCTTTCGTCAGATGCATCAGACTGTTCCTCCACACTTTCTACAGTCACACCAATAGATTTCATCCATGTGGTAAACATGTCTGGTTCTCTGACAATCTTGGCAATGAAAGCTTTGAACTCTCCCTTTTCATCAACAAACATATCCCAGCTGAAGCCTTCAGGTAGTCTCTCATCATCTTGATCAATTAAACAGGCTTTGCTCTCAGGAGATATGTAATTGCTCCAGTTGAAGTCTACTAAACATGCTCTCTTGGAATCCTCAATCTTCCTACCATGTGCCGTTTGTGAATCTTGTGATTGACCAACCTGCTGATAAATGGCTTTCCGGTAGTAATCATCTTTTCCAAATGGATTCTGAGCACCACTAGCTTCCCTGTTCTTGCACTCTCGCTTGAAATGGCCTTTCTCCCTGCATCGAAAACAAGTAACTTTAGATTTATCAAAACCTAAAGTAGATACATGACACCATTTGATATCCATTAATTCCATCTCTTCTGTGTCTATCTGATCGTAATCCTCCTTTGTGAGCATAGGATTTCCGATCCGACCAGCTACAAGACCCTTATAAGATAACAATACAGAACCAAGTAGAGCCATGTGGTCTTTTGTAGTTTCCCAGAAAAACTTTGACTTCTGGAAGATTTAGAGCTATGTTGCACTGAATCACATAACCATTTCCTGTCTTCGTGCCTTGAGACTAAAAGCTTGTGTTTGACGCTTTAGGATTGACACTCGGAAATGATGAGAATCCACTGCTTCTTTTGGTTGAGCTCTGATCAGCTTTTTCTGTTGAATCCCCAGCACTGAAAGCAGTTTGAATTTTCGGACTTCTCTCAGATTCTGAAATCGGAATACTACCCTTATAATACATCTTCACATCCTGTTGACCACTCGGACTATTCATTCTAGTGATCTTCTGCTGTTCCAAATCCTGACTTTCAATCTTTTCGATAAACTGAGAGATTGTCAACCCATCATAAACACCCGTGTTTTTCAGAATCATCAAATACGTTCCCCATTCTTTCTGTGGCAACGCATCAGCAAGCTTGTCTACCCACTCTTCACGATCTTTAGTAATACTCAACATCGACATTGATCATACTAAGTGACAGTATCTCTCAATCAGCTTCTTTGTGTCTTCTCCCGGTAAACTGCTAAACAAGTCAAACTCTTTCTTAAGCAGCGCCTTTTTGCTCTTGATCACATTCTCACTACCCTCAAATTTGACTTTAAGTGCATCCCAGATAGACTTTGCAGTTTTGTCATGCTGTAGCAGAATGAATATGTCGTCTTTTATGGCTTGTTGCAACAGACTGATCATCATTTTCTCCGCTTTGTACATAACCCGTTCCTGATCCGTGAACTCAGATAACTCTTTAAGAACCTGTAAATCTGTTCGGGGCAACACGTATTTTTTCAGTATACATTCCCATGACCTAAGATGGTTTGCCTAAACCCAGTTCTCGAATCTGTCTTTCCACCCATAATATTCTTCGATACTCATCAGTTTAGGGGGCTTTTGGGTGGTTCCCGTCTCATTTTCTAAGTTCATAGCTTGAGCAATAGCAGCTGGACCAGACGGCGTTGCAAATGCGTTGTAGAACTCAGTATCCATTATAATTTAGCACGTTTTTCAAATTCAGTGACAGATAAGCGAAACTAGAATGATCACAAAAGCGAAACCCTTGATGTTCAAATGAGCGAAACTACTAATGTTCAGATGAGCAAAAACTTGATGACCTTTGGAGCGAAACTTGATGTAACCTTATGAGCGAAACTTCTAAAGTTCACAAAAGCGAAATTTCAAGGATCAAATGAGCGAAACTATTAATTAATGTGACACTGGAGCGAAACTACTTGATTTTTTGGAGCGAAACCCCTCAAATAATGGTGACACAAATGCGAAACTACACAATGTCCGAAAGAGCGAAACCTAATCAGAGGTCAATTTGATCCATTTTTAGTCCGTATTTTGGTCCGAAACTTTCCAGGGTTGGTTAATGTCCAATAACACACATTCTGTGAAATTTTGAGCGAATTTCGACCGATAAAACTTTCTGAAATGATAAAAGAAGGTGTAGAAGTAAGAAATCTCGATAAATTCCAGCTAATTTCAGCAGAACTCCTCCTCCTGAGCTCTGATACCACTTGTAGGATCGTGTTCTGACCCGATTGAGTCGTTCAGAGGTGTTCAACTACGTTTCAGGTGCGGAATTACAAGAAACAGAGGTAGAAATAGCTGATTCTTCACTAAAACTGCTGATTGTATAGATTAACAATCGATTACACGCAGTTCTTCACACCGGCAGCACTTCGGCATGGAATACAAAACAATCAATATGATTTCGCTCAAATGAACCACTATATATAGGCATGGTAGTTTCGCTCCAATGGACACATGTCCATATAAGCGAAACCTATCATGTACATATAAGCAAAACTATCAGGTTAAGACCATATGAGCGAAACCTCTACCTAAAACATATACAAACTCCTATTTTCTCGTAACACACGCCCTAATCTATACAATACAATGTAAGACTCGATACAAGACGAAGTCGACAGATGTAGTGCACCAACAATAAGCCTAAACATGTTTAAATATGTTTCATAGTCAGTTTAAGTGACAAAAGTTAAGTTACATATGCTTAAATACCAATTATGCATGAAAAGGGCATTTTGGTCATTTACCTAAGGCATATAAACTACCTATCATACAACTAATTAAACTAACTGACCATAAGGTATAACCTCGGAAGGTTATTCCCTATACAACTATGGTCACAAAACATGCTTGGTCGGATCCTAATGATCGACCAAACGGGTCGAGTTTGAAAGTCTAAACGGTGGTTAAGTCCGCTTGACTTACGGCCCTATACAAGCAATAGACTAAAAGTGACGAGTTAAACATGTTAAAACATGTTTAACTAAGTTAGAAAACAGGTTTTGATATCAAAACAAAGTGTTTTGATACCCAAGGATAGTTTCGTCTCAAAACACGCAAAAACACGTACTTTGACCGAAACTTGACTCGTCACTTTGACTAATCAACGTGGTAATCAGTAGGTATAGTCACGGGGGACTATAACCATCGTGATTACGCTCACGTTGCAAAGTTCAAACGAACTTTGTGTTGACCAACTCGTGGTCAAAGCAGAGAGTTAAACACTGGTTGACTTTCATGCTTAAAAAACATAAAAAGCATGAAAGAATCTTACAAAGGGTCCAAGCAATGAAGGTTTGAACTAAAAAATTCTCAGGTATGAAGCTTCACAAGGAGAGCTTCAACTTAGAGAAGGAAATTGAGATCAAATGTGAAGAACCCAAATGAGAACCCCTTGCTATTTATAGGAAGATTGGATCATCAAGATCATTCCAAGTGTTAGGAAGGTGTAATCTTGACCCTACACTTGTGCACATGGTATTACAATACAATGGAAGTCGAAAACCAGCTCCAAGTATTGAGAATTTTACACAAAAGACCCTGTAAATCAAGCCAGTTGCTGAAAAATGAATGCTGAGTTTGGATCCCAGTCACGTGGCACGCCAGGTATTACCTGGTCTGGCGCGTGGCTCGGGGGAGGTCAGTTTCAAGTTTCAACTTTTGGCAGAACAGGTCCCTGCATGCTAAAAACTTGGTTTTCGACACGTTTAAGCCCCGCTAACCCCATTTCACAGCTCTAAAATGAAGTTAAAGTATAGGGAACTTAAAATATGCTCAAAAACATCTCGGATGTCATTTCGTTTGGTGGTACAGTTGCATTATTCGGTTAATTACGATGAAAACTCGAACGGACGCGAAAACAATCCAAATTTCACGACGAATGGTATTTTTGCATTCAAGTCACTAAAATAAAATATTTTAATGATTACAAAAATTTTTGGATGTCCGGATATGTTCAGAACGTAAGATATACGCGAAAATGCAAACTTATGCGATTTTTGATGCTTTTAGTCCCTGTTTGATCACAAAGTTTATTTTTCGCATACCGAACCCCTCAAAGCCTATTTCTAGGCTATGTAAAGGATATTTAGGGTATGTGTAACTTATGATCAAGTTCCGGAATGTTCGTTATGTCACACCCTGGCTTTGCGGAAGCGTGGGTTAATTTCGTGTGACTTCTTAATACCATAGCTTAATCACAACAAGCTATATGAAAATAAAACTATGCAAATCATCCATTGATTTAAGTTTTAAAATAAAAGTACCACAACATTGTTTTAAAGCGTTGACACATGCAACGGGAATTACAACCTAGTAATATAAAAACATTGTTCAGAAGTCATAACTACAAACATAAAACAGACGTAGTTTAAGAACTGTGACTCGTCCAGGTAAAAGCCACAACCCCTAAACTTGGATGATCCCATAACTCTTACGCAGCGTGAAAACGTAGCATACCGTGCCAGATCCTTAATTCCTTGAAATACAAGTAAGTTGGAAAAATCAACAAAAATGTTGAGCGAGTTCATGTGTAGTGAGTATGTAAAACCTTTGTAAGAATAAAAACCCTGGTATGTAGCAAATAAGGAAATAAAGAGATCACCAATGGTTTGCAAGGCCATTGATATGTGTGAAGTGCAGCAGGAAGACTCAAACCTAGCAGATTTTTGCGTCGGGCTCAAAGTCACCCCGAGGTCCGTTCTGTTGGGCCTGGGGCTGGGCTCGCTACACCCAGATAGATCTACCGCTACTGACCCTCGGTCCTACACTGAGGATTAATGGCCTTCAGTTCCCGCCTACTCACTCAAATGATCTAAGTAGTAACCCTCCTTATGCTAACCATACCATGTAAAAAGTACTCGTAATCATACTAACATGTATTTCACCCCCGCAGTTTAAAAACTGAAAACAGTTAAGAGAAAAAGGGGCATAACTAGGAACTCGTAATGTCCATAACGAGTCCTAAAGGCTGTCTTCGGGATACTTTTCTCTTGTATCCTTATCTGATGGTAGCCTGATCGCAAATCGATCTTCGAGTAAAAGCTTGACCCTTGCAACTGGTCGAATAGATCATCGATCCTTGGCAGAGGATACCTATTCTTGATCGTCAGCTTGTTCAATTCCTGGTAGTTAATGCACATACGAAAACTACCGTCTTTCTTCTTGACAAACAGGACTGGAGCTCCCCAAGGTGAGAGGCTTGGTCTGATAAATCCCTTGTCTAACAACTCTTGAAGTTGTGTCGACAATTCCTGCATCTCTGACGGTGGAAGTCTATAGGGTGCCTTAGCCACAGGCACAGCACCTGGAACCAAGTCAATATGGAATTCCACTTGCCTTTGGGGTGGCAATCCTGGCAAGTCCTCTGGAAAGACTTCAGGATATTCCCTCATGACAGGGATGTCTTCGATCTTCGGTTTTGCAGCTTTCTTATCCACGATGTGTGCCAGAAAGGCAGCACATCCCTTTTGTAAACACTTTCGGGCTTTCAGGCAGCTGATGATTCTTAGAGGTGTATCTCGCTTCTCCCCATGAACCACAATTGTTTCATCATCATCGGTTGGGATGCGAATGATCTTTTCGCGTCAAATAATCTCAGCCTTGTTACTCGATAACCAATCCATCCCTACTACCACGTCGAAGCTTCCCAACTTGACTGGCAGTAGATCCAAAGCAAACTCACGCTCTCCCAACTCGATTACACAACCTCTGACAACTTCATTAGCTTCAACCAGCTTTCCATTAGCCAATTCAATCGAGTACGGGATATCTAATTTACTAGCGGCTAACCCAAGCATATTCTTAAATTCTAACGACATGAAGCTATAATCAGCACCAGTATCAAACAAAACGGATGCAAAGCGTTGGTTTATAAGGAACGTACCAGTAACAACATTGGGGTCCTGGCGCGCTTCCCTCGCTTCGATATTAAAGACTCTTCCTCGTGCTTGGTTCAATTCCAGGCAGTTCCTCTTAATATGCCCAATGTCACCACAGTTAAAACAACCCATTCTTTGACCATTTCCTCCTCCATTCCCAGCTAGATTGTTGTTTTGATTTCGATTCACATTACCAGCTAGATTTGCATTGTTTCCTCGATTAGCATTGCTTCCATTATTTCCTTGTGCAAGATTTCCATTGCCACCATGATTATTGTTCCGATTACCAAAACCTCCTTGGCCTCCCCGGCCAGCAATAGCCCAACAAGAATCCTTCGAGTGGCCAACCTTTCCACATGCTTCACATACTTTTGACCCACACCGGCCAGAATGGTGACGCTGGAAGGTGTTGCACTTGGGATGTGTACCCATATAACCCTTTCCCTTCTTCCCAGCACCGGTTGTAGCTTGGACCAGTGTGCTTGATTCTCCTTTCTTACCAACACCACTTGTTCCTTGTTTGAAGTTCGAGAACTTCCTTTTGTTCTCGCCAGATGACTCTACGTGAGTTTCCTTCTTCCTTGGTTCAACATTTGAAAACTTGTTTAGGCGGATAGCCTCCTCAGTAAGAGCTACGCTCAGATCGATGGCCTTTGTGAATATCGCAGGCTTTGAAGTAGTGACCATACTCATGATCTGTGGAGCTAAACCCCAAATAAAGTGCTCGATTCACTTGAATTCTGGTGTAACCATGTAAGGTACCACATGAGACAGATCGTGAAACCTTTGAACATACTCTGCGATTTTGGGTCCTTCCATCTTGAGATGCCAGAATTCAGTTTCCAACTTTTGAATTTTAGCACGAGAGCAATACTTCCTTCGCATAAGCTCTTTTAGCTCGTTCCATGTCATTGCATATGCAGCGGCTTCACCAAGAATTTGTACTTGTAAGTTCCACCATGATAGGGCTCCGTCCAAAAATAGCCCAGAAATGTAAGTCACTTGTTGGTCTGGAGCGCACTTGCTCATTCGAAGAACAGACTCAGTCTTTTCGGCCCATCTTACAAAAGCAACAGCACCTCCGGTGCCATCAAAGTTTACAGGCTTGCAGTCTAGGAACTGCTTGTAGGTGCACCCTGCACATACGTTAGAATATACAAATGGTATTAGCGAACGTGCTAAAAATATCCAAATGTATCACATTATGTCTCAACGACTCAACATTACCATGAGGCGGATTGTTATTGCCGTTGTTTTGGGAGATATTCCCACTGGTTTCCGCCTGCGAAGCAGCATATTGCGCAATGGCGGCAGTAATGACTTGTTGGAGTTCTGCCTCGTTGGTAGGCATGCGTGTCTGACGTCTTGGTGGCATCTTCTAAAAGATGTGTTCACGTTGGTCAGGTCGTAATAAATAGAAGGATCATACGTATATAGCAACAATATCAACACATAACACCTCATGTTTTAAATAAATCAAACACATAACATCTCATGTTATAGAACATAAACAATCAATTAAAACATCACATATGATGAGAATACTGCGATTCCACTGTCATAAATCGAGACCACAATGTAAGGTTTACAAGTACACAACTGTATCATACAACATCCATGACTAAGGGCCACATCGCCCTAGTCTAAAACTATCAAATCAGTGTCAATACATCCAATATACAAATCATCAAAGGTCAAAATCATCCAAAATGCGGTCTCCAAAAAGGCTGTAAAGTCTGCACAATCGCCGTCCTCTCATCAAAAGTCTACCCGTGTCGTACAAAATGGCCCTAAGCTGATGGCGGTGGAGGAGGGGGAAAATGAGAAAAGAGCAAACGTCGCATGTGAAGCCAATCCTCCTCCATAGCTCGATGAGAGCGCAACAAGTAAGCTATCTGCTGCTCAGGAGTCCAAAAGCGAGCAGCAGAATCGGGTGAAAGTGGACGTGGAGGATGAGATACTGCAGGTGGAGTCTGGCACTGGCACGGGAGTCGCTGAGCTCTCTCGAGCTCCTGCACGCGACGGGTCAGCGCCTCCTGCTGTATCATGAAAGACCTGAGAATATCCTCTGTAGAATAACCCATGTGATAAGGATGATAAGGATCAGATGGTGGCATGATGGGTAGAGAAGTCCAGAGGAACGGCTCACTAGATGGAGCGAAAGATGGTATAGCAGATGATGCAACAGGGGGAACAAAAGTATGATGAGAAATCGGAGGTACAAACTGATCTCCTCCTGACATGAAAGGTACATGACCAAATGGCTGACGAGATGAAGCTTCTTCAGGACGTGGCGGAGGGATGTCCTGGAGAAATGAAACCGGAAGGTCTGCGCGATGCGCATCAGTGACGTATGTAGGAAACAAAGGTGCATCAATAGGTACTGAAGCAGGTGTAACAGGTACCACGAAAGGCGGGTAGTCATCATCATCATCTATCCACCCATTTCGGGTGTGCGCGTATCGAGGATCAACATGGGTCACAAAAGGTGCATGATCAGGCTGCACAGGCACGGGATCAGGAAGAGGGGCAACAACAGGATCAGCAGGAATATCAGCAACATGAGGAGCATCAATATGAGCAATAACAGCATGATCATCCACCAATGGTGGAGCATCAACAGGATGATCGTCAACAGGCAAATCATCAACGATAGGAGCAACAACGGGTACATTAGCATGAATAGGGTCATGCTCGAATGCGGGGTCGGGAGCAACAACTGGCTCAGGGGCCACAACAGGCTCCGGATCGTCAAACTCCATGTCAAAGTCAGCTGGATCAACAAACAAGGGATCAACGGGGGCTACAGGATCCTCCATGGGCTGATCTAAATGAATAAACTCAATATCATGATCTGGATCAAAACCGGGTGGGAAAACAGGATCCGAATCATCATCAATATCATGATCGAATGCAAAGCTAGGGGCAGGTGCAGGTGCAGCAGATGATGCCATATCAGGGTCTGTGTCATGCGAATGGTGTTGTACTCCCTGCGCGTGTGATGGTGCAGATGCCACAGACTCAAAGGAGTCTGGGACTGGTGAATGAACGGGTGCCTCCTCAGCAGGAGCATCAGTAAGAAGTTGGAGATCACCAGCAACAATGTGGGCCTCGCCCTCAAAATCATCCTCGAGTGGGTCCTCGTCAAACAAGTCGACGTCGTCGTCAGCGACTACGTCGAGGGGCATATCGACAATTGGGTAAGCGGCAAGAGGCACAGGGGCAGGGATCACCACGAGTGGCAAGTCCCCAGCGATAGGGCCATCAGCGGGCTCAGCAACCACATCGGGCAGCGCAAATGGCTGGAAATCATCGTCGTCCGTGCTGGTTGTATCTGAGGTATACACCTCGTGCTCTGATGAGACTATGTCGTCTGATACTATAGGCATGGGGTCTGTGGTGTCCGACTCTCCAGTACCGGATGACGGCATGATGTCTGTAACATAAACACACACACATGCACAAATAATCAATCATATAATCATATAAACATGTTAGTCACCAACAAGCAATCAAATAGTTTTCCTAGTCCCACTAGACTACCTCCCAGTCTACCCGACTGAATCTCCTAGTCTCTCCGACTAATTCCCTCAGTCTCCCCGACTAAATCTCCTAGTCTCCCCGACTAATTCCCTCATTCTCCCCGACTAAAGCTCTCAGTCTCCCCGACTGAATCCCTCAGTCTCCCCGACTGAACCCCTCAGTCTCCCCGACTGAACCCCTCAGTCTCCCCGACTGAACCCCTCAGTCTCCCCGACTGAACCCCTCAGTCTCCCCAACTGAACCCCTCAGTCTCCCCGACTGAACCATATATTTTAGGAAGGAAAAGTGCTCAACTTTTGTTTGTAAAAACGTTTTGTGACATGGATCTGGACTTAGTGTATGCAATGTAAAAATGTTTTCGTGAGAGCCCTAGTGATCATAGTCTAGACTCGAGAAGGAATCCTAGTTCGCTATGATCAAAGCTCTGATACCAAGCTGTCATACCCTCGCTTTGCGGAAGCGTGGGTTAATTTGGTGTGACTTCTTAATACCATAGCTTAATCACAACAAGCTATATGAAATTAAAACCAAGCAGATCATCCATTGATTTAAGTTTTAAAATAAAAGTACCACAACATTATTTTAAAGCGTTGACACATGCAACGGGAATTACAACCTAGTAATATAAAAACATTGTTCAGAAGTCATAACTACAAACATAAAACAGACGTAGTTTAAGAACTGTGACTCGTCCAGGTAAAAGCCACAACCCCTAAACTTGGATGATCCCATAACTCTTACGCAGCGTGAAAATGTAGCATACCGTGCCAGATCCTTAATTTTCAAACTCTTTTCAAAATGAGTCAGTTAACTTCTATTTACCAGTGCAAACTGACGTATTTTCCAAAAAGGCTAAGTGCAGGTACTAGACGAAATAGGCTGGCTACTCCAGGCATCATTACTCAAGTCTCGCAAGCTTTAGATGTCAAAGTCTGTTGAACAGTTTTCCTTTTTATTTGATCCGCCTGTGGATCTGTTTCGACTATTTTGTGATACTTAAACAATACAATTTATTCAGTTGAAATAAATCTATATCTTTTATTTCCGCTGTGCATTTATATGTTGTGTTGTTTGACTATGATGATATCAATTACGTCACGATACTCCCCACCGGGCCCACCGGTGACACGTGGAAAATAGGGGTGTGACATCAAGTTGTTGTTGTGGTTCACGGTATGCACGGGCGAATTGGTGGATGAGATTGTTATCTTCTAGTGGGTCGAGTGACATTTGATTAAACGGTTGGGTTTGAAACGGTTGGATTTGAAATGGTTGGGTTTGAAATGGTGGAATAAAAGGTTGGTTTTGATACGATCGGTTTTGATACGGTTGGTTATGAAACGGTTCATTTTGAAAGGGTTGGTGGGGAAATGGTTGGTTGGGAAACGGTTGGGTTTGAAATGGTGGGATTGGGTCGGCTTCGTCATGCAAGCGAAATCTCGCCGGCTCGCCAAGATTAGCTCGAACCTTTGGCCATGTGGGTTTTTTCTTCGAGCACGAATTGCGTTTACTTGAACATTCCATTTTTCAGTTTAGAATGTAGAGTGTAGAGATGATATTTTTGTGGGTTGAAAGGTTGTATTTTTTGTGGGTTTAATGATGGTGTGTCTATATATATATATATATATATATATATATAGTTTAATTTTTTTTTCTCGTCCAACGGTCACCCCAACGTTCAACTCAACGGTAACATTCATCAATCTTCACGCGTTATGACCACCACACGTGGTCACCTTCAGTGGCGGCGGTGTTCCACGCGTGGTCACCCGACCACCACGTACCACAACGCTGCGCCCCGCCTGCCGTAAAGGTTTACTACCTCCTAGTTCTAACACAAGCACCATGGTGGTACAATGATGTTATTGTGTGTTGTTGTTGCTGATGAAGGGTGAGGTCTCCGGTTCAAAACCCGGGCCTCCCCCTTTTATTTGTTTTTTTACTTAAAAACTTTCAGGATTTACATCATAAGCCCCTCGGCTTTTGAGTTCCATTAATTTCAAAAAAAGTCCTTCAAGTTCATAATTCGGTTGAATATCATAGTTAACTTAGTTTATTAATCTCTTCACAATTTCTAACTTAATTAACTTAGTTTTTCGAACTCTATTATAATTTAAGCTTTTCTTTCGGTCTCAGTCGCTATTGTATTAATTAAATAAGAGTGACACGTCACAAAATAAATAATAAAGAAATGGAGGGAAAATTTCGTTCTCATTAAATACTTATAGGATCCGACTTACATAACAAATCGGGTTTTGGGGATCCGTTTTTTACGGATGTTACAATTACGTTGAGAATAGAAATAAGGTGACAATGCATGATTTGTGAGTTCTTAAGTAGGCAAAATGAGCGTCATTAGCCTCATCCCTTATGTCAACTCCACTAGAGCCTAGGGTAAAGATCCATACAAATAGCCTTATCGTACGAAAGGCATGAAAAGGTAAAAAAAAGTGCTGACATTTTCGTAATTATTTTACTCGTAATTACCCTACAGAATTAAAATTACCCTACAAGATCAAAATTACCCTACAAGATAAAATTACCCTACAATTTCATTTGTAGAGTAATTATGATACTCTACAAAATTACCCTACAGGATCAAAATTACCTTAAAAGATCATTTTACAAAATTACCCTAAAAGATCAAAATTACCCTACAAAATCATAAATCATTTGTAGAGTAATTTTGATAATTACTCTACGAGTAAATAATTACGAAAATACCACTGCGTTTTTTAGCTTTTCATGTCTTTCGTACGTTTTGTACGATAAGACTATTTGTATTTGATCTTTTGCCCATGAGCCTAAAGTTATAAGTTTGGATCCATTTCTATACATTATTTTATATATTATTAAGTCACACTTAAAATATATTTTAATTCTATCTCCAAAATATAAATATTTTTCCCAAAAATATTATATTTTATTCCATATAATTTTCCCAAAATAATACTTTTGTCAAAATACGCATTTAAGAGTATTTCCTGAAAATACATAAGTTACATTTTATAGTTCGGGTGGTAATAATACCGGTGTAACTCAAATATTCATTGTGAAGGCGTTGGTATTATTTTGGAGTCGTTAATATTCAGTATGTTCCAGTAATATTATTTTTACTCTAAAAATAATATTTATGTAGTTCACAAAATAATCATTAAATTCACACAAGTGCTATTATGAAAAATATATATTCTAAATATATATTTTAGCAAGTTTTATTTATGAAAATCACACCTCCGACACTTAGAAGTTTTGTAATAAAATCCATGGCGAATTTTATTTGAAAAAAAAAACAAGTTAAAATATATTCATAACACTTGTTGTAAAAATATTTTCCAAGTGTTATATTTCTGGAATAATTTCGCCAGAGTTTCCTTTGTAACTGGAGGTGGCCACGCTTACAAGCGTATCATTTTCTTTTCAAAATTCAATCAACAATTTTCAATTCATTATTCAATATCAAGACATCAAACTAGTAAAAAATATACATAAATTGCAAACACATGAACTTGTAAGTTGTGTAAAAGTATATAGTATCCTTCCATTATTTTTAGTAGATCTTTCTATCCTTAAAAATGAAATCGGTTTCTTGAAAGCTTTATTTTTAAAGAAGATGCATCTTTACAACTTCTTGGTCAAAAATTACAAGTATATTTCTTTGTTAAAACCTTTTGTTACACAAGTGTCTACACACTTGTTTGTTCGCAAAAATGCTTTTATTTCAAGAAAGATCCGGCTTTTAAACATGGTTTGCATCTTACACTTGGTTCTTCGAAAATACCACTTGTAGATCTTTAGATCTACTAGTTTAGAACTTCATTTTACAAGAAAAACTATTTTTACACAAGTTCATGTTCATAAATAGTAGAGTTCATCATCTAATCATTTTCACACTTTAACATAACACTAGTTCATGTTTCATGAACATGACCTAGCCCGGTTAGATGACGATCCGTTCTACTACTAGCATCAAACAACATAAAATAATCATAACAAAACAAGTTTCATAAGTTTTACACTATTATTTACTCTTTAACCACTTTGTTTGTCATTCTTACAAGACTTTAAACTTTGATCTTTAGTGTTTATGAATTTTATCCTTTAAACTTCTTATTAACCACTTCAAACATGAACAAGAGAGTGATTAGAAGCATTTACAACTAGCTCAAGGCTAGGGAAGAAATCAAGCGAAAACAAGGTGGTTAATAGCGTTGTAGAGAGGTCCTTGTGATTCCGTAAGCACCGAGCCTCCTTATATGTGATCCCTCACCTTTGTATGTATTTGGAATTGCAAGATCAAAACTTGAAAATGGTTGGATGTATGTGGATGCTCTCGGCCGAGATATCAAGGAGAGGAGGGAGAGTTGTGATTTTGTTAAGTGTGGTTTAGTGAAATGAATGATGGACCTTGAGTTATATTTATAGACTAAACAATGTTCTTAACCATTAGATAAAATGTCTTCTAGATATGAAGCAAGAGAGATTATAATAATCCAAAAATTTGTGGGGTGTCCCCACATGGGACCGATTTTGGTCAGGGGGCCGGGGGTAATTGGTTTGGTTTGAACTAGATGGTTAGGCTATAGTTAGTTTAGTTAGGAGGTTAAGTAAGTTACTAGTGTGTTATGTTTTGTACCGGGTGTTAGGGTATTCGGGGACCCTAACTGGCTCAGAAAAGGAAAAACAATGTCATTGCCAATATTTTTATGTTCCGGGTAAAGTCCGGTTGTTCGGTTGGATACTGATCCGTTAAAGTGTCAAACAAAGCTTTAAAGTGTCTTTAATATTATTTTTAGTGACACAATGAATTCCCGACACTTTGGAAAGTGTCTAGTATTATTTTCCCATGTTTTTGCACTTTACTAGTTTGCTTAAATGCTGAATTTTATGGTAGAGTGCAGGATTTTGTGTTTAAATCATGTTTTAGGCACATCCGGTCACTGTATCTAATACCTAGTGACGCAGTTCTACAATCCTCACCTCCCTACACCTCTTACTAGTGTAGTAAACTATTCCTGGCTCATACTGGCCTTAGAGACAGTGTCTGTCTGATGCTGGCTATATCAGCATGTTTAATGGGTTACCCGTTCATTGTGCTACTGCGCTATTGTGCATCAAGTTTGTCACTGTAGTTTGCATGTAAATAATGGAGTGACAGTTAATAAAGTATGATGCAAGTATGTGTATGTATCAGAATTCAAATAGTAGTTTATCCACAATTGTAAGCAAGCACAGTAATTAAGCATCAATTAAATATTAACTAATTTGTACGGATACCTGGTTTGGTGAGGGTTGTCACACGTTACTGTACAAATCGGCATAGTTTCGCAGTTTGACACAATTAGTCCCTGCGATCGAATAAACTTGTTTTCGACACACCAAACCATCCAAAACTTATTTCTAAGTTATGTAAAGGTTATTTAAGGTATGTTAAGCCTATTTCACTATTCCGGAGTGTTTTTCGCGTTAAACTGATTACGTTTACGCACCAGTTTGCGTATAACTTTCCAGAAAGTGATTTAAAGCTTGAAATCGAACTCGAAGCAAATCGTAAAATCATCAAACACAAATACACACATAATAACACCAAAACACATCATTTTATTGATAATTGATATTATTTTACATCATACATCATTTACAGAGCACAGTTGTCATAATTAGTTCATCACCAAGAGTTCGATTATTTGGTTATTACATAAGTATTACATAGTGTATATTACATCATATAAGTCAAGCATGAGGTAGAAGATTAAAGTCTTCATTTAGGCACCTCTAAGTATCATGGAATTCATACATGAGGTAGGAAGAACAAAGCTTCCATTTAGGTACCTCTATTGTTCACCACTACACTTGTTGTTATGAACAACAAGGAGGGCCATGAACTTACAAGAAACAATAGAATTGAACAACTAATCTACGAGAAAACATCAAGCAATGTGTGGATTTTCAAGTAGGTTAGCCCAAGCTAATCCTAAATCACACAATCATCAAGTCTTGAACTTAACATCACTTGTGGGTTAAAACCCTTGAACAAAACAGAAAGTTTGTGAGGTTTATACCTCTGATTTTGAATGTCTCAACCTTGTTGTTAAGCCTAACTAACCATAGAAGCGGTTATAAGCATAAGGACATAGGTTTGAGATGAGTTTCCTCAAGTTTAAACAAGTTTATCAAAGTTTGAAACAAGAACAGAAAAATCAGCCCACTTTGAAGCCCTTTTGGCAACATTCCAGGCTCTGGTTTTCCTGGGAAAACCAATGGAAATGTAGCTAAGGTCAATACAAAGTAGTAGGAAAAAGAATCGAGTGAATCAGATAAGAATGAGTGAGTTATGCTCACTTTAGTGAAGTGGTATAAATCTGCTCGAACTTCTGCAATCAGCTACAGTTTGGAGTGTTTGAGAGTGAATGGAGAGTGTTTAGAAAGTGAAAAATGCTTGGAGGAGGCTTGGGTTATATTGGGGATGGATTAGGGTTTCATTGGGTTGGGCTTTGGAAGTGTTTAGTGGGCTAAATAACTCAAACCAAGGAAATTAAGTAGGCTGATGCAAGGCTGTTAACAGCCCTATAATTTTTATTTTATTTTATTTTTTGACATTAGAAGGTATATATTTGATGTTTAATAAAGTGTTACATGGTGTCTAGTATGTATGTAACTTGTAACAAGATCCAAAATGCATAAATGACATGTTTTAATTTAGCAAAAAGTGTGATAACATAGGTGTGTATAACACATGAAATGTAACAAGTATGTATGGTTTATAGTTTGGTATGATCAAGTGAAAAAAAACATACAACTTAATCTTATAATCGAATAACTAAGTGTTTTAATGTATGAAGATTTAAGGATTACGAATACACAATCATTGTTTACGAGTTAAGCTTACGTTTATACGAATCACGAACCATCTATCAAACGAGTGCACGTATCAATGTATAAACATGTATAAATGATGTATAAAAGGTTCGTTTCATTACGATCAAATTCTCGGATTTTACAACGATACAACGAAATACAATTACAAGGAATACAAGATTTCCAAAAAAATAGAATTTCAAGCAATGGTTTCTAAATATGGAAAGTATGAAAACGCAAGGCGTTACAAGATGACCGATTCACGGGTTAAACATGAAGTTCCATCAAGAACGGTTATTCTGATCGAATGGGGTGATTCCCATCCGATCGAATGAGCTAGACTTGGTGTGGATTCCCGTTGTTTGACACGTCGTCACGCCATCTCCATTAAACCTCAAAACTTTTTAACTTGGAAAATTTTACGAGATTTCAAACCAACTGGTCGCCCACTCGAGTGGCCATCCGATCGGATGACCATCCGATCGGATGACCATCCGATCGAATGACCATTCGACCAGGTGATCAGTCTCTTTTATAAACTCCCAATGTTTCAAAACTATTTGATCAAAACTTTAAACTTCAAGTTCCTTGATCGAATAGCTATCCGATCGAATGGCCATCCGTCCGGATGAGCATCCGACCGGATGACTTGATTAAATACTACAAAGAAAACTTCAAAAGTTTCCAAACATTTACAAACACCCACACTCATTCAACGCTTACGCTATTGTTCTATGCTCAGGCTAATCTCAATGCGCTCCCTTCAATCCAAGTACTGTGTTTACTAGCTAAACACCTACCGTGAGAATACTCGAACCCATTTTCTTTTAACGCACTTTTGGTTGTTACATACGTTCGCT
Source organism: Helianthus annuus (assembly GCF_002127325.2). Taxonomy (NCBI): domain Eukaryota; kingdom Viridiplantae; phylum Streptophyta; class Magnoliopsida; order Asterales; family Asteraceae; genus Helianthus; species Helianthus annuus. The sequence continues at coordinate 21,243,494 of NC_035437.2, forward strand.
ATTAACATACACCAACACTCAACGCAAACACTTTTATATGCTAACCGCTCTCGCATGCATTACGTGACTCGATGAATGCTTGTATGTTATGTTACACAATGATTGTTACCTGACACCTTAGCAACGATAGTACTATAGTTTGGACTCAGCACCTGTCGTGGACAGGGGTTGTTAAGGGTATTACTTCACATGGTCACAGTGGTGATAATGTGTTGCGCATTCTACACTCGCAGTCATGTCGGTTGCATACATCATTGTCGATAGCCTACTTGATTCACCTTTCTACGTGTTACATGCTGGTTATCCGTAAACGCTTTCGCTATACTATATACTATGAAAACTTGTGTACTCACCTTTACACTCTGTGTATTGACTTTATTTTAACGTATGTGGCAGGTTGATAGGAGGCTATGTTTGCTTCAATGAATCGAGTAGGAGGTCTAGAAACTCACCAAATAAGAAATCTTAGTTGTCGGAACAGTTTACTTGTTTTTGAGAAACTCTGTCTGTAATGACTATTTTTACTTTATATGTTATGGGTATGGGACTTTAACATTAAATATATTGTCATTAATAGTTGTTATGGATTCTCTTGGACAATTTGTTTCGCTCAGTGTCATGCCCCAATGTTTCCGCCATCGGTTGGGGTGTGACAGGTTTGGGACAAGCTTATCTAATCGGGTTTGGGGTTGGGTTTGATATGAGTTTTTAGTATTAAGGAAAAGCTCAACAACTGCATGTTTGATTCTCAGCACATCGGTTAAGCCTTCTACTAAATCTGATACTATAAGATGGTAATTGATTTAGTAGTGATTGATGGTGATGAAAGCTTAATATTGTATTTTCATCTTTTATTTCCATAAAATGTTGTCGTCATAAGGAATAGTCCACAATCATCATACAGACACAAGAAGCCCTAACAACAACTACAAGACGGCAAAACAGACGTACCCGCTGCAACGCGCGGGCTTTCCCACTAGTTTACAATAACATATACTAATTACCCATTTTTCTACTGTAAGTGCTGGTTGTGGAGACTATATATCCATATATTAAAAAGGGATATATATATATATATATATATATATATATATATATAATGATCACCCATTTTTCTACTTCGACATACAATGACGAGGCCAGGGGCAATTAATACTTTGAAGAAGAGCAGTTGATATAGCTATCATCAATGTTGTAAACGCACCATAAACGAACATAAAGAAGGTCGTTTTATTTAGGGTAGTGAAGCGGCGAAAAAAGCTCGGATGTTTCTCGCAACGCATAGCGGCACCACCACTCCAAACAACCACCATAAAACAATAGAAAGACACCACAAACAGCCATTTGATATGGGATATATCAAAGTATCGATTAATAGCCAGTAACATCAGATACGACTGAAGTAAACGTTTAACCTCGGCTTGGAACCTGGTTAGGAATAAAAATTATGCAAGTTAATGAAAACTTAAAGTAACATATAATATTTTAATGAACAAGATACTAGAAGTGAAACATAAACATTAACATAAATAGTGAGAACATCACACATATTAACATCACATAATATATAAAGTAAGTAAATGATCCACAATAGGTTGATGAAACATAAGACTTACATTGAATCACCCTCGACAGGTTGAATATGTAACACTTGTTGTGCTCGATGATCATCATTTTCGAGACTTTCCACGTAGTAATATTATCGTCGTCGTGGAATTTTTACGACTGTCCCACGATACCTTACAATGTAAAAGATGTTATAAAATGTTAGTTGAAAAGAAACAAAAGAAAATTTTAACTTGAAAAATAAAATACTTACACTAGTTGCGTTGGTAACGTTGGTGGTGGACGATCTTCTTCTTTAGGTTCTTACACATGATAGAAATGTTGTTGTGGAATGCTGATGAATGCCTCATGAGACCTTGCAATGTAAAATAAGTTTGAAATGTTAGTTGAAACGATAATAAAAAGGAATCTGAACTTGAAAAAGAACACTTACATGGGTTGAGTAGGCAACACTAGTATATGCAGGCCGGTTTGGAGGGAGTGAAGGGTGGGCAACCACGCAAGGCCAAACTCTCCCGGGGTCCGAATCTTTTTTATAAAATTTTATTTAGTGTTTATATATGTATTTTGTTTTAGATTCATTTTGTATGGCATCTGTTGGTTTTAATGGCCTTCACTTTGCATTTCAAAAGGTAGGAGATAGAAGCAACGCGCGTTCGACTCACAAGTGTTCTAGATTTTTTGAAAAAAAAAATTCCCTTTATTTTTCCTTTTTGTTTCTTATTGTTTTTCTTTAGCATGAGAATCTTTTTTTACTTTTTATTGTTTTGTTCTTTCGTTCATTTTAAGTTTACTTTTTTCTAATTTAAAACTGAAACATTTTGTTATTTACTTTTTTAAAAGTTTTTTTTTGTTATTTACTGTTTTTTTGTTTTGTTTATTATTTAAGTTAAATTAAACTTAACAACTTTTAGTAATTATTTGAATGTTTTCTCTTTTTTATTATACAAAACTAATGAAGTGAACACATTTTAGACTATTACGACTATATTTTTGAGGTTTTTTCTTTCATTTGCTATAGCGAGTGTGTTGAAACAAACAGAGTTTTCACCGTATGAAACGTGCGAGTTTGATCCTGCTAGTTTATATATATTTTTGGGCCCCAGTTTTTCATTTATTATTATATTTTCTAGTATGTGTGTGTATATATATATGTGTGTCTGTGTGCTAATTCAGATACATATATTTTTTCTTTTCAAAATTGTATCATTGACTATATTATAAGGGGCCGTTTTATCTACTTGCCCATGGCCCAAATCTTTTTAAGGATTTTCGGAGACGGCCCTAGGTATATGATCATCTTCATCTTCGGTAACTTCTTCAATTTCGGGTTCATCCACATGATAATATGGTTGTTGTGGAATGTGGATGAATGTCCCATTACACCTTGCAATGTAAAAGAATTTAGAAAATGTTAGTTGAAAAGATAATAAAAAGGAAGTTTCAAACTTGAAAAAGAAAACACTTACATTTCTAGTAGTGAATGATCATCTTGATCATTTTGAATAACTTCTTGAATTTCAGGTTCTTCCACGTAATAATATTGTTGTTGTGGAATGGAGCTTGCAATGTAAAAGATCCAAGTTAGAAAATCTTGATGGATAAAAAAACAAAAAAAAAACTAGAACGTTCCACTTGAAAAATATACACTTACTCTTGTTGTGGTTGATAGAAAGTAAAACTTGTGGTTGAGGATCTTCCTGATTCACCGTCTCAGAAGTTGCCATTCAAAGAAAGTTGGAAAATATAGAAAGGTTAATTAGGGTTTTGGGAGGAACAAAGAGAGAGATAAATAAGGGAGGGGGATGCTTTCATGCAATGTGTGGCTTTCACGCGGTGTGTATGATTAATAATAGGAAAAATTACACGTTTTGTCCTTTATCTTAGTATCCTTTTTCAGGCAGTATCCTTTTCAACGAATTTTGACAGGTTTTGCCCTTGTTGCATATTTAGTCCTTTGACATAACTCGGTTAAATTTTCTTGTTAAATATGGATACCCGAGGGTATTTTAGTCTTTTTACCTATTTATTTAATATTATTTAAAAAATAAAACAGAACATTTTTAAAATTATTATTATTATTATTATTTAACTCTTTCTCTCTCTTTACCTCTCTCTCTATCTCTTTACAAGTTTTTCTCTCTCTCTACCACACTATTTTGATGAAAAGGATCTGATAACTCTTATACATATGGATATATTCATAAATGGGTGCAACAAGCTGATCAATATCAATGACAATCATGTTGGTTCGGTAAACCTACCTGCCAACGCCACTACCATCAACACTTCCACCAAAACCATTCAAATCCCACCTCCATCTCCCACCTCTCACCACCATCAATCGACCGCCACCACCATTAACCCACCTTCCACCGCCGCCACCATCAACACCTCCACCAAAACCTTAGATCTACAACAATCACCACCACCTCACCAAAACCTTAGATCTGCCTAACCACCACCCGACTCAAACCCCAACGCAGAAACAACGGCGACGGTTCACCACCATCCAACCACTGTTTCACCACCATCGTCACCGCCTTAATGCCGTCTCAACAACCACCCACTACCCCTCCGTTCACCTCCATCCGAGCCGCACCTGAAGACCCATCTGTAGCGCCTCGCTTTTCGAAACTTACTTTAACTAGAAAGATTATTTATGTACCTATTTTGAAAACTTACATCCGTATCGTAATTGTATTCCGCTTCCGTTTTCATAATTCGTAACTTGATTCGTAATAAACGTGACCATCTTATTTAAATTACGCTTGCCTATTTATTTATGTTAATACATTTAAATTCGTGCATTTGTTCGATACATATTAGTGCTTCTCATAAAGAAATACATGACTTTAGACGTCTAATTTAGGCAAACGTTTGATATTACGTTCGTAATACACAACCTATACTTTTAACTTATACAAACTTATTACATACTTTTTATGTCTAAATTAAACATTTATATATAAGCTAAATTTATATGTTTAATAAATTACTTGAACAAATATTGATATTACATGAAATATGATATACATTATACTTTGCAAGAAATCAAGAAAAAACATGAAATGAAAGAATTCTTTTGGCCCATTACTTGCGGCCGGTTTTTGATCTGCCATTGGAGGAGTTGTTTCCAAACTAATTTGTTTAGTGTACACAACAATTTTTTTTTGAATAACTGCATATTATAAATAAATCAAATATGAACAACCACTGCTACTAGCAAGATACTAGAGCAGGGCCACACCTAGGTACAATGGAGTATGATCCCCCAAAATTTACAAATTAGAACACAAACTACACAAATGAAAAACTCCTCCACATCTTCCAGGTTATCTCCCTGTTTCCACCTCTGTTTTTGTACCATAAAAACGAAGAAGTTTGAATCTCCCCAAAAATTTTGTCGACGTACACCCGCTTACCTGAGAAAATCAACTCATTCCGATGTTTCCATATTGACCAACATGCGACGGTTCACCACCATCCAACCACTGTTTCACCACCATCGTCACCGCCTTAATGCCGTCTCAACAACCACCCACTACCCCTCCGTTCACCTCCATCCGAGCCGCACCTGAAGACCCATCTGTAGCGCCTCGCTTTTCGAAACTTACTTTAACTAGAAAGATTATTTATGTACCTATTTTGAAAACTTACATCCGTATCGTAATTGTATTCCGCTTCCGTTTTCATAATTCGTAACTTGATTCGTAATAAACGTGACCATCTTATTTAAATTACGCTTGCCTATTTATTTATGTTAATACATTTAAATTCGTGCATTTGTTCGATACATATTAGTGCTTCTCATAAAGAAATACATGACTTTAGACGTCTAATTTAGGCAAACGTTTGATATTACGTTCGTAATACACAACCTATACTTTTAACTTATACAAACTTATTACATACTTTTTATGTCTAAATTAAACATTTATATATAAGCTAAATTTATATGTTTAATAAATTACTTGAACAAATATTGATATTACATGAAATATGATATACATTATACTTTGCAAGAAATCAAGAAAAAACATGAAATGAAAGAATTCTTTTGGCCCATTACTTGCGGCCGGTTTTTGATCTGCCATTGGAGGAGTTGTTTCCAAACTAATTTGTTTAGTGTACACAACAATTTTTTTTTGAATAACTGCATATTATAAATAAATCAAATATGAACAACCACTGCTACTAGCAAGATACTAGAGCAGGGCCACACCTAGGTACAATGGAGTATGATCCCCCAAAATTTACAAATTAGAACACAAACTACACAAATGAAAAACTCCTCCACATCTTCCAGGTTATCTCCCTGTTTCCACCTCTGTTTTTGTACCATAAAAACGAAGAAGTTTGAATCTCCCCAAAAATTTTGTCGACGTACACCCGCTTACCTGAGAAAATCAACTCATTCCGATGTTTCCATATTGACCAACATGCCACTAGGATAATGCCTTGAATAGCTTTCACCTTCGAGCCTTCTAAACCTTGTCATTATCCAACGTAAGTTGGCGAAAAAAAAAGAACATGTATAAAGTAATCACACTTGCGCCAACATGCACATCAGCCGAAGCAAGGCTGAACAAACATTGGCTAATTCTTTTTGGCTTAATTTCTTTTTATTTATTATTGTTCAACTCCTACCAACTTATATTGATTACCCTCTTAACACTAACCCTAATCCCCATTATAAATACATCATTTTCTCCCACTCTATTCCACTTTCCAACTCCACAAAACACTCGAAATTCACTCTAAATCACTCAAAATTTCCCAGCTTTGAGCAGAAAGTTTAGGTAATTCAAAGTGAGTTCTAGCTCACTTCTTCAACTCTTTTCTTCTTGTTTCTTCTTCTAAAACAGTTGGATAACCTCTAGGAAGGTTTCACAAGTTTGCTTGGGCAAACTAAGGTGAAAGCTCACCATTTTTTAGGTCCAAAGTGCACTTTATTTTCTGCTTGTTTTTAACTTCTTGTATCTTCATGTTTTTGATAGAAACTTGGTGGAATCTTGTTCCCACCAAGCTCTTAGTCTATGGTTGTAGGTTTGTGTTGAGGCGATTCCCATCAAAGTTTTGGGTTCAAACACCCATTTTAATTTCTGTTTATACACGTTAATTGAATGACAAAAGCAAGCACAAGATATCATCTTCCATATGATGAACTTGTAACTTGTGAAATGTGAACAAATGGAAGCCTTGGCATTCCAAACTAAGTTTCACTCCTTCATTTGAACCTTGTATGAACACTCAAAGTGACTTACTAGAATCAAAGTACCTTAGCCACGTCTAGCCCTCCTCACTTAGTTAATTCTTTCCATGATGTGTTGGCACACCCGGGTTGTAGTGCTTAAGCATTGTTAGATAGGTTTATTTTCTTGTTATTCATGACCCTCCGAACCATCTTCATGATGGTCTGTGTAGTGGTGAATCGTATAATGAGGTTTTAACCTCCATGCTTGACATACATGATGCTACATGGTAATCTATGATTGGACTTAGTTTAGGATGTTATTATCACTATATAAATGTTAGGATCTGAGTTTCTTTTTGATTGTGTTTTCGTTTAACAATTGAGAAGATGAACAAGTAAATGCAGCAAAATTAAGATGGAAATAAACTTTGCACACAATAAAACAGGAGAATTGCTTTTCACACACATTTTAGAACCGAATGATTGAATTTATTTCAAGCTACGATTACAATGCATGCATGTAACAAACTCCCCCTCAGCCTGAGCTCACAGTGTTTGTTCGTACAGGAAGAAAAGTGATGAAGAGCTAATAGAACAGTACAGGGTACTGTTCTATTTATAGGCACGCTCAAACCACTGTGGCATCTTTGCTGACGTCACCATGAAAGTGACATCTAACCTCCTAACAAACTCTAACTACTGATCTAATACAAACACTGCTATGCTATCTACTGATTACAATACATTACATAAGAGAGACTAAACTACTGCTTTATCCTTCCACTGTTGTGACTCCAACAGTACTTGATATCTTCAGTAGTGCTTGACCCATAGCAGTAGATTGATCAACAAAGCTTTAGTCTTCATCAGTCTTTAACTTGATCAGCAGTTGTTGTAAAGGATCAGTGGATGGAGGTCATCAGATGTTGAAACCACTTTCAAGGGGAGAGAGTGTAAACATCACATCTGCTTATTTTGGATCCACTGCTCTGATCCAGTTTTGGCTTTAATTATCTGTTCCTCTGATAGGGTTCAATCCCAACAATCTCCCCCTGGAACAGATAATGCCAAAACCCTTTATTATTGTAGATCTTTATTGTCTCATCAGCAGTTCCCTTATCTGACCTTTAAGTTGTAACTCAAAATCTAGGGCATCTGTATCATCTTCATCCCTGCAAAGTGTAAGATCAAGGAGATCCTACAGATCTTCAACACTCAGGCCTAGTGCTTGTTCCCTTGATATTTTCTTCACTCCTCCACTGGATTTGATCAGAGTCAATACGTGGGACTATTTTTCAGTTTTCCACTTTAGTATTTTTGAATCCAATGGGTTTCTTGGGAGATTTTTATTTGATGAGGATTTTGGAGATGATGGCCTGGTGATGACTGACTGAGCAGTGCTTTGAGCTTTAGCAAGTTCAGGAATATCAGCCATCATTTGTTTAAGGACCATTTTTAAAACTTCATCACCAGCTGCTTGATCCTATGGTGTTTCTACATCCATCTGCTTTTGTCTTCTTCTTTGATAGTGGATAGCAGCATGTGGAGCACTGGATTTCTGGACTTGCAGCTTTGGTGCTCTTGTTGAAACCTCTGCTTCAGGATAGTCAGGTTTTTGTGGAATTTTTGGATTTCTCTTTCTTAATTCCTCCAACTTTTTGTAGCTGGCCCTGACTTTGTCTTCTCTCCACCTTGACACTTGATTTTTAGACCCAAAATCAGCAGTGACTAGTTCCTCTTTCATCCTCTTCAGCTCTAGCACCTTGTCAGGTACATTCTTCTTGTATTTTGCCCAATCAGGAGGAGTATGTTTAACCTTGTTTTTTATCATATCTTGAATCCTGGCTGCTTCACTTTCAAGCTCTTGAATAGTCCATTCTTTGTACATGTATTTTTCTCCTTTGTATTTCTTGTAAGCCATGATGTTATCAAGATAGTCTTTTCTCAAGGATTCATCTACTCTTTCTGATAGTTGCTGACATACATTTTTTGCAAACTGCTCCAAGGTTCTGACTTGTGTGAGCAGGAATTGATAATGCCTTTGAATTTCTTTGTCAGACTTTCCTTGTGAATTTCTTTTGGAGATATCATCAACTTGTTGAGCCTTAACTTTCAAGTATTGTTCGATGTTGCTAGGCCTAGGATATCCTTCAACAGATGGTAAACTCCTTTTGGCAGGGTCATCTTCAAAGTAGAAAGATTTGATCTCTTTTCTGACTGCAATAAGCTCTAAAGGATACTGGACACTTGCAGGAGTGATGGTAGTGATTGGTTTTTGAACTTGAGCTGAAGAAAGAGGAACCGGGTTTGGAATAGTAACAAGTGACAAAGGTTGTGAAGATGTTGGTGGTGGTGGAGAATCATCATCTTTCAAAATTATCCTTCTCCTTTTTGGTTTAGGAGAGGCTTGTGGTGTGTTGGTTGGTTCATTGGTGGTGATTTGAGTGGTGGTTATTGTAGTGGAAGTTGGCTGACTAACAGTTGTTGAGACAACTGGTGTTTCAACCACTATTTTCATTATAACTGATGATGTGTCATCAGCTGTCTTCTGCTTTTTGGCAGGAGGTGATGGTGGTTTTGTAGTTGTTTTTGGTGGTGATGTATTTTTTATGGTGGTGGTAAGGCACTGGTTGTGGTGTGTGTTGAAGTGGTGGCAGTTGTTTGGCTAGCAGTTGTTGAAACCACTGAAGTATCAACAGCTGTTGATACAACAAGAGTTTTAACAACTGTTGGTTTGGGAGATTGATGTTTGGAGCTTTTGGTGGGTTTGGGAGTTTGCTTTGTGGGTCTGGATGGTGTGTGTTTGGGTTCCCTCACTTTTCTAGTGGGATTCTTTCTTTTTGGCTTAGGATTTTCATCATCCTTTGGCTCAGAAATACCCTGCTCATTCAGCTCCATAAAAGCTCTTTTCACCTGTTCCCATCTGACATTATCCTTAGCCTCCTTATCCTTTTTTACACTTGCTTTTGCTTCAGCAAGTGCATTTGTGGTAACATCAATCTTTTTGGACCCATCTGGCAAATGGATGTCTGCAAGCATACTATCTTTTTGTGGTTCAATATACAGACCATCTTCATATCCCCTCTTTTTCATCTGCTTTAATTCCTCCCCCTTTTTGGCATTATCCGGTGGTGGGTTATCCACAAAGATAACAGAGGGAGGAGCAGTGCCAGTGGTGTTCAGAATATGGGCCTTGATTGCCTTGATATCTGCCTGAGTGTCTTTAAACCTTGACTCCATGAGATTTCTAATCTTTTGGACTTGAATCTCATGCTGCTGATCAGCTAAGTCTCTTTGATGTTGGAGCAGTGGTTGAAATAAACTCCACAACTCATCTGTAGTAGGAGCATATGATGGAGCAGCTGTTGGAGTTGGTGCAGCAGTGGGTGGTACCTTGTGAACTTTCAACAACTGTTGTAGCATGTCTTTGATTTCTTCAACAGATGTATCCAATTTATCAACTCTAGCCGTCAATTCTTAGTACATTAAACCATCACCCAACTTAATAGGATCATCTGATTTCCAACATTCAGTGGTTGTAACAGTGGTTGACTTAGGGAATGTATCCCAATTGGTAAAATTATCCACTGATGCCCCTTTGTCTTGGAACTGGGGACTTCTTCCTTCAAATTGAGAAACACTTTTTAGTAAACCAGTGAATACTGGATAAACAAGAGTTCCCAGAGAAGAAATTGCCTTCAAGGAAGTCTTATTAATGTAACCACTATCCAAATGCAAACCAGTGGGTTCAGCACTTGTAGTGGCTGCTTCACTTGAACTACCACCAAGAGTTACTTGTAACTCAAGGGGTGTAACCTCCTCAGGTGTTGTTGGTGGGTTTGTAATGATTGGAACATCAGACCCAGTCACTTGTTGAGGTATGTTCTCATTGACAGGTGATTGAGAAGGACTAGTTTGTGCCTGATTCAAATGAAGAGCATCCAACAATATTTTTGTTTGTGGGGGAATTGTGGCAATGAGTATGGGTGTAGAAAGAGAATTTGCCCCGGGCTATGGGCTATGGATGATGGAAGCAAGTGATTCCAGAGCATCATATTGTGGTGTCCCTGTTCTTACAACCTGATCTTTTTCAGAAGAAGCAGGAGGAGTTTGAGGCATGGGTTGAGATCTTTCTACCATCTGCTGTGAGGAAGTAGCACCAGTGGTTTCTGGTGACTTTTGTTTTGTCACTGGCAGTTGCTCTGGGATCTCATCTTCTAGAGTTGCCTTTTTTGTAGGTTTGGGGGTCTTCTATGTTTTCTTTTGTCTTGGCTTTTTGGTGATTTTAGGTGTGGGTTTCACAGCAGTTGTTTTGCTGCTGTTATCACCTAGAGCAGTGGGCTCAGCAGCAGGTGCCTGAGGAGCAGTGGTAACTGCTAAATTATGCTCAGGAGCCTCTGCTTTTGTTTTGGAAGGTTTTGCTAATCTTGTAAAAGTTTCAGCAGTTAAGCTGTTTATTTGAAAAGAATCACCTTGGGTGATCACATGAGCATCACCTTTTCCAAATTTCATTTGAAAATAATAGCTCAAAAACCTTAGAAACAGTAAAAATGCTTTGCTAGTAACATTTTTAACCAGGTCATCAAAGATCTCCTGTGAATAGTTAAAATTTTCATTTTGTAAAATAGCATAACCAAGGTATTGGATCTTTAATGGTATTTCGTTAAAAGCAGTTGTTTTATTTGAGACACACATCAAGAGGGTATGGAATAAAAATCTTGTTGCAGGAGGAAAGTTACCTTTTTGTAAGGTATCCCTTCTCATTTCTTCTGCATACCCCCTTTCAAGAAAATCAATTTGATACTCGCTTTTAGGAAAAGAAGTTTTACCTTGCTGATCATCAAGCTCGAATATCTCTGAGATGGATTGTGGTGTGATTTTGACTGTTTTACCCTTTAGAGAGGAATTTATGGCTATGATGTCTTCACCTTGAGTTTCAAGAGTGGCATTTTTCCAAAATTCTCTCTGAGTTTTCAGGTAAATTGGAGCATCCGCAGTCAACAAAGTTTTGTACTTTGAAGATGACATGGTATCAATGATGGAATTGTAGGTTTCGATTTTGCTTGGTTTTGTCAAGAGACCCAAGTAATTGTGAGATGCTTTGTATGGAATTTCGATGACTGTTTCAGTGGGTTTTTCAGATGATGAGGACTTTGATTTTGTCATTTTGAAGAAGAAGAATGATGAATGAATTGAGAAAGATGGATGATAACTACTTTGAGAAAGGAATTTTTATGAATTCGATTCGACAGTAAAAACCCTATTTGGGGGTTTTGCCCGGGGTTTTATACAGGAAAAAGTGAATGCTAACGTGGCAGCGGTTACAAAAAGATCTGACCGCTATGTACTGTCCACGTGCCATCCCCTGATGAGTAATGGAAGACAGTTGTTTTATGAAACCACTGCTGGAGCAATATCAGTGGTTGTAACAGTTCAATGAAAACAGTGGGTGATTTTAACTATCAGTGGATAGCTTATCAGTGGTTGAAAACACTGATTTTGAACAACAGTGATTACCAAGGAAATAAGAGAACAGGGATTGACTTTCAGTAGTGGACAGCAATAAACAGAACAGATGTTTTAGCAAAACAGTGGTTATGGCAGACTTTTAAGGATTTAATGAAAAATTCATTTTTAGCTATTTTTAAGGATGGATTTTTGATTTCCTGAAAAAAATTTATTGCTTTTATTCATAGAAAAACAGGATTTTTCCTGTTATTCTATGTTCAGCATGCCAATCCTAGGGATCAAGCTTTCAAAGGTGGATGTGTCTAATGCTTTGGTTAGCACATATGCCAGCTGATCTTTAGTTGGAACATGGTGCAGAGAAATCAAACCTTTTTCATAGCAATCCCTCAAAAAGTGATGTCTGATATCAATGTGCTTGGTGGTTGAATGGGAAACTGGATTTTTGATGATATTTTTTGCTGCCTGGCTGTCCAACATGAGTGGTGTCTTTAGGGCAGTGATACCAAAATCCAGCAACTGATTTTGAAGCCAAAGCAGTTGGGCTGTACAGCTTGCAGCAACTATATATTCTGCCTCAGCAGTGGATGTGGAAACAGCTGCTTGCTTTTTGCTTTGCCAAGACACTAAGCAATTGCCTAGGAATTGGCACCCTCCTGATGTGGACTTCCTTGTCTTGTCACATCCAGCAAAGTCACTATTTGAGAAACCTGAAAGCTTGATATTTCCATCAGCTGGATACCAGATACCAAGTGTGGGAGCACCTTTTAGGTATCTGAATATCCTTTTTACAACAATAAGGTTTGACTTTCTAGGGGCTGATTGGGATCTTGCACAAACACATGTTGCAAACATGATGTATGGCCTAGATGCAGTTAGGTACAATAGGGACCCAAGCATGCTTCTATATAACGTTTGATCAACCAAATCATCCTTTTCATCAGACATGACTATTTTATTTGTGGCAATGGGTGTACTGCATGGTTTACAATCATCCATTTCAAAATTCTTTAAAAGTTCTTTGGCATATTTACCTTGATGAATGAAAGTACCATTTTGCAATTACCTTACTTGGAGACCAAGAAAGCACTTGAGTTCACCCATAGCACTCATTTCAAACTCAGCTGTCATGAGTTGCCTAAACTCTTCACACATTTTATTACATGTGCTTCCAAAAATGATGTCATCCACATAAATCTGGACAATCATCAAGTCTTTCCCTCTCCATTTTAAAAACAATGTTTTATCTATTTTACCTCTTGTGAAACCAATGGAAAGTAGAAAGGTGGAAAGAGTTTCATACCATGCTCTTGGTGCTTGTTCCAGGCCATACAAAGCTTTATTTAGCTTGTAGACATGATTTGGATTAAATGGATCCTCAAAGCCTGGAGGTTGACAAACATATACCTCTTCTTGAATCTTACCATAGAGGAATGCACATTTTATATCCATTTGATACACCTTGATGTTGTGGTTGACAGCAAAGGCCAGGAATAGTCTGATAGCTTCTAATCTTGCTATAGGGGTAAATGTTTCATCATAGTCAATGCCCTCTTCCTGTCTGAACCCTTGAACCACAAGCCTGGCTTTATTCTTGACAACAATACCCCTTTCATCAGTTTTATTTTCGAAGACCCACTTTGTGCCAATAGGACTCACACCCTCTGGCAGTGGTACAAGCTCCCAAACTTGTTGTCTTCTAAACTGTTGGAGCTCCTCTTGCATGGCTTCTACCCAGCTGTTGTCTTTTAGTGCCTCTTGGTACTTGACTTGCTGATGGAGAGATAGGAAACCAACAAAAAGACAGATGTTTTGGGATTGACTTCTTGTGAGCACCCCTTTACTGATGTTGCCAATGATTTGGTTAGGTGGATGAGACTTCAAGAAGATCAGATCTCCTTTGTATGGAACAATGGCATTTGTTGGTGAGGGCTGTAGATGTGAATCATCTGAGCTAACCACTGCTGGTGACTTTGATGATCCAGTAGTGGCTTCAAATGGAGGTGGAATAGGAGGAAGTGGTGTGGACACATGCTGACTTTTATCCACTGTTTGGGGACTTTTATCAACAATGTTTGATGATGTGGAAGCAGGGGTTGATGGGCTACTTTGGTTAACAACTGTTGAGGTAGCAGTGGTTGAACTTTGACCGCTGTTTTGAACATCTGCTGTTCTACCATTTGATGCAGACTTTTGTTGTGGAATGATGATTTCATATCCAAAGACTGATGAAGTATTTTCTGATGGACCTGCACTGTTAGTCTTGACAGCAGTATTTTCAAAAGTGAATTTATCAAGATCAAACAATTCTGCAGGGTTTGCTAGGATTTTTAATGATGAAATTTCATTGAACTTAACATTCAAAGTCTCTTCCATTGTCTTAGTCCTTGTGTTAAACACTTTATAGGCCTTAGCAGTGGTTGAGTATCCCAGATGGTAACCACAATCAATTTTGACTGCAAACTTTGAGATAGAATCTTTTAAGTTTAAAATGAAGCATGGGCAGCCAAAAACTTTGAAATATGAAATTAATGGCTTTATTTTATACAGTAGGTCATAGGCAGTCTTTTGATGCCTGGTGTTGATTAAAACTCTGTTTTGGACATAGCAAGCAGTGTTTACTGCTTCTGCCCAAAAAGTTAATGGCAAACCTGAATCTGCAAGCATGGTTCTGGCAGCCTCAATCAAAGTCCTGTTCTTTCTTTCAACAACCCCATTTTGTTCTGGTGTTCTTGGAATGTTGTACTGCCTTACAATTCCTTTTGACATACATAAATCATCTAACTCCTTATTTCTGAACTCTGTGCCATTGTCACTCCTAAAGGTTTTTACTAGAAGATCAAACTGCTTTTCAACCTGTGTAACAAAGTCTTGCAGAATGCCTGCAGTCTCATCTTTGGAATGTAAAAGGTAAGTCCATGTAAACCTAAAAGTCATCAACAATAACCAACCAATATCTTTTCTTCCTAAAACTCATGACTTTAACTGGGCCAAACAAATCCATATGAAGCATTTGCAAACATTTGGTTGTTTTGGACTCTTCAATTGATTTGTATGAGCTTTTATGTTGTTTTCCTTTTAGGCAGGAAACACAATGCTCAGGACAGGTGAACAGTTTTTGAGGTAAACCTCTTACTAACCCCTGTTTGGATATAGCAGTGATTGTCTTGAGATTTGTGTGCCCCAGTCTCCTGTGCCATAATTTTGTCTCTTTGTTAGAGGCATCTGAGAACAGACAGGCATCAGTCCTGGGGCTCTCTTTTGACATATCAACAACATAAACATTGCCACTTCTTTGAACAACAAGTTGAGTTTTTCCATTTTTTTGTTATTTCTTCAATCTTTTTAACCATTTATGGTCCAACAATCCTACAACAATCCTTTGTGAAGAATGAGCCGTAGCCTTTATCACTCATTTGAGAGACACTCAAAAGGTTGAATTTTAGATTGTCTATTAGATTGACATTTTCAAACTTAACTTTACCAGATTGAACTGTACCGGACCCCAGAACCTTCCCTTTACTATTATTGCCAAAGGATATATCACCCCCTCCATGGATTTTGAAATCTTTGAGTAGCGCTTTACATCCTGTCATGTGCCTGGAGCCTCGACTATCTACATATCAAAGACTATCTAAGCATACAGAAGCTCCCTGCACATGAAGTAAAAGGATTAGTTCATTAGGGTCTCCAATATTGGCTTTGGATAGGGTCTCAACAGTGTCTGTGTTAAGTTTAGGTAGATGGACAGTGGTTAGGTTAGGGGTTTGAACATTTTTGGGAATGTTTTTCTCTAACCACTGTTGGGGGTCTTGCCCAATCACCTGCTGATAACCAAAAGGATACCTGTTCACTCTTGGTTTAGAGGGTTTTTGTACACCTCATAAACATGTGGGATCCTTTGGTATGATGGTTGACCTTTACCTCAGCGGTATTGGTTAGCAAGGGGTGCATAAGTCACCTGAACATCTCTTTTGACAGAGGTTTGGTTCAGCTGTTTGGTAATAGCTAACAGCTGTTTGAACTGCCACAAATAGTGGTTGATTTTTGGTGAATTTGACAGATGATGTTGATGAACTCAAGGATGTTTTTGCAGTGTACTCATTCCTTTTTACATCAAAGGATTTGATATACACACATTCCTGAGTTTTGTAGTTTGATTTACCATAGATGGTGCAGCTCTCAGCAGATGCAATGACACTAGTTTTCTTGATATCATATGCTTTTAGATGAAAACAATCTTTTGTTAGATGATTCTTCTTTTCACAGAAATCACAAAACAGGTTTTTAACTTTTTCTCTTCTTTTCTTCTTCTCAGACTCCATAGCAACAGAGTTTTGAACTACTGTTGGGATGTCTTTGAGAGGAATGACCTTTGCTTTAGGAGCTTTTACACCATCAGTGATTGTGAAGTCCATTGGTTTGAAGTTTTCAAGGATGTCACACTCATCAGACCATGTGGGTTTAAATTGGTATTTCTCAATTTCCTCAAAAGTTAAGGATCCCATAGATCTTTCCAGAGTGATCTTGTTACCAAGTTTGTCAGTGATTTTAACTTCTTGGCCATCCTAGTTTGTGGGAATGATTTCAACAGTGGATTGAACAGAATCTTTTAAAGCATTGTTTTCAATTTCATCATGTTTTCTAAAACCAACACCAAACTTCACATTGCTTTTGATCTGTTTTTCAAGCATGACCTCATAACCTTTGCAAGATTCCACCCATTTTTCACAAGTGATTTGGGTGGATTCCAACTCCTTTTTGCAAACCTGGTATTTTTCTACCATTGTTTGGAGTTGGTTCTTGGTTATGCTTTGCTCTTCTTTTAAGCTGCAGATTTCTTTATCCTTTTCAGCCAATTTGTTTTTAAGTTCTTTTAAAGACTTCTCAAATTTGACTTCATCAGTTAACACCCTATCCCTAAGGTTTTCATTCACCTCTTTAATGTTTGCAAATTCTATGATGTATTTGTCTGAACACAGATTTTCAAGAACCTGAGACGATACCTTAGCTGCAGCCATCATGGCACAATCACAAGTATGCTCTTTCTCATCAATCACCTTCTCTTCCTTCTCACCATGTTTCTTCTCTTCTTCTTCTTCAGACCAGGGGTCAGACAATGGTTCAATCAGGGATTCTGAATTTTCTCCTAGCAGTATTTCATCAGCAACAACAGTAACCACTGCTTCAACAACTTCATCCACGGTTTCAGCACTTGTCTGCCCTTTTTCAGCATCCAGCTCTTCTGGTATTGACTCTAATGCCATAAGACAAAATTCATCATTAGAAGTATCATTAGTAACATAGAGTGCAAAATTTTCATCACCAAGTTCATCAGGCATACTGCTCCAGTCAACAAAGCCTTGGGTAAAGAAGCTTTGTTGATCTGGTTGAACCACTGCTGGAGCAGCTTGTTGTGGTGCAACTGGTTGCACTTGAACCTGAGGTACAGGAGCTTGGACATACTGAATTTGAGGGACAGTGGTTTGAACATAATGCACAGGAACAGGGTTTGCATAATGAGCAATGTTTACATGGGCAGCAGGGGTATAATGGGAATAGTGCACAGTACTTTGGTTTTGTGGTCTAGGATTTGAGCTAGGATGAGTGACAATTGGACCAGTGGTTTGACTCCTACATTCCCTAGCAAAATGACCTAGCCTATTGCACTTATAGCACTTGATCTTTGACTTATCCAACCCCACTTTTAAATTCCCATGTAACCCTGGGAATTTTCTCCCTGTCCTTTTATAAAATTTGCTTGTTCTTACACTAAGCAAAGCCAATTGATGCAGAATGTCCATTTCTTCAAGATCAGTTGGATCAAAGTGCTGTAAGTCATTGAGTTCAAAGCACAGATTATCTGAGTTCTGGCTTTCTCCATTTGCTGTGAAAGCAAAGTTGGATGAGTGAGGATCAGAGTTGAAATTTCCACTAGCAGTTATGTCAATAATCTGATCCTTACTACTGCCAGACTCTTCTTGACCCAACAGAGCTGTGTTGCCAAATGAATAGTCATCTGCAACTTTACCAGACTTTTGCAACTTCTTTTTCTGGTTCAACTCCCTTTCATAGGTCAGGAGTCTACCATGAAGTTAGGTCAGTGTCAGATCTTTAAACTCAACAGAATTTCTAGTCACAAAAGCAATTGTATCCCATTTTTCAGGTAGTGATCTAAAAAACCTACTATTTTGTGTAGATTTAGCAAATTCAACTTTAACAAGCCTTAGCTCACTAATGAGACAACTAAATCGCACAAACTGTTGGGTTAATGATTCACCCTTGATGTGACAAAAGGTTTCATACTGTTGATTCAGAATTTCCCTGTTATTTTCAATTACTTCTTCAGTTCTCCCAAATTGTTCCTTAAGTACATCCCGTAACTCCTTGGCACTGTTACAGTGTAACAGCCCAGCATATATTTCATTGGGTAATGCAGATGCAATGATGCTAAATGCTTTGGCATCGAGTTCGAACTTTTGAAAATCAGTTTCAGTATAATTTTCAGGGTTTTTAGGTTCGAACTTCTTTGTATCCTCAGCACTTGGCACCATAGGAACATGTTGTCCAAAAACAACAGATCTCCAACATCCGGTATTCTGTTGAGCAAGGATGTGACCCATCCTTCTCTCCCAGATGTTGTATTCATTTCGTTTCAACATGGGTGGTTTGAAAAGTGAACCGATGTTATTCTTAGCATCTTGTGATTGTGACGTCATCCTGGTTGTTTTACAGGCACTGATTAATCAACTTTGATGGTGATTAAACCTTGTTCTGTTTTTCAACAAAACGAACAACTATCAGTATCAACGATTGTGAGCTGAACTATTTATGTCAAAATGATTGTTAGGTCAAATTTGACTGTCCGAGCTCTGATACCAATTGTTAGGATCTGGGTTTCTTTTTTACTGTGTTTTCATTTAACAATTGAGAAGATGAACAAGTAAATGCAGCGGAATTAAGATGGAAATAAACTTTGCACATAATCAAACAGGAGAATTGCTTTTAACACACATTTTCACATAGAACCGAATGATTGAATTTATTTCAAGCTACGATTACAATGCATGCATGTAACAAACTCCCCCTCAGCCTGAGCTCACAGTGTTTATTCGTACAGGAAGAAAAGTGATGAGGAGCTAATAGAACAGTACAGGGTACTGTTCTATTTATAGGCATGCTCAAACCACTGTGGCATCTTTGTTGACGTCACCATGAAAGTGACATCTAACCTCCTAACAAACTCTAACTACTGATCTAATACAAGTACTGCTATGTTATCTACTGATTATAATACATTACATAAGAGAGACTTGTTGGACCGGTTTTGAATCCGAAACGATTGCGAAACGTACGTATAACGTGCGGAATCCGTACACGAACGCGACCTAAAACACGTGATGTAATATAAACGTGATTCTATATCATATATGATAATGTCAAGTACCTTGAATCACTATGACAACACTTTCTCTCTCTAGATTCTCTCTCTAGATCTAGAAACCTCTAAGTGACAAATGTGACAAAAGTTCTAAAACAAAGGCATTAGCCTCCTATTTATAGGCCAAGGGATTAATGAGGAATCTCATTAATTACAGTTATGCCACCTTGCCTTTTTGACTAACTATCACTAAATATAACAATGTAAATCTCTTCTGTTTCTCGCTACGGCTCGGATTGACGAAGGCTATAGACATGAATGTACTAACAGACTCCCCCTTGGATATTGCCGCAGTCAATCTCGTAGCGTCTTGTCTTTTTCTCTTTGAGTCTTCTTGAGACTTTAACACGTCTTCATCAACGTAGACTCTCTTTTGATTGAACGGAATCCCCGTGGATCTGTTTTTAGCTTCAGCTCCCCCTTTCGGTTGGACTCTTTTTCTTCATCAGGCTCCCCCTTTCGTCAAGCTTCCGTGCTTTTGGATCGACACCTTGCTTTCCAGTTACAAGCTCTTCCAGAAACGATACCTGGATCTTTGCACGCTTCTGTTTGCGTTGAGCTCGTCTTCAGACTCCCCCTTAGACTCGGCTTTCGGGATCGTAATCTGGATTTTTCCTGCAATCACTCATACACTTATAAGTAACAACGTTTTGAACATTCAATTAAATTCTCTAATTCACTCCCCCTATCAACAAACTTTATAGATATGGCAGTGTTAAAGAATCCAACTCCCTCACAGTTAATCATCCAAGTTCAAACTAATGACCTTGGAGATATCACAAACTGTTTTTGAAAATTTTTGATTTTAAATCAAGTATCAAATTAATGAACTTGTTTTATTTTCAGAAACACAATCAGCTTTCTTAGATTTTGAAACTCAGCAACTCAGACATCGGTTGTCGAAAATAACGCAGAAATCAAAATCTTTTTGTATTTTCTGAAAATATAAAGCAGTAAAGAAATATATACAAACATATTTACAAATAATATTATTGTTTGAGTATGCAACAGAGGATCATATCAGTTTTTGACAAGTCACAAGTACCGTTGAGCTTTGTTACACATTAAGAATTAAACAATTCACATAGACTGTTTCTAAATTCTCACACAATTTTCAATTTACTCAGGATACTATTTAGATGTCTTATGAACTTAGCTCATTCATGTGTCCCACCTTTTGAATATACTCCCGTATCCAGAATCTCAATATTAAGACACACAGGTGATTGTACTAAAATGACGTCTGTACATAAATTAGGATATGCGAGAACTGAGGGATCTCAGGTCGATACTTCCGTATGCGCAGAGAGATATCAGCTTCGACTTTGGTATGTCCCCTTTAGAGGATCTTTTTGCTACAACAGATGATTATCAATTTTATTGTCTAATCAACTGAGGGTTAATGCTGTGTTTCAAGCATTTCAGGCAAAGCATTATCCAAGGACTAGGTCAGAACTTCCGTTCAGCAGAAGTCCCGGAATAATACCCCAGATATCACTGAGTATAAAGACCTAGTATCCCAGAATATGGGACCTTTCAAATGAGATTTTAGGGGTTACCTATATATCCAAGTAGTGTTCCCCACGAAATAAGTAAGTATTTGAATTTAGGTTTATATCCTGAAAAAGTTTACTAAATGTACAAAAACCTATCGGCATATCATCAGTGAGATTGTTTAACGCCATTTAATCATTACATTTTTTAGCATACTGTAACTGTCTACTGATGTACTATCATTTCCTCTTTTTACGCAACAACTCAAATTTTTGAATTTTATCATGTTTTTGTATTTTTCAAATTTTCTAATGTTTTTGTATTTTCTGACAATTTTTCTCCCCCTAAAATGCAAAACCATTAAAAGAAATTTGACAACACGATGTTGATAGCTTTGTCTCGCCATCCATGTTCTGCTAATCATGCACTGAATCATACTAAAATCAGTAATTACCCCCATGATTTACAACACATTGATTTTTACAGTCTGAAAACCATTTTTCAATCTGATGAATGTAATCATGTTTGTTCAGTCGTGAGGGTTTCGGCGTATTCAATCAACACTTATTTTTGTAATTTTCTATTTTTGACAAGAATTAAAAACAAACATGTTTTTGGTTTTTCAAATTTAACAAACTAAAACATATTTTTGGTTTTTAATTTTTCAAATTTTTAGGATTTTGAAATATTGTTTATTTATGTACAGAAAAACACATAAACTCCCTGTTTCAACCAACACAGGGTCCAGCAGCCTCTGCTTCCTCTTCATGTGCCAGGCTGCTCCAACTTTCAATCTTACAATCTTCAGAATTCTTGAGCATCTGCACATTCAAACTTTATCAAATACTACACAATAATTTTCATTCACTAAAGATGCTGATTCATGCTTCGCGATAAAGGAAGCTCCGGCAATTCAAATTGTTTAATCAAACATTGTGTCCACCCAAGCCTCATCAGCCTTGGGTGTAACCTTGACTCTAGCAACCTGAATCTTAAAGTTTTCAGCTTTGAGTGGTGGAAAATTTGCATTATAATAAATTGAAATTGAATCCTCAGACGTTTTCACCTTAGAAGTCGAACTTATTGTTTCAGTTTTTAGTTTCCAAATTTGTTTTTGTTTCTCAGTTTTCATTCCAACATTCTCATCTTTTATCAAATCAACACATTTCTTAACAGACCATGTCTGACCTTTTGGTGTTCCTCGTTTGTAAAAATGTGAATCTTTTTGAACACTTTGGTTTTGAACAACAACTTTTGGTTTCCAAACCTCTTGGGGTTTTGTCATATCAACTGATGTTTTCCAACTTTGTGTTGTTCTGAATCTGGGTGTGTGAGAATTCCAAGTCTGTTTTGAATCAAACCTGTTCAGATTTAATTTCCAATTTTGATTGGAAGCAAACTTGTTTGTGTTGTACCTCCAAGTTTGTTTCGAATCAAATTTGGTTGACCTTTGTCTCACAGTCTCAGATTTTTGTTTCTCAGCATCAATCTTCTTTTGATCAACATCCACAGGTTTTAGATTTGGACACTTTCGTGCAAGATGTCCTTTTTGATCACATTTGAAACATGTTCTCATGGACACATCTTTAACCTGTGGTTGTTGCTTTTTCTTTTGTGCCTCAAACTCAGCATTAGACTGCCTCATTTTGAGTTCTTTTTCTTCAGCTAAACTGTTTCCTTGAACAAAACTCATTTTTTCTTGATAATTTGGCGTCACATTTTTCTTCCAATTTTGTTTCCTTTTATAACCCAACCCAGCCTTTATGTTCTTCTTTTTGACACCCGGTTTGTTATAAAAAGTTTTGTGACCTTTACCAGCAAATTTTGAAATCTCAGATTTTTCAATCTCAACCATTTTGAAAACCTGATCAACTTTATCTGAAATCACATTCTGAATCGGGAATACAACATCTAAGAATAATTTGTCTGATCCAATCATGGTATAAACCAATCCCTTTGAATCATCATTCAAATTTTTCTTGGATTTTGTGTTTTTTAGATATCCATCATGAAAGTTTCCCTCATTTTCATCTTGTGATTCAGTTTTACCTGTATCAACCGACTCTTCGTGAAAAACGCTTTCAACAACCTTACCTACCACCCCTGAATCACTGATATCATCAGATTTGGTGTAAGTCACATCGATGTTATCGGGTAACTGGTCAACCATGTTGATTACTTTTTCCACTTTTTCGCCATCATAGAATGTATAATTATTCTCCAACGGTGGTGGAACTTGATGGTATTCAGACCCTATTCCCTTTTTGTTCTTTTCAGACTCTTTCTCATCGGGTGTGATGTTGAAAATACGTTCCAGAATATATGAAGATGAATGATAGCTTTGCAATTTATTGACCAACTTTTCTTTGTCTGCCAATTCTTGTTTAAGCTTAGCAACATCATCAATATATTGGTTTAACACTCTTTGTTTATCTTCGAATCTAGCTTCAAGAAATTTAGTGTTTCTTTGACAAGCACACAATCTATCATCTAGACTTTTGACTTTGCTTTTTAAAGTTTCATATGCTTCTTTTACAGTATCATATGACAATTTCATTACATCATATTCTTTTTGCAACTCTTGAATTTTGATGTCTTTTGGAACACATTCGTTGCAATCAACTGAACACTTTTCTTTTAATTTCTTGTTTTCTGTTTCAAGATCATCACATTTTTGTTTCAATTTTTCATTTTCTTGTTTCAAAAACTTTTCAGATTCAATCATCTCATGACATTTTTCTTTGAAAATTTGTTCTTTTTTAGTAAACTCAATGTCTCTGTTATTAAACTTTTCATCTTTCTCAATACAAGCACTGCACGTTTCCATGCATTTCTTGCATTGTTGTTCAGCTTCATTATCAGTTTTAACAGAAGTATCAGTTTGACTAATTACCTCAGTGACTGGCACAGTGGTTTCCTCTGCTTTCTGAATCTGATCTTCTTCAGCCACTTGCATTTTCTCTTCAACAACTTCCTCGACTTTCCCTTCAACCTTCTTCACCTCATTCACCATCTTCTCATTCTCAGTCACAATTTCTTCAACTGTCTTCTTCTTTTTCTTTTCCAGACTAGCAAATATCACCTTCCAAATACCTTCTTCAACCTGCTCTTTGTACCTTGGAATCTCCCTAAGGCCTTTGCACCAAACACTCACAGTAGGTATAGCCGCAACTAATGCATCAAGATCAACCGTCTTTGGATCAACCGTCGGGTTTCCTTGAGGATCAACATAGCATTCTTTCTCTTTGCTCCACCTGCCAGCTCGCGTTGCTTCTTTGTAAGCATCATACACATCATCCAATCTCAGACGTGCATGTCTTTCTTCACGAGTAAGTGTTACTTCAGCAGTCATTGCTTTAGTCTTCAAACCTTGAATATCTCGAATTACAAGAATCAAACAAATAACAAGATTAGTTCAAATACTGACAATCAACTAAATCGGATAGGTATCCGATCAAGTGAGTCAACAAAAATAACAGAATGAATATGTGACAATGGATCGGGTGGGGATCCGCTTGGGCGAGTATCCGATGCTTTGACCTCTTGTGAGTTAGAATAGAATTTAAACCGTGTGACACAGAATTCGCTTTCAAACTAGCTTGACCCTTTCAAATGGCTTCGTAATCTGAAACTAATGAACTAAATCACATGGGCCTTAACTTCAATATCGCGTCAACACTTTGGGCCTCAAACAAAATGAAATAACATGAGCTGTGACTTGGGCCGCCAATTTCCACTAACCAACCCGATGACTTTGAACAACAATTATAATTTTGGGTCAATCCTTCCAATTTCAGTATACCCTATGACTAGCCGACAACAATTTTGATCAAAATCTTTGTATCTTGGGCCGTTCAATCTGTCTTGTGATTGATTTTTTTTTTTACTCAATTCACATGCATTGAGCCGCAAAAAAATTACCCAAAATGATTTAATGTAAACAAACAACAACTCCACCAACTACACTTCTATTGGACCGATTTTAAGCCCACCACTTTATTCCTATTGGGCCAATTTCTTTTAGTGGACTGTTACCACTTTTAAATGTGAGCTAATGATGACTAACAATCAATTCTAGATGTGGTGCTATTGGACTAATATGTAAACCAATTGTCTACCTTAATTTTTTATACTATCACATGAAGATTGGCAGCTAACAATTATCACTTGACCTCAAAATACTATATGGCAGCTAACAAACAACTTTAATAGGACCGTTCCTTTTGTTAAATGGGCGGCAACTTGTGGTTGGACCTTTAAACTAACAATCACCTGCACACTTTTGTAAAAAGAACCCCTAAAACTGACCGACTTATCCTATAGGACCAACAACTATTCAGCAGATGCTGATTGGACCGACTGTTTCAACAATTCAAAACAACACTTTTCAAACGGAATATATTCTCAAACGGTCACACCCTTAAACTGTCATGCAATTTTTCAAACGATCAGTAAGAAACTTCAAACGGCCATCAAAGTTTCAAACGATGGTTTATACTTTTCAAACGGAATGATACTTACAAACGACAGTTTCAAACGATAGCCTTGTTTCAAACGATAATTCAAACGGAACCTGTCATTTCAAACGATAGAACTTGATTTTAAACGGAACATGTCATTTTCAAACGGTATGGTGTTTTCAAACGATATGTTACAATTTCAAACGGTCACGCGCTGTTCAAACGGAATCGGATCAAAAAATTCGAATATCTCTTAAACGACTTGGAGTTTCGATCTGAAACTTGGTAGGGTTGTAGATCAGGTCTATACGCACAACATATCCAAAAATCAGCTGAAACGGACCGTGGAAACCTGTTCAATTTGACGATTTTCAGTAGAAAACGTGAAAAATATGAAATAGATGAAGAAATCTATGAAATTCAGATCTGAATCTGATAATCTTCTGCTCGGAAATGTGTGATAGATCTGTGCAATCGAGCTCCTGCTCTAATACCACTTGTAGGACCAGTTTTGAATCCGAAACGATTGCGAAACATACGTATAACGTGCGGAATCCGTACACGAACGCGACCTAAAACACGTGATGTAATATAAACGTGATTCTATATCATATATGATAATGTCAAGTACCTTGAATCACTATGACAACACTTTCTCTCTCTAGATTCTCTCTCTAGATTTAGAAACCTCTAAGTGACAAATGTGACAAAAGTTCTAAAACAAAGGCATAAGCCTCCTATTTATAGGCCAAGGGGTTAATGAGGAATCTCATTAATTACAGTTATGCCACCTTGCCTTTTTGACTAACTATCACTAAATATAACAATGTAAATCTCTTCTGTTTCTCGCTACGACTCGGATTGACGAAGGCTATAGACATGAATGTACTAACAAGACTAAACTACTTCTTTATCCTTCCACTGTTGTGACTCCAGCAGTACTTGATATCTTCAGAAGTGCTTGACCCATAGCAGTAGATTGATCAACAGAGCTTTAGTCTTCATCAGTCTTTAACTTGTTCAGCAGTTGTAAGTCAGCAGTTGTTATAAAAGATCAGTGGATGGAGGTCATCAGATGTTGAAACCACTTTCAAGGGGAGAGAATGTAAACATAACATCTGCTTATTTTGGATCCACTGCTCTGATCCAGTTTTGGCTTTAATTATATGTTCCTCTGATAGGGTTCAATCCCAACAATAAACTATACGTAACTATATAAAACATGGTTGACTTTGTTACTTACTAATATATCTATGATTCTAAGTTACTTGTTATGATTCTAGTGGGCAATTTGGGACCCATGAAACCACATAGACATAGTGTCATAAACAAGCACTTAGGATTAGATATTACTTTCGTATACATACTTTTGATACTTAATTACTAAATCCCGAAACTTATCACTTCCTAAACATCATGTAACCTTACCATTAAATCCTTATTCTCCAACAACTCGTCTCTCATGGATAATCGGAAAGCATGTGCAATATTGTGAGTATACTTGACCCATCTTACCGTTTTCACACTTTTTGGGTGTAACATGTTTATACTTACAAAAATACACTTAACATACTTTTATGCAATCATACATACAAACAATCCAATACATGCTTACTGTTATGTTATGCTTGATTCGTATTTTCTGGGTTAGTACGTTTTGTGATAAACTTGTCATTAACTTCGTATGAGCCTACCTTAACATATATAGCGCTATAGGAGTAACGCACCGCCTGTGAACATTGGGTTATGTTAAGAGCTTATTTGCGTGAACTTTGGTTTGACTTTTATATTCACATGCCGGATTATATGTTAATCTTGATAACTAGGTTTGCCATGTGGATTGTTCTTTGTTCATACACATTTTATACTTATATGCTAGTACGATCAAATTTGTATACTTGCCAATACTTTTGTATTGAACTATACTTTAAAACATGTTGCAGGTTTATGATGATGTTGATGAGGCATGGAACTTAGTAGGATGCCTAGAAACGCATTTTTAAACTTTTATATTTGTTGTATTGTAATTCATTTGTTTCAACTTGTTGTATTTCCTTTTCAAATGATGTAATTTGATTCTTTTAGCAATGGAATGAAATTTATCATTAAATACTTGTCACAATTATAGCGTTATGTGAAATGAGTAATCTCGTTTTCGTCTCACTCCGATGTTTTCACCATCGGTTGGGGTCTGGCAGATTGGTATCAGAGCCATAACTATAGGGAATTAGAAAAATTGCCATGCTTTTGACCTAGTCTATAATTAAGCACCATACTTGACCATTCTTGATTTATGTGCTAATTTCTTCAAACATCATTTATGTGTTAATTTCTTGAAACATCTTTTATGTGCTAAATTCTTGAAATGCCTTTTATGTGCTCATACTTGTTTTTACTATTTCAAAACATACTCCTTTCCTAAGGCATTTTACACGATCATGTTAAACTCGAAAACACTCATATTATACAAACGAGTCGACTTCACCAAAATAGGCGTGAAACCCACAATTTGGTGAACAACTCTCAATCCACTTATTCTTTTTACACAAAATTCGCCATCAAGTTAGGAGTGAAATCCTCACCTTGATGGAGAATTTCCATTCTAAATCTAGTGGACCCTCGTCAAACGTGTCAGAATTAACTTTCTTGACCCGACGAGTACTAACCACACTTAGGGTACGATGTTGTCAAGTTAGGGGTGAAACCCGCATCTTGTCAACTAGTCCCACTCGTTGATTTTCAAAAATCCCGCCAAATCTCAAATTTTCGATTGGTTGGAACATGTAGTAACCGGAAGGGTGAATACCGTTAACCGAAATTTTGGCGAGAGTATTCTACCTATTAGGCCAAAGCATGCTTCCCAAACTCAAAAGAACTTTCGACCACTTTGGCTTAGTCAAAAGTTCCATTTTGGAACAATCCAAGTTTTTAATCAAACCTCCATTTTACTATTATCAATCTTATGCTTAAAACGATTCGAACTTTCCTTTCCAAAACGAATTGCTCTCACAATGGTTACACACGTATCATACTAAGTCTTTTCATACACTTATACGTTATTCACATGCATGATTTCAAAAACGTCACCAACAAGATTTACATTTCTCGTAACCCCAAAATGGAGGCATATCATCAAGATATGAGTGATTTCCTTACCTTGACGATTAGCTCCACTCCTTCCCTTCTCAAGAACGACCTCACCAACGGGCTAGGGGTGATTCACTTACCTCGGTGATTGTTACCAAACCTTTTTTTAAAGAGACTTTATTATGCAAATCACACGATAAAAATTTATACCTAAATCGTTTCTCATTTTGTCAAATCCGTACTTATGCAAAATTTCAACATTCATTGTTTTATCAAACTTATTTCCTATCCTACAACCTATTTTATATAGATCCCATATACAAAATTCCTAATTATACCTTAAACGTTTTATTACCTGATTTTCAAAATTTTATGAAATGCTACCTATCAACTTAATCGGTCTAATGAATCTCTTGCCCATGAACTTCATACTCGACCTAATCACTAAAACACGCTCACATTTACTATTATACTAAAGACATTTGTTCTCAATCGAAAACCAACCCGACTTTTCTCACATGCTTATAAAACTTTGTAGATGTTATAAGATCATTTTGCTAAAACTCTTTTCGAAATCACTAAGTCATTTTGCTAAAATTCTTTTCAAGGACCAAAGGTTTCACGAGAATTTTCGAATTACAACTTTCCTTATTTTAATACAAGATCATTTAAATGATGCAAACTTTTTGTTTTCAACAACCTTTTATACACCGCTCATTTCATCATTTCAATTCCAAAACACGTGGGCAAGGAGACTTCATAGAAATCGACAATCTCCGACATACGTAAATAACCTATTCCTTTTGAAACAATAATAGCGTATCCTTATCCTTTCAAAATACATCTCGCATAACCAATAGATACTTTACATTCTTGTGACATTCACAAACTTGGTTCTACATTCCAAATCAAACTTGATCTCTTTGATTCAATAAACGCAACGATTTACTCGAACAACTATACACGCATGTCATCGTACACGTTCCAATCAATATTTCACGACAATCTCACACACATCACTCGTTTTACATACTCAGAACCCCTTGATCGTCTTATACGTTTAAATCTGTTATATTCAAATTATAATATATACGCAATCATCACCATGCGTGCTTATACTTCTACCCATACTTATATGCATACTCGTACTTATAGTTATACTCATACGCATACTTACACTCATACTCGTATTCATACATTCATACCTATACGTGAGCGTAACCCGAGGGGTTCACTTATGTTGGTCTCATACATGCTTAAACATAAACATGCATACGCACAACATTCTTAAACACACACATGCGTACATTTAAGTTACTGTATACCCTGACTCATACACAACTAGTACAAACTATGTGGATCATGCAACGACCAGTATAATCGCGGGTGCACACGGGATTATAGTGGTAGGCACATGAAAACCATGGGGTGTACTACTGTGTATGGTAAGACACGGAACGTAACATGACACCAAATAACGAAACAGACGTGGTTAAAACATGGTGTATACGCCGTTGGTACTTCCTATATATAAGTGTTTTCACCATGTTACCAAACTTTCGTAAATCGTGCCATGAGAAATTCGGTGTTTTGCAGACCTTATTTAGACACGATACACAAACTTTAACAACTCACAAACGCATTGCTAAACGCGCGATATCCGATTATCCATGACGAAACCACATCCTCAACACTTCATATTCACATTGTATCCAAATAATCATAACATTCCTATCCTTGCATTCATCTACTAGATCGATCATTCACTCTTATACCTCTATATTCCAAGTTATTCTTTGACTATTATACAAACCTTATTTGCAATCAATCGATTTAAACGTTCAAATCCTAAAATACTTCCTTGCTTTTAAACTATCTTCCATTCTTTATTTACGCGCAAACATACTTAGACGACCCGTTAATCTCAAAACTTTTTAATAAATGCCTAACCTTCCCATTTCTCACTAATGAACAATTTTCTACAAACATGTGATTTTACAAATGCTCCTTAAAACTGATAAAACTTTCTTACAACTTACGAATGGGGGCCACACTTTTCATCAAAATACAAACCGTTTTATACAAAAACTTTTCTTCTTTAAATCTTTTGAAATACTACTCCCATGGTCTATTCAAACTTAATCAAACTCACTTTGCCTCTATACACACTTGCACGTGTTACTCACCTTAGATAAACGAACTCTTTTTACAAACCTATCCTTTCCTTCCCCGAAGTTTCTTACATTTTCAACACGCTTCACACTTCAAAACCTCAATTTTAGTCAATTGTTTTTTTTAGCCAAAATGCTTTCCCAAAATCTTTCTCTTGAATAAATTTCGGGATGAAATTTTCTAAAGGATGGGAGACTTTAATGTCTCGCTTTTCGAAACTTACTTTAACTACAAAGATTATTATTTACCTATTTTTGGAAACTTACATCCATATCGTAATTGTATTCCGCTTCCGTTTTCGTAATTCGTAACTTGATTCATAATAAACGTGACCATCTTATTTAAATTATGCTTGCCTATTTATTTATGCTGATACATTTAAATTCGTTCATTCATTTGATACATATCCGTGCTTCTTGTAAAGAAATACATGACTTTAGACATCTAATTTAGGCAAACGTTTGATATTACGTTCGTAATACACAACTTTTTTTTTCCTATACTTTTAACTTACAAACTTATTACTTACATTTTATGTGTAAATTAAACATTTATATATAAGCTAAATTTATATGTTTAGTAAATTACTTGAACAAATATTGATATTACATGAAATATGATATATATTATACTTTGCAAGAAATAAAAAAAATGAAATGAAAGAACTCTTTTGGCCCATTACTTGCGGCCGGTTTTGATCTGCCATTGGAGGATTTGTTTCCTAACTAATTTGTTTAGTATATACAACAATTATCCAACGTAAGTTGACAAAAAAAAGAAAGAAAAGTCCATGTATAAACTAATTGTTGGTGCACGAAATGTCTGCTGACTACGTCTTATCAAGTCTTATGTCTAGATAGGCTAAATAGGTTCATAAACGCGATTAAAACAGGGTTGTTTAGGTTAAAAATGGTCCTGGCCGTTTGAAAGTAAGCCTGGCCGTTTGAATGTTGCCTGACCGCTTGAAGCTTGCTTGTTCGTTTGAAGCATGTCCGTTTGAACATGTTCAAACGGACAGCCTGGATCTATAAATAGCTAGTTTAGTTCAAACGGACAGTAACAAATGTGTGTGTTTGTGAGTCAAGGTGCTGTCGGATTTGTATCAGAATCATTGTAAAGACTCGCAATCAGTAATAGAAAGAAGAATTGAAAGGATTAAGCTGTTTTTGACTTAGTTTACTCTGTTTCCGCCTTTGTAAACTGAGATGAACTACTTCTACTGATGTTTAAGGTCATCGGAACGGTCCAACAAGTGGTATCAAAGCTCAGGACGAGGAGTTCATACCAAATACAGCTTGAAATCGCCGGATTATCTCACTTCTACCTTTCTTTTCTGATTTTGAATAGTTGACACGGTTAAAATGGCTTGAAACGTTCACATATCAAACGAAATTCACTTTTAACTAATCCTTGACAATTTGAAACCAAAATTCGACCTAAAACTAATCAAAAACATCATGTCCGTTTGAAATTGTTCGAAGAAAAGTGACGTCATCTGTTTGAAAATCTGTTTGAAAATGACTCAGTTCGTTTGAAAGAGGTCCTATCGTTTGAACATTCGTTTGAAACTGACGTTCCGTTTGAAACTAATGGACTCCGTTTGAACTTATCGTTTGAAAGAGTTGTATTTCAAACGATCAGGACAGCTTCCGTTTGAAACTGTATCGTTTGAAAACCAATTCGTTTGAAAGTGTTCGTTTGAATATCTTTCGTTTGAAATTATCATTCCGTTTGAAAAGTATAAACTGATCATTTGTTTGTGTGTTGCAGGAGATTCGAAGTGTTTTTACAAGGTGCAAATATCAAGAAATTGAAATTCTGTGGACTTTGAACTTAAATAAAAACTTTAATCAAGTCACTTAACAAAGAAAGTGAGATCAAAATGTTTGATGAGAAGGAAAACAAGAATCTTGAAAGTTTAAATAACTGGACTAAGGAATTATGGTGTGAGATGAGATATAATAAGGATGTTTATGTTAAAAGATACGAAAATTTCTTATGTTTGGAGAATGAATCAATGGAGAGTTTGAAAGAAAGGTTTTGGGAATTAATCATCAAGTTAGAAAAACATAAGATATATCATTCAAAGGATGAAAGAATTTTGAAATTTGTTGATGCTTTACCTTTGGAATGGGATAACTTCGTGAATGGATTGAAACGGGATTCTAGTCTATCACGTTATGATTTAAGAAGTTTCATCAACACAATTACAAATCATAGTGGTCATGAATATGTAAGAAAAGGGCAATTATTGGATGAAATAAAAGAGGAATCAAAAAAGATAGATTTGAATGTAATCATTGAAATGAGAAAACGAATTGATGTATGTCTTGCAGCAAAAAAGAATATGAGATACGATATTAAGAGGGGTTGTTATATTGATAAAAATTCGAATCCTCTTAATTTTGTTAAAATTTTTTGTGCAGGAACATACATGATGGAAACAAAGAAAGAAGCTGAAGGTGGTAAGATGAATGAAAATTGCTCGAAATGTGATAAATCAGAAGCAGACAGTGTGAAACTCTTGAAGGATGTGGAGAGTTTGACATTGGAAAACAATACTCTGAAGATCAAGAAGAAGGCTGATAATGAATGGATTTTGGAGTTATGCATGAACTATGAAAAGCTAAAATCTGAGAATGATAAAGTGTTGAATGATTTACACAGTTTAACATTAGAAAACAAAACTTTGAAAGAAAATGAAAAGGTTTTTGAAATCAAAAGAAAATCTTTAGAAGATGAAGATTTTTGGATAAAATTGGAAAACAAAAATCTAAAAGAAAATGAAACAAGATTTCAAGAACAGTTAACCGTTTTGGAAAATGAAAAATCTGTTCTTGAAAATCTTAAAATTGAAAATGAAAATTCTATCAAGTCTCATCTTGAAAGAATATCTCAGCTTGAAAATGAAGCTGAGAATTCAAGAAACAAGATTGATGAACTTGAAAAGAAATTGAAGGGTTTTGTGACTTCATCAGATAGTTTGAATTTTCCCTGTCCAAAACCAATCAATTCTGTTCCAATAAGTGACAATGTCACAAATTTTGACAAAGTCAAAATTGAAGATTGTGATGACAAATCTAATGATGAAAAAGAAAAAGAAGAAAAAAGAAAAACATTTTTGAAATTAAATAAAATGTTTAAAAATACTGTTTTACATTCTACTGAGAAAGGTGAATGCTCAAAGCAAAAACCTGTTAAGAAGAATGCAGAACAGAAACAAAAAGATAAAAATTTGAAAAATCTTAAAAAAGAAAATAAAAGCTCATCAGATAAGTCATCCAATCATTTTCAAAAAATACAAAAATCACAAAATGATGGTAATAAGTGGTGCAGGTCTGACCACAATGCTTAAATGCCAAATCAAGGATATAAGAAGAGAAATGACTACCACAAGGCAACCCAATGCTATGATCTAAGTGCGTGGTATGAAAATGGTGTACGATATGAAAGAGAGAAGAGGTATGATAACAGAATGTGTTACTCCTGTGGTTATTATGGACACATTGCTGTTAACTGCCAAAGATGGAATTATGAGACGAGAAGATGCTTTAACTGCAATATCAGAGGTCACATTGCCAGAGACTGCCCGAGGAGATCGATGGGAAGATCGAGGGTTGAATCTCAAAGAATGGCAAAGAAACCCGTCAGTGTCAAGCCCAAAGGACAGAAAGTTCAAGAACCAAAAGTTCAAGAACAGAAAGTTCAAGAAAATAAAGTAAAGCTTTCACAAGGGCAGAAAGACAAACTGAGGAAGAAGAGGAAGAAAGCACGAGAGTATCTCGAGAAGATTTTGTCCTCGGGTTCACCGGACAGATCGAATAAGAGTACTGATGAATCGCTTCCCTCGACTGCAAAGTCAAGCAAGCCGAATCCGTCAGATGCAAATCTGAGGACAAAAGAGGAGATAAAGAAGAAGATAAAATTTGGTGGCAATGACTCTGTTTCTTCGGAAACAAAGGAGCCACATGTCGGCAATGAATCTGACAGATTAAAGTCAGACAAGCCACATTCAGGCAGTGATTCTGATTCGTCAAAACCAGAAGAGTCTTTTGTTGAGGTAAAAACTGTCAAACCCAAGGCTGGTCAGGCTTGGGTGGATCTTTTCAAATGAAAAACCCACACTTGCCGGAGTTCCCAGGTTGGTAAGCGTGGAACATGAATTGGCACATTTCTTGGTCCAAATATACCAATTTTCACAAGCCCACTGTCAAAACAATACTTGGCCCAATTAAAATCTCGATTTAACAAAAACACTAGCCCAATGATTGTCACACCCCGACCACGTAAAACAACAAAACGTGGCGGAATTGTCGGGGAGTGTTGTAACAGAATCATTGTTTCATAACACATGGAAAAATTGAAATTTTGTTTTATTGATTAAAAGAGTTACAATGTCTTAACAAACAAAGAAGTATAACAAAAATTAACTAGTCATGCATCTTTTATTGTCACTAAGGCCTTGTCCAATCCTATGTGAGCATGCGTCAATATTATCATCAAATATCATCAACTATCGTACCTGAAACACATGTGAAAATACATCAGCATAAAAATGCCGGTGAGTACATAGGTTTTGTGAAAATAGGATTCATGACTTAGGTTTAAGAAAATGTTTAATGAAAACTTGTCATGAATCCAGTTTAAGTGTTTGCTTTTATAAAACGTTTGAAAAGCGATAATAAAGTAGATGATATGTAAAAGAGTAATGTAAGGTTAAGTGCATAACCAAGTAAAAATAAGTTGTTTATAAAACAATGTCTTGTGAAAAATATGTTATTTGTGTAAAAATGTATAAATCCAAATTGAATGATTTAAATAACGCTACGACATGTAATATAATACAAGCACTTATATATAGGAAGTACCAGCGGCGTATCCACCATGCTTGTATCACATTACACACGCTTCGCTACTTAAATCACTTACCCAAACAAACCACCAATGTAAATTGCCCATGTCTAAACCATTTGTCAAATGTCATTGTGAAAACCATGTCAAAATGTCTATGTCAAATGTCAATCATGTAATGTGTAAACAAAATGTCATGTATGGCAAGTGAAATATGTATCCACTAAACCATGTGTAAAAATGCACAAAACAATGTATTGAGGTAAAACGTGGTTTAAATCAATGTTATATTTTGTGGAAATGCATGCTATACTGAATACAAACATTTATGCGGTATTGTTAAAATGCATACATCCAAGCCTTGCGACTGTGGTGATAGACCCCTAAACAAATTTAAAGGTCTATCTGTCTAAATGTTTTAATCGAATTCGGTCATTCCTTCCATCCAAACATACCCAGGATGTCAGGAACGGGAGTTGTCAATTCCTATGGTACCATTAGCTACTAACGAGCGGCGTAGCTAATGTTAATGAATGTATATTGTCCCACTTAAACAAACCAAATGTCATACCCAAAATGTAACCATGTGATGAAATGAAGATTTACTAAGTATGATGAACATACATAGCATGAAAATGTCATGGAAAACGATGTACTAAGTATGCACACAATGGGCATACATAGCAAAAACATAATGAAATCATGTACTAATAGTGTACTAATGAACATAGCAAGTATATGATGTAAAAACATGGAAAACATGAAAGTAACAAGTAGGCACATGTGTTTCACCCCAAAACGTTTGAAAAACAGTAACAGAGGGGACTATGTACTCACTTGAGGGTGCTTAGAAGTCTTGAACAACAACCAAGCAAAGCTAGAGGGATCACGAAATCAAACGCCACCCTATATAGATAACTACATAAATAACCGGACCTAAATCGGGGGATCGGATAGTATGAGGTTTCGTAAACCACATGAGTATTGGAACTCATATGATATGGTCTAGCAAAGCCTACATACTAAAATGAAACCTAACCTAAGTGCTTACGACCCATTACGACCCGTTTAGGTAGCTTACGCTACTTCAACGCGTCGTTCACGTAAAACGCGTTCGGAACGCCTAACTAGTCCTATGACAAGTAATGTATGCCTTAACATGTCTAATATTATTGTCTAATCAGTTTAGATGTCAAAACTTAGGTTACATATGCTTAAAATGAATTTATGCGTAAAAAGGGCATTTTGGTAATTTTCCTAAGGCATAAGAATTACTTATCATACAACTACTTAAACGACGTGACCATAAGGTATAACCTTAAAAGGTTATTTTATATACAACTATGGTCACCTAAAGTGTTTGGTCGGATCCTAATGATCAACCAAATGGGTCGGGTTCGAAAGTATAAGCGATTGATTAGATCGCTTACCTTTACGACCCTAAACAAGCACAAATCTAAAAGCGACGAGCTAAACATGCTAGAACATGTTTAGTAAGGTTAGAAAACAGGTTTGGTATCAAAACAAACGGTTTTGATACCCTAGAGTAGTTTGGTTACAAAATACGCGAGGAAACGCATTTTGGCTGAAACTACGACTCGTCACTGAGCCTAGATAACATGGAAATCAGTCGGTATAGTCACTAGGGACTATAACCATCGTGATTACGCTCATGTTATGAAGTTCAAACGAACTTTGCATTGATCATAAACTGGTCAATGCAGAAAGTCAAACGCAGTTTGACTTTAACGCTAAAACGAATGAAAAACGCGAAAGAATACTTACAGAAGGTCCCCGCAAGATTTAACCCGATTCGCTTTCAGGTAGGAAGTATATACTTCCACTTAGAAAGCTTTGAATCAGATTAAATGTGGGAAATGAATGAAGTTGGGTTGGGTATTTATAGATTTCCTTGAACCGTTAAGATCGTTCGTCGAAAAACGTGATTTAATCTCAACCGTACACATGTGCCCATGGTTTTGTAATACCATGGGCACCCCTAGAATGGCCCATAGTATTTTATAAACCATTAAATACCAGCCCATGGTATTTTAAAACCATGGGTTCAAACCATCATATCTCAAAAATGGACCAGGTTCAATGTATCTGCCAGAAATTTGAAAAATGGTCCCTGCACTTGTAAAACTTGATTTTTTGCACTTTTAAGCCCCGTTAACCCCATTTCAAGGCTCTAAAATAAAGTTAAATAATAGGGAACTTAAAATATGCTCAAAAACGTCTCCGATGTCGGTTTGTTTGGTCGTACGGTTGCGGTGTTCGGTTAATTACGACGGAAATCGTCATGAACGCAAAAACGATCCAAATTACACGACGAATGGAATTTTATTATGCCAATCACTAAAATAAAATATTTTAATGATTACATAAATTTTTAGATGTCTGGATATATTCAGGACGAAAGATATGCGCGAAAATGCGAACTTATGCACTTTTTACGCTTTTAGTCTCTTTTGATCAAATAAGTTTATTTTAGCATACCGAACCTCTCAAAGCCTATTTCTAAGCTATGTAAAGGATATTTAGGGTATGTGTAACCTATGATCAAGTTCCGAAATGTTTGTTACAGTACAAATTGACATACTTTCGCAGTTTGTCGAATTTAGTCCCTGTAAGCGAATAAAATTGATTTCGGCATACCAAACCATCCAAAACTTATTTCTAAGTTATGTGGAGGTTATTTGAGGTATGTTAAGCCTATGTCACTATTCCGGAGTGTTTGTTGCATTAAACTGGTTATATTTACGCATTAGTGCGCATATAACCTTCCAGAAAGCGATTTAGGGCCCGAAATCGAACAAGAATTGATATGTGCAAAAGATACACATGTTTATACAAATCCCAAGTATGAAATACAATATTTCATTGGTTTGGTATTTGTTTGATGGCTGAAGTGGCACAGGTGTCACAGTCTCCCCTACTTCAGGAAATTTCGTCCCAAAATTTATTTAGAGGTAACTTGTGAGAGCTTGAAACATGAAGTTGAAAAGATCGAACAACACTGGTTAGAGTCCTGAACTTCTAGTAACTTTAAATAACATCATGCTTGCAATGTGAGAGGGTCACTTATATAAAAGTATATAAAGTGTTATTGGTGCGTCCACCGTACCTCTATTGTTCACATTTTGTTATGGTTGCCACTATTGGTTCTTACACATAATAAGTCTTACCGCGGTTTCCGTGCACTGAACTTCATAATTATGTATGCATCCATAATTATGTAATTCCTTGCATAGTCACGTAGTGCATCTTATAATGTGTAGGGGAAGGAAACAATGGACGAGCCAGTGATGATTGTGCTTAGACTACCATAGAGTCTTTTAATTAAATCAATGAATGATTTAAATAGACTACCAAGGAGTCTGTTCAGCTATATCACCATATGTCATTCTTAACCAGATTCTGAATCAATCTTTTGACTAGACCACTCAAAGGGTCTCTTTTGAATCATGGAATGGTACTACATAATCCAAGGGTCTTAACTATCACGTAGAAGCCCAATTAAGGATTTGAGATAGTACCTTTTTAATGTCCTAATATGAATCCCTCATATGAAAATATGAAAGGTTCTACGAGGATTTGGATAACGAATATCCAGAGTATT
This sequence comes from Helianthus annuus, assembly GCF_002127325.2. NCBI lineage: Eukaryota > Viridiplantae > Streptophyta > Magnoliopsida > Asterales > Asteraceae > Helianthus > Helianthus annuus. The sequence goes on from NC_035437.2 coordinate 21,282,850, forward strand.
CAAAAACACAAAATGCATAAAAGAAAACACAAGGTGCATAAACACATAATCACATAATTGTTTAACTTGATTTTAAATTTGTCATCATTTTGTTAATTTGTTCTGCTAACTGAGCACATGTATTTAAAGCACACCAGGTATCCAATCAGTGGATTTTGATTGGTGCTTTAAACATTATCAAGAATCTAACTATGAAGATAGAAAGATCTTAAAGAGGAAATTCGATTTTGATTGTAAGTTACCGGAATGTTCGAATTAAGGTACACAAGGAATCCAATTAAGAACTCTGATTTGAATGATAATTATCCACAAGGGTCTAATTGTGAAGATAAAAAGATCCCATATGGACTTTAGGAGTTGAAGATGTTTTGAAACCTTTCACTGGATGTGCTTAAGTCAAAACATGAAGTAAAAATGCTTATGAAGTTGAGATGCTAGATATGCCAAGGCGACATATTAAGCGGAATTTGAAGGTTAAGCCAATGTATGAGGAAAATATTTTGAAAACTATGCATGGGGTTCTAAAATGTGTTCAATGTTTTTGGAAACTTTATATATAATACTTTCGAAATCATAAAGTAGGTGTATTAGGTAGGTATATTTATAAAAATGTTTAAAAATCATGCGGGATGAATTTTGAAATTATGTATAAGGTTTTTGAAAACATGAATGATGCTTTTGAAATCATGCACTTGATATAAGTAATTATACTGTATTAATAACATTTTGAAATCATGAAGCTCGTTTTTGAAAACATTGACATTGTTTTTGAAATCATGGAGGTTGTTTTTGAAAATATAGACAATGTTTTTTTTTTTGAAATCATGCATATGATATGTTAAGTAAATACACTATATTAAAAACGTTTTTGAACTATAAATAAAATGTTTTTGAAATCATGAAGGTTGTTTTGAAAACTTATGTTATGCATGTTGAAAAATCAGAACGTAATGGGTATGAGATTTGAAAATACCCTTAGTTATCTAACCAAGGATTCAAAGGCACAGATGTGCGAAAAAGCACGATCACTCATAATGTCACTTCATTTCATGTACTTTGTTTCTTAGAATGAAACAAGTATTTAGAACTTTCGAGGAAATTATGAGCGATCACTTGAAAGGGAGAATCACAAGAGTAGTTTGTAAAGAGCATAGTTCCTTGATGTAGGTATCATAGGGAAATGCCATACACACATGTAACTATATTTGTATATCAGAATTGCGAACAACGATTTTTTATTTATGAACAAAACAGTTTGTTTCACAATACAAGAAAACAAAAGAAATAAAGGCATAGGACAACAACATCTTTTGCTCGGCCAAATGTTCATCCAATGGTTGGATTTGCATTGACAATCTTCGGGCATTTGTTCCTGAAATGGCTCATCTCACCACAGTTGTAGCAAGTACCAGACGGGAAACGAGCTTGAGTAGGGTTGACTTGGAGTTGGGTAGCAGCAGGGTTTGCAACAGCTTTGTGTTGGATAGCAAAGCGGCATATGTTAATCAAATGTCCCAACCGTCCACAGTAGGTACATTTGGAGCAGGGTATAAGGTTTGAATGATGACGGTTGCATCGCTTGCACCATGGGGCAGCTCCCAAGTACGGCTTCCTAGCTGGTGGCGCTGCCACTTGGCTAGGTCCCGCTTGATTAGGTGTAACTGCTGCGGGGTTCTTTGAAGCCTTACTCTTCCTTGATTTTGGTGCAGGCCTGACTTCTGCTTCCTTCGGTGACTCTTGAGTGGCTCCATTTTTGAGACGAGACATGGCAATGCCTAGATCCACAGACTTCAGTATCACTTCACCTATTTGCTGGGCAAATTTGGCTGTTTGCTCGGACATTTGACCGTTGCTGAGGTAAAGAGACATTCTAGAAGAAAATGAAAGACATAGGGAGTAACAAATGAAATGTTATCGGATAAGCAAAACAGAAAGGCAATGCATACGAATTGCGATCATTTGTTTGTTACCTAAGGCAAACAAATGAGATGGTGACAAATCAAAGCAAGCGGGTCATAATAATGTATCGCTGAAGACATGCTTGCCTATAAGTGAACACTCACCCCAAGAGTTCCCAGGTAAGAGTGACTGGTCCGATACTGCGGATTTGTACGAACACTCTAGCCTTAGACAGAAAACTCAGAGTACAGGCATTCACCCTTCCAGTTTGCACGTGTTCACATTAAAAGACCCAAACTTTGACGAGATTTGAAAACTTAGAGGTTTCAAAACCTAGTAATCAATCATCCTAGAACAGATGATTAGTTTTCAAAGCGGTTTTGAAATTTATGTTCTTGTTGTGGTTGTCACCTAAGGATAGGTGACAGTATTGTTTTATGACTAAACGCAAGTAAACTTGCGTTAGGGTCCTAGGAAGGTTATAGACTAGGTCAAAGCATTACTAATAACCTAATTCCCTATAACCATGAGCTCTGATACCAACTTTTCTGTCACACCCCGACCACGTAAAACAACAAAACGTGGCGGAATTGTCGGGGAGTGTTGTAACAGAATCATTGTTTCATAACACATGGAAAAATTGAAATTTTGTTTTATTGATTAAAAGAGTTACAATGTCTTAACAAACAAAGAAGTATAACAAAAATTAACTAGTCATGCATCTTTTATTGTCAATAAGGCCTTGTCCAATCCTATGTGAGCATGCGTCAATATTATCATCAAATATCATCAACTATCGTACCTGAAACACATGTGAAAATACATTAGCATAAAAATGCCGGCGAGTACATAGGTTTTGTGAAAATAGGATTCATGACTTAGGTTTAAGAAAATGTTTAATGAAAACTTGTCATGAATCCAGTTTAAGTGTTTGCTTTTATAAAACGTTCGAAAAGCGATAATAAATTAGATGATATGTAAAAGAGTAATGTAAGGTTAAGTGCATAACCAAGTAAAAATAAGTTGTTTATAAAACAATGTCTTGTGAAAAATATGTTATTTGTGTAAAAATGTATAAATCCAAATTGAATGATTTAAATAACGCTACGACATGTAATATAATACAAGCACTTATATATAGGAAGTACCAGCGGCGTATCCACCATGCTTGTATCACATTACACACGCTTCGCTACTTAAATCACTTACCCAAACAAACCACCAATGTAAATTGCCCATGTCTAAACCATTTGTCAAATGTCATTGTGAAAACCATGTCAAAATGTCTATGTCAAATGTCAATCATGTAATGTGTAAACAAAATGTCATGTATGGCAAGTGAAATATGTATCCACTAAACCATGTGTAAAAATGCACAAAACAATGTATTGAGGTAAAACGTGGTTTAAATCAATGTTATGTTTTGTGGAAATGCATGCTATACTGAATACAAATATTTATGCGGTATTGTTAAAATGCATACATCCAAGCCTTACGACTGTGGTGATAGACCCCTAAACGAATTTAAAGGTCTATCTGTCTAAATGTTTTAATCGAATTCGGTCATTCCTTCCATCCAAACATACCCAGGATGTCAGGAACGGGAGTTGTCAATTCCTATGGTACCATTACCTACTAACGAGCGGCGTAGCTAATGTTAATGAATGTATATTGTCCCACTTAAACAAACCAAATGTCATACCCAAAATGTAACCATGTGATGAAATGAAGATTTACTAAGTATGATGAACATACATAGCATGAAAATGTCATGTAAAACGATGTACTAAGTATGCACACAATGGGCATACATAGCAAAAACATAATGAAATCATGTACTAATAGTGTACTAATGAACATAGCAAGTATATGATGTAAAAACATGGAAAACATGAAAGTAACAAGTAGGCACATGTGTTTCACCCCAAAACGTTTGAAAAACAGTAAAAGAGGGGACTATGTACTCACTTGAGGGTGCTTAGAAGTCTTGAACAACAACCAAGCAAAGCTAGAGGGATCACGAAATCAAACGCCACCCTATATAGATAACTACATAAATAACCGGACCTAAATCGGGGGATCGGATAGTATGAGGTTTCGTAAACCACATGAGTATTGGAACTCATATGATATGGTCTAGCAAAGCCTACATACTAAAATGAAACCTAACCTAAGTGCTTACGACCCATTACGACCCGTTTAGGTAGCTTACGCTACTTTAACGCGTCGTTCACGTAAAACGCGTTTGGAACGCCTAACTAGTCCTATGACAAGTAATGTATGCCTTAACATGTCTAATATTATTGTCTAATCAGTTTAGATGTCAAAACTTAGGTTACATATGCTTAAAATGAATTTATGCGTAAAAAGGGCATTTTGGTAATTTTCCTAAGGCATAAGAATTACTTATCATACAACTACTTAAACGACGTGACCATAAGGTATAACCTTAAAAGGTTATTTTATATACAACTATGGTCACCTAAAGTGTTTGGTCGGATCCTAATGATCGACCAAATGGGTCGGGTTCGAAAGTATAAGCGATTGATTAGATCGCTTACCTTTACGACCCTTAACAAGCACAAATCTAAAAGCGACGAGCTAAACATGCTAGAACATGTTTAGTAAGGTTAGAAAACAGGTTTGGTATCAAAACAAACGGTTTTGACACCCTAGAGTAGTTTGGTTACAAAATACGCGAGGAAACGCATTTTGGCCGAAACTACGACTCGTCACTGAGCCTAGATAACATGGAAATCAGTCGGTATAGTCACTAGGGACTATAACTATCGTGATTACGCTCATGTTATGAAGTTCAAACGAACTTTGCATTGACCATAAACTGGTCAATGCAGAAAGTCAAACGCAGTTTGACTTTAACGCTAAAACGAATGAAAAACGCGAAAGAATACTTACAGAAGGTCCCCGCAAGATTTAACCCGATTCGCTTTCAGGTAGGAAGTATATACTTCCACTTAGAAAGCTTTGAATCAGATTAAATGTGGGAAATGAATGAAGTTGGGTTGGGTATTTATAGATTTCCTTGAACCGTTAAGATCGTTCGTCGAAAAACGTGATTTAATCTCAACCGTACACATGTGCCCATGGTTTTGTAATACCATGGGCACCCCTAGAATGGCCCATAGTATTTTATAAACCATTAAATACCAGCCCATGGTATTTTAAAACCATGGGTTCAAACCATCATATCTCAAAAATGGACCAGGTTCAATGTATCTGTCTGAAATTTCAAAAATGGTCCCTGCACTTGTAAAACTTGATTTTTTGCACTTTTAAGCCCCGTTAACCCCATTTCAAGGCTCTAAAATAAAGTTAAAGTATAGGGAACTTAAAATATGCTCAAAAACGTCTCCGATGTCGGTTTGTTTGGTCGTACGGTTGCGGTGTTCGGTTAATTACGACGGAAATCGTAATGAACGCAAAAACGATCCAAATTACGCGACGAATAGAATTTTATTATGCCAATCACTGAAATAAAATATTTTAATGATTACATAAATTTTTAGATGTCCGCATATATTCAGGACAAAAGATATGCGCGAAAATGCGAACTTATGCACTTTTGACGCTTTTAGTCTCTATTGATCAAATAAGTTTATTTTAGCATACCGAACCTCTCAAAGCCTATTTCTAAGCTATGTAAAGGATATTTAGGGTATGTGTAACCTATGATCAAGTTCCGAAATGTTTGTTACAGTACAAATTGACATACTTTCGCAGTTTGTCGAATTTAGTCCCTGTAAGCGAATAAAATTGATTTCGGCATACCAAACCATCCAAAACTTATTTCTAAGTTATGTGGAGGTTATTTGAGGTATGTTAAGCCTATGTCACTATTCCGGAGTGTTTGTTGCATTAAACTGGTTATATTTACGCATTAGTGCGCATATAACCTTCCAGAAAGCGATTTAGGGCCCGAAATCGAACAAGAATTGATATGTGCAAAAGATACACATGTTTATACAAATCCCAAGTATGAAATACAATATTTCATTGGTTTGGTATTTGTTTGATGGCTGAAGTGGCACAGGTGTCACAATGATGTCCAATCCTAAACGGCCCAAATTTCTTGTTTCACAGCAAATGAACCTTTCTTTAACTAATGGAACCTTAAAATCAACGAATGAACCCTGTACTTTAACGAATGGACTAGTTCCGCAAATGAACCAGTTTTATAAATGCAGCGGATCAACTCAGCATATGAACTTCAGCGGATGAATTGAATATTAGCGGATGGACAAAACACAACTGTCAGCGGATGAACTTATAACCAGCGGATGAACAAGTCAAGTAGCGGATGAACCTTAATCAAGTTCGTGGATCCGTGTGAATCAACAGAGAAGTTGATTAATCAAACTTGATTAGCGGATGAGTAAGAATCAGCGAATGGATAATATTGAGCAGTACGAGTTTGACAATTTATAATCTCAGATCTGTTAGCAATAATGTTGATCAGTATTCTGTTGATTTGCGCACTAACTTGAGAAACAACAGTCCGAACTGATGTAGTCGTAGTCTCAGATCCGTGAATGTGAACGCTGACTTTGATTCGTTCTAGTATTGACAGCGCCTGAATCTGTTCAGCAGATGATTAAGTCTGTGCTATTAAAACAACACTACTGAATTGTATACCCTGCAGCGAGTGAATAATTTTCAAACAAACGAACATTGTTTTCAGCGAATGCGGAATTTGCGACTATGTGTGGATGTACTGAGTTGACAGGATTAGTGAATACGTAACTCAGCGAATGAACTTAGTAAATTTCAGCGGATGGACAGATTATGCGCAAACTTTCAAGAATCGCGTGGATGAATAGTTTTAGCGTATAACGAAACAGCAAATGTACGCAGATTCTGCAAATGGAATTCTGCGTAATTCTGCGCAATTCTGCAGTGAACAAACTGAACGTGCAGCGAAAGAACTAAATTCTGATGTAATAACTCTAATCCAAATCTTGATTCATAATAACCTGCAATTCAAACAAAAACAACACTTCAATCCGTCACTTAACCATTTTATTCTTCGTTAAGATCAGAACCTGCAAATCAAAATATTATTTCTTTTAGTAGCAATTAACTCAGATTCGTCTTACAACTTTTTGACAATTTGATGTTATGAACTGTAGATTTTCTTCAAAACTTTAATCGAAACAAGCTGAAATCAAAGTAAACTTGTTCAAACTGTTTTATAATCACATCGAATCAAATCGACAATCACCGAAACAGTTAGAAACAAAGAGGATTCGATTCGAACCAAATTGAATCAGATCAACACTTGTTCGATACACATTAACAATCAATCAAAACATATCTGAAATGTCCGAAATCCATCGAAACTTAACCAAAATAATCTGAAAATCGATGTAATATGTCTGATATATCTAAAGCGATCTGAATCAAATTATCATTTAACAACAAATAACCAATTTGCAATCATGCATTGTTTCAGATCTGTTTCACAACTTCAATACAAAAAACCTGAACTTTGATTCAGATATGATGTTATTTATGATTAGATTGATTATCAGTCGTGAACATCAAACAATTCAGATTCATCATCAATTCATGTTGCATATATCAGATTCAGATTGTTTTTCAATTAATAACGTCCATTTAACAAGTTCAACGGTTCGGCAAATTTCAAAACAGCAAATTATATCAAAACTTGTCGTAAATCAACTGAAACAGATCAAAATTCAATCAAATCAGTCCAGCGATTCACCGAAATAAATCAAAAACAGTCCAAAATCAATCCAATTTCACCGAAACTTTTCCGAATCAAAACACGCTATTCTAATTCAGATCTGAACTACAGCAGATTGAAACTTTTGATTGACAGCAACAAGCAGGCAATAACAACAGATCTGAAACAATCAGCAATCATGAATTTTGATTACAAATTTTCAATATTCTTGTATGTTATCACAATTCTACTTGAATATTTCAAGTGATTATGATGAATGATGATTACATTTTTTCAGATTTTACGTTAGTTCATCACAAGATTAATTGAAGAACAATGAAAACATGTTTGAAAACATATACACAGTGCAGCATATCATCAAAATATCAATTGAATTTTTTGAAATCACATCGAAGTTCATGTATAGTGATAAGAATTTTTCAAAACTTTGATCAAATCAGTCACGTCTTTACTATAAACAATTCAGAAAGTTCAAACAACACACCGAACACGAATCGAAATTCACCGAAATTCGATTCGATTTCACTGAAACTGAGCGAAACTCGTCCGATTCGCAAACAATTATATGCAGAGCTATCCGTAGCTCTGATACCACTTGTGAGTTCAGGATCGGATCGTAAATGATGTGCGTGAAGTGTGTTATATTTTTAGGTATGTATTTTAAGCCCTTTTACACTTTTTAGCCAAGTTTTAAATTTATAAAACACGATATTTACTAACACTAAACACACGTATGGGCAAGTGCACACATCGTGGACGTAGTATAGTGTTGGTAAGATACCGAGGTCGTCCAAGGACACAAGAGCTTTTAGTACCGGTTTACCCTCAACGTCTAATCAAATCAAAATGTTAGAAAAAAGATTTTTAAACTAAGAAAATAAAACTAATTAAAATGCTGAAAATAAAATAAAAACAGATAGACAAGATGAATCACTTGGATCCGACTCGTGTGTTAGTGTAACCTTTGATTATTTTCGCACTTTTGCACTTGTTTAAGAGATTATCTTAGTTATTGTAGTAGGCCCCTCTTTTGAAGGCGACGTTACCCTCAACCCAGTAGTTTGAGTCAGCAAGGATACAATCCTAAAGGGTCGGATTATTGAAAGATAATTAATTAAGTTATTAATGCATAATGTGGTAGGCCCCTCTTTTGAAGGCGACGTTACCCTCAGCTAAGTAGTCTGAGTCAGCAGGGATACAGTCCTAAGTAGCTGGGTTAAAGTTTTAATAGTAGTTTAACTTATGAGGGGATCAAAGAGTTTGGACCCCCGCCATCCAATACCTTTGGGTATTGAAGGAGGTCCTACTAAATTTGACCCAGGTCCTTTGCAGGATCTATACACTGAACAATGGCAAGACTCTTACCAAACCGTTCCCTTAACCCCCGACCAGGTAGCCAACATACCTCCATATAGACCGTGGAGATATGAATGGTGAAAATCTTTTATTTTATACAGACAGTAAAATAATGCCAAGACACCACAGACAAACGATAAGGAAGAATCACCTTCAACAAAAGAAACTAGTAATTAAAGTCATTAATACAAAACCAATTAAAAAGTGCAAAAGATTAAAAATAAAAAGTATTACACTAAACACTTGTCTTCACCAAGTGATGTAAGAGACTTAGGCAAACATGGCCTTTGATTGTCAAGAACTCTTACGATCAATCTTGGATCCCGAGACGACTCACACACTCTATGATGGACAATGGATGATGGTGGTGGATGATGGTGTTATGGTGGTGGTGGGTGGTAGGTGAAGTGTGAGAGAGGTGGTGTGCCAAGGGATGAGTTGAAATGTGTCACACCCCGACCACGTGGAACAACCAAACGTGGCGGAAACGTCGGGGAGTGTTGTAACAGAATTAATTGTTTCACAACCATGGCATACAAAGTTATATTTTATTTATCAACAAGAGTGTTACATTGTCTCAAAAACAGGAAATAAAGAGTTCAAAACATAATTAAACTAGTTCTATCTTCATTTTAAGTCTCTAAGGCACAGGTCCGCCCTAGTGTCATGATCATCGTCCTACGCAAAAGCTCCTGAAAACACATGTGAAAATAGGTACGTCAGGATAAAAATGCCTGTGTGATACATAGGTTTTGCGAAAATAGGATTCATGACTTAAGATTTAGAAATGTTTAATAAGATTCAGTCATGAACCTTGTAAATTGTTTTGTTTTGTAAATCATTTGAAAAGCGATAAGATCAGATGATATGTATACATAAAAGAATAATACATGGTTAAATAAATAACCAAGTAAAATGAGTTGGGTAAAAGAAGTTGTTTGTAAAGCAATGTCATGTGGAAGATATGTTATTTGTATAAAATATTATTTGTCTAAATTGAAATGATTCAAATAACGCTACCATATGTAATACCATACAAACACTTATATATAGGAAGTACCAGCGGCGTATCCACCATGCTTGTATCATATTACACGTCTCGTTACTTAAATCATTTAAACAAACCACCAATGTATATAATCCATGTTTAAACCAATTGTCAAAAAGTCCTCGTATAAGCCAAGTCAAATGTTAAAATGTCCAAATGTAGTCAAGTAATGTGTAACAAATGTTATGTATTGTAAGTAAGGTATTATTACATAATACAAATGTAGAAATGTACAAAACGAAGTATTTTGAATATATCAAAAAGTTATGCTTTGCAAAGTAAATGCATGTTACATTGATATAAACATTTATGTGGTAAGTTAACGCATACATTCAAGCCTTGAGACAGTCGGATAACCCTAAGTCAAGGTTATCAAAAGAAATGTTTTCGGATTCAGTCATTCCTTACATCCAAACAAACCCGGGATGTCAGGAATGGGATTTGTCAAGTTCTATAGTACCACTACTTACTACCGGGCGGCGTAGCCAATGTTAATGAACGTATATAAGTCCTGTTTGTGCAAACCAAATGTCATAGCAATTGTAAAACATGTTACATGAAAACAATGTACTAAGTATGCTAAGTTAACATACAAAGCAGAAAAGTCATGTAAATCAATGTGCTAGCATGCTATCAGTCAACATACATAGCAGAAATGTAAAGTAAAACAATGTACTAAGTATGCACACAATGGACATACATAGCATAGAATGTAATGAAATCATGTACTATAATGCACTAAAGAACATAACAAGCATGTGATATGAAGGCAATAAAAGCATGAAAGTAGCAAGTAGGCACATGTGTTTCACCCCAAAACAGTTTGGAAAACAGTAAACGAGGGGTATATGTACTCACTTGAGGTTGCTTAGAAGTCCTTGTATAATAACCAAACAATGTTAGAGATCACGGATATCAAACGGCACCTAATATAGGTAGCTATGTTAATATACCGGACCTAAATCGGAGGATTGGATAGGATGAGGGTTCGTAAACCAAACGAGTATGGAGACTCATGTAATACGGTTTAACAAAGTCCACATACTAAAATGAAACCAAGCCTAAGTGCTTACGACCTATTACGACCCGTTTAGGTAGCTTATGCTACTTTAACGCGTCGTTCGCGTAAAACGCGTTTGGAACGCCTAACGTCGTGACCATAAGGTATAACCTCGGAAGGTTATTCCCTATACAACTATGGTCACCCAATGCGTTTGGTCGGATCCTAAAGATCGACCAAATGGGTCGGGTTCGAAAGTATAAGCGATTGTTTAGATCACTTACCTTACGACCCTATATAAGCACTAAACTAAAAGTGACGAGCTAAGCATGTTAGAGCATGCTTAACTAAGTTTAGAAAACAGGTTTGGTATCAAAACAAACGGTTTTGATACCTATGAGTAGTTTGGTTACAAAATACGCAAGAATGCGCATCTTGGCTGAAACTACGACTCGTCACTGAGCCTAGAAAACGTGGTAATCAGTAGGTGTAGTCACTATGGACTATAACCATCGTGATCACGCTCACGTTATGAAGCTCAAACAAACTTCGTGCTAACCATAAACTGGTCAACGCAGAAAGTCGAACAAAGCTTGACTTTCGGACTCGAAAAGCGATAAAAGAACAAAAGAACACTTACGAAGGGTCCCCGAAAGCTAGTCTTGATCCAGGAGCTCAGGTATGAAGCAATGGCATCAACTTAGAGCTCTTTGATCAGATTTGTGGGTTTTTGCAAGAAAGGGGGAGTATTTATAGGATGTGCAAGACTGATAGGATCGTTTATCGATTTACGTGCTCGAATCTCATCCGTACAAGTGTCAAAATGCTATGGTATCACAATGTGACCCCAACCCCTGAGATTTGCAAGAGACATTGCCCCTTTGGGGTGTTGAAAGGCTGCTAATAGCTGGAAAAACGAGTTTCTGCATACTGGGGGTGGTCGCGGGCCGCGTAAAGGTTGCCCTGGGCTTACGCGGGCCGCCTGGATGCTCTGATCTGCAACCAACTTTCAAAAATGATAGTTTAGGTCACTGTTGTGGTTTAAGGCCATTTCCGACACGTTTAAGGCCTGTTAAGCCATCTTTAAGGCCCTAAGATGATGCTTAAACATTGAGGACATGAAACATGCTCAAAAATATGCCGGATGTCAGTTCGTTTGGCCGTACGATCGCGATGTTCGGTTAATTACGAAGGAATGCGCATAAGCGTGAAAAACGATCCAAAATGCGCGACGAGTGGATTTTTCTCATGCCAATCACTAAGGCATAATATTATAATGCTTACATAAATTTTTGGATGTCCGGATGTATTCAGAATGTAAGTTATGCGCGAAAGTGCAAACTTATGCACTTTTTGACACTTTTAGTCCCTGAATGGTCCAAAAGTTTATTTTAGCACACCAAACACCTCAAAGCCTATTTCTAAGCTATGTAATGGATATTTATGGTGTGTTTAACTTATGGTCATGTTCCAGAATGTCTGTTACAGTTCAAATTGGCATACTTTCGCAGTTTGTCAAATTTAGTCCCTGTGGGCGAATTAACTTGTTTTTGCCATACCAAAGCCTTCAAAACTTATTTCTAAGTTATGTAAAGGTTATTTAAGGTATGTTAAGTATATGTTGATGTTCCGGAGTATTTTTTGCAATAAACTGAGTACGTTTACGCACCAGTTTGCGTATAATTCTCCAGAAAGCGATCTAGAGTTTAAAATTGAACAAAAGTCAAAACATGGAAAATGTAAAATGTAAAACATAAACAAACAAACATTGGGATCAAATAACTTTGTTTTATTGATAACTGAACTGTTCACAATGATTTCAAGCACAAATGTTACAGTCTCCCCTACTTGTGGAAATTTCGTCCCGAAATTTATTTAGAGGAAACTCGTGGAAAAAGATGCGGATATTTTGCCTTCATTTGATCTTCGTGTTCCCAAGTAAACTCGGGTCCACGTTTAGATTCCCAGCGAACCTTGACCAAAGGAATGCGCTTGCGTTTAAGCCACTTGACTTCACGTTTCATGATTTCCACCGGTTTCTCAACAAATTTCAGTGTTTTATCAACACGAATTCCGTCAAGCGGTATGTGGAGGTTCTCATCAGCTAAACACCTCTTGAGATTGGACACGTGAAAGGTTGGATGAACATTTCCAAGTTTAGGAGGTAACTTAAGTCTATAGGCTACCTTACCGATTCTTTCGACGATCTTGAATGGTCCAACGTATCTAGGTGCAAGTTTTCCTTTCTTTCCAAATCTGATAACACCTTTCCAAGGTGAGACCTTAAGTAATACACGATCACCGACTTGAAAATCCAAGGGCTTGCGTTTTAGGTCTGCGTAACTCTTTTGACGGCTTCTAGCTGTCTGAAGGTTATCACGAACTTTCTTAACCTTATCTGTCGTCTCTAAAATGAGGGCAGGTCCAGTAAGTAGAGCCTCGCCGATCTCATTCCAGCAGACTGGTGAACGACATTTTCGACCATAGAGAGCCTCGAAAGGAGCCATGTTAATGCTGGAGTGATAACTGTTGTTGTAGGAGAATTCAATCAACGGAAGATGTGAATCCCAACTACCACCAAAATCGATCACACAAGCTCTAAGCATATCCTCTAGAGTCTGGATTGTTCTTTCAGACTGACCATCCGTTTGCGGATGATAAGCTGTGCTCAGATTAAGTTGGGTCCCCATGGCAGATTGCATGGTTCTCCAAAAATGAGAAGTGAAACGAGCATCTCTGTCGGAAATGATGTTCAAAGGAGCACCATGTCGAGCTACAATTTCATCCACATAGATTTTAGCAAGTTTGTCAGCGGAAAAATCCTCACGGATTGGCAAGAAATGCGCTGACTTGGTAAGACGATCAACGACTACCAAGATGGCATCATGACCTTTCTTTGTGCGCGGGAGTTTAGTAATGAGATCCATAGTAATGTTTTCCCATTTCCAAACTAGGATCTCTGGTTGCTCCAATAAACCAGAAGGACGCTGATGTTCAGCCTTAACCTTAAGACAAGTAAGGCATTTTGATACATATAAGGCAATGTCTTTCTTCATACCAGGCCACCAATACTGACTACGAAGATCCTTATACATCTTATCGGAGCCAGGATGAACAGAATAACGAGACTTATGGGCTTCATCCATAAGCAGGGTACAAAGGTTATCTTGACTTGGGACCCACAAACGGTCCATGAAGTAATACGATCCATTGTCCTTCAGTTCTAGATTAGGTGTTATGTGATAGGGAAATTCCTTATCCATCAAACCTTGTGAAACACAAGTGTGTTGAGCCTGAGAAATGCGGGCTTGGATATCGGATTGAGCTTGAATATCAGATTGAACACGAACGCAATGAAGCCTAGTACGTTCCTTGCGACTCAAAGCATCGGCTACGACGTTCGCCTTACCCGGATGGTAGCGAATTTCGCAGTCATAGTCGTTTAGAAGCTCCACCCAATGTCGTTGCCTCATGTTGAGTTCTTTCTGATTGAAGATATGCTGAAGACTTTTGTGGTCAGTAAAAACCACACATTTTGTACCGTACAAATAGTATCTCCAAATTTTAAGAGCGAAGACAACTGCACCCAACTCCAGATCATGAGTGGTGTAGTTCTTCTCATGTATCTTCAACTGCCTCAATGCGTAAGCTATGACTTTGTTTCTTTGCATCAGGACGTAGCCAAGACCTAATTTAGATGCATCGCAATAAACGACGAAATCATCATTGCCCTCAGGCAAAGTTAGGACAGGCGCGTCGCAAAGTTTTTGTTTCAAAGTCAGAAACGCTTCCTCTTGCTTGAATCCCCAATCAAATGGCTTGTTCTTCTGAGTCAGAGCAGTAAGAGGAACTGCAATTTTTGAGAAATTTTCTATGAAGCGCCAATAATAACCCGCAAGACCAAGAAAAGAACGAACTTCAGTAGGAGTAGTAGGCGTATCCCAATCCTTAATCGCACTGATCTTGGAGGGATCTGCATGAATACCTTGTTCGTTGACAATATGTCCTAAAAATTGAACTTCTTTAAGCCAGAATTCACACTTGGAGAATTTGGCGAAAAGTTACGCTTTCTTTAGGAGTTCCAAAGTAAGACGAAGATGTTGCTCATGATCAGCTCGCGTCTTAGAATATATCAAAATGTCATCAATGAAAATGATGATGAACTTATCCAAATAAGGCTTGCAGACCCTATTCATCAAGTCCATGAAGACAGCAGGAGCATTAGTCAAACCGAATGGCATGACTGTGAACTCATAATGCCCATAGCGAGTGTGGAACGCTGTCTTGGGAATATCTTCTTCATGCACACGTAGTTGATGATATCCAGATCGCAGATCAATTTTTGAAAAATAAGAAGCGCCTTGCAATTGATCAAAGAGATCATCAATGCGAGGTAGGGGATATCGATTCTTGATGGTAAGCTTGTTAAGCTCACGATAATCGATACACATCCTAAAAGATCCATCCTTCTTCTTGACAAAAAGAACGGGAGCACCCCAAGGTGAAAAGCTAGGACGAATAAAACTTTTGTCAGAGAGTTCCTGCAGCTGCTTAGACAACTCTTGCATCTCGGACGGTGCAAGACGATATGGAGCTCTGGCAATTGGGTTTGCACCAGGTACGAGATCAATACGGAACTCGACTTGGCGTGCTGGGGGTAGACCAGGTAACTCTTCAGGAAATACTTCAGAATAATCCCGCACAACAGGAATATCTTGAATAGACTTACCTTTGCCCTTATCTGCTACAACATGTGCCAAAAATGCCACATAGTTCTTTCGCAGATACTTCCGAGCTTTAAAACAAGACATGAGTCTGAGACCACCGGCAGGTTTCTCACCACGAACCTGTAGGATCTCACCTGTCGAAAGCGGCACACGAACGATCTTCTCAAAACAAACTACCTCTGCGCGATGCTTGGCTAACCAATCCATACCCACAATAACGTCGAAGCTTCCAAGTTGCATAGGCGTGAGGTCAATAGGAAAAAGATGGTCGTTAAGGTTCAACTGGCAGTTGCGGAGGACATAATCAAGAACAATGGGTTCACCACTAGCCACTTCTACTGTCAATGGTTTACTTAGGTTCGTTCTAGACACGCGAAGAAATGGCTCAAAAGATAAAGACACAAAACTCTTATCGGCACCCGAATGGAAAAGAACAGATGCTGGCTGATTATTAATAAAGAACGTACCGTTCACCACATTATCATCTGTTTGTGCCTCTTGTGCGTTCATGTTGAAGACTCGACCTCGAGCCTAAGCCTGATTCTGATCCCGGTTGGCTAGTCTTGGGCACCGGTTTCTGTAGTGGGTCAAATCCCCACAATTGTAGCACGAACCAGGGGGAAATGAGATCGTGCAGCTGGACCTTGTTGCTGAGCAAGAGGCTGAGCAATTTGTTGGGCTTGGTTCTGAACTGCCTGATTCTGGTTAGCAGGAATGCGGCAGGTGGCAGCAAGATGACCATTTCTTCCACAGTTGGTGCATTGACGACACTGAAGATGAGGTGGGTGATGGCCGTTACACCTGTTGCACAAAGGTGCATTGCCAAGATAAGGCTTCTTGGCTAGTGGTTGCGCAGGCTGATTTGGTGCAGCTTGAGCCTGTGCAGTAACGGCATAGTTTTGGGAAGCCTTTCGCTTCCTAGACCCCCTTGAGGAACCAGAATCCCTTCCCTTCTTGTTTTGACCTTTCTTGTTATCTCCTTTGTCAGACGCCTGCTTCTTACCCTCGTCACCCTTTTTGTGCAGCTTTCCCTTTCGAATTTGCGACTCAGTCAGTGTCGCTGGTAACTCGATCGCCTGACGGAGTGTGGTAGGGTTACTACCAGTAATGATGTCTTGTACCGAGTCAGGTAGGCCGTCGGTGTACCTTTCGATAGCCTTGTCGAGTGGGGCAACCATTGTTGGGCAAAGCAGACTCAACTCCTCAAACCTATCAGTATATGCCCTGTGCTCGCCACTGTATTGTTTTAAGTCATCAAACTCTTTCTCCAAAGCTCGCTGTTCATGACGAGGACAGAACTCCCTCATCATAAGGGCCCTAAGTTCAGCTCATGTCTGTGCTAGAGCAACTTCTGCACCACGGTCTCTCATTACCCCGTTCCACCATGTAAGAGCCCTCTTCTGAAATACACTTGAGGAAAACTCGACCTTGCGATTGTCAGGACACTGCACGTGACAGAAAGTATTCTCAATGCTCTCGAACCATTGAAGAAGCCCAGTTGCTCCCTCCGAACCACTAAACTTGAGTGGTTTAGCCGAGTTAAAATTCTTGAAATTGCATGGAGGATTGTTGTTGTTGTTGGCTTGGTTCCATTCAGCAAAAAGGTTTGGGAATTGAGCAGCCATTTGCTGCGCAATAATTTCTGCCAGTTCGGCAGTCGCTATCTGGTTTTCGCGTCGAGGAGGCATTCTAAGAGGAAAACATGAAAGGAAACGAGTGAGATGATTGGATGAAGAGAATGAGATGAAACAAAATCAACAAAAGCAAAGATGGTGGTCATGCATCGCTAAGCAAACAAGCGACCCACAATGTCTAATCAAAGTAAATGGGTCAAAAATAATGTATCGCGAAGACATGTTCGCCTATAAGTGAATACTCACCCCAAGAGTTCCCAGGCAAGAGTGACTGGTCCAATTATGTGGATTTGTACGAACACTCTAGCCTTAGACAGAAAACTCAGGGTACAGGCATTCACTCTTCCAGTTTGCACGTGTTCACACTATTAAAACCCGAAAACTTTGATGAGATTTTTGAAAATTCAAAGGGGTTCAAAACCATATAACAGAGGGTTCAAAACCTAGTAGTAAATCATCCTAGAACAGATGATTAATTTTCAAAGCGAATTCGGAATCGATGTTCTCGTTGTGATTATCACCTAAGGATAGGTGAAGTGCATGTTTTAAAATCTAAACACAAGATAACTTGTGTTAGGGTCCTAAAAAGTTATAGTCTAGGTCAAAGTATTACTAATAACCTAATTCCCTATAACCATTGGCTCTGATACCAACTCTTCTGTCGCACCCCGACCACGTTGAACAACCAAACGTGGCGGAAACGTCGGGGAGTGTTGTAACAGAATTAATTGTTTCACAACCATGGCATACAAATATATTTTATTTATCAACAAGAGTGTTACATTGTCTCAAAAACAGGAATCAAAGAGTTCAAAACATAATTAAACTAGTTCTATCTTCATTTTAAGTCTCTAAGGCACAGGTCTGCCCTAGTGTCATGATCCTCGTCCTACGCAAAAGCTCCTGAAAACACATGTGAAAATAGGTACGTCAGCATAAAAATGCCTGTGAGATACATAGGTTTTGCGAAAATAGGATTCATGACTTAAGATTTAGAAATGTTTAATGAGATTCAGTCATGAACCTTGTAAATTGTTTTGTTTTGTAAATCATTTGAAAAGCGATAAGATCAGATGATATGTATACATAAAAGAATAATACATGGTTAAATAAATAAGCAAGTAAAATGAGTTGGGTAAAAGAAGTTGTTTGTAAAGCAATGTCATGTGGAAGATATGTTATTTGTATAAAATATTATTTGTCTAAATTGAAATGATTCAAATAACGCTACGAGATGTAATACCATACAAACACTTATATATAGGAAGTACCAGCGGCGTATCCACCATGCTTGTATCATATTACACGTCTCGTTACTTAAATCATTTAAACAAACCACCAATGTATACAATCCATGTTTAAACCAATTGTCAAAAAGTCCTCGTATAAGCCCAGTCAAATGTTAAAAAGTCCAAATGTAGTCAAGTAATGTGTAACAAATGTTATGTATTGTAAGTAAAGTATTATTACATAATACAAATGTAGAAATGTACAAAACGAAGTATTTTGAATATATCAAAAAGTTATGCTTTGCAAAGTAAATGCATGTTACATTGATACAAACATTTATGTGGTAAGTTAACGCATACATTCAAGCCTCGAGACAGTCGGATAACCCTAAGTCAAGGTTATCAAAAGAAATGTTTTCGGATTCAGTCATTCCTTACATCCAAACAAACCCGGGATGTCAGGAATGGGATTTGTCAAGTCCTATGGTACCACTACTTACTACCGGGCGGCGTAGCCAATGTTAATGAACGTATATAAGTCATGTTTGTGCAAACCAAATGTCATAGCAAATGTAAAACATGTTACATGAAAACAATGTACTAAGTATGCTAAGTTAACATACAAAGCAGAAAAGTCGTGTAAATCAATGTGCTAGCATGCTATCAGTCAACATACATAGCAGAAATGTAAAGTAAAACAATGTACTAAGTATGCACACAATGGACATACATAGCATAGAATGTAATGAAATCATGTACTATAATGCACTAAAGATCATAACAAGCATGTGATATGAAGGCAATAAAAGCATGAAAGTAGCAAGTAGGCACATGTGTTTAACCCCAAAACAGTTTGGAAAACAGTAAAAGAGGGGTATATGTACTCACTTGAGGTTGCTTAGAAGTCCTTGTATAATAACCAAACAATGCTAGAGATCACGGATATCAAACGGCACCTAATATAGGTAGCTATGTTAATATACCGGACCTAAATCGGAGGATTGGATAGGATGAGGGTTCGTAAACCAAACGAGTATGGAGACTCATGTAATACGGTTTAACAAAACCCACATACTAAAATGAAACCTAGCCTAAGTGCTTACGACCTATTACGACCCGTTTAGGTAGCTTATGCTACTTTAACGCATCGTTCGCGTAAAACGTGTTTGGAACGCCTAACGTCGTGACCATAAGGTATAACCTCGGAAGGTTATTCCCTATACAACTATGGTCACCCAATGCGTTTGGTCGGATCCTAAAGATCGACCAAATGGGTCGGGTTCGAAAGTATAAGCGATTGTTTAGATCGCTTACCTTACGACCCTATATAAGCACTAAACTAAAAATGACGAGCTAAGCATGTTAGAGCATGCTTAACTAAGTTTAGAAAACAGGTTTGGTATCAAAACAAACGGTTTTGATACCTATGAGTAGTTTGGTTACAAAATACGCAAGAATGCACATCTTGGCTGAAACTACGACTCGTCACTGAGCCTAGATAACGTGGTAATCAGTAGGTGTAGTCACTATGGATAATAACCATCGTGATCACGCTCACGTTATGAAGGTCAAACGAACTTCGTGCTGACCATAAACTGGTCAACGCAGAAAGTCGAACAAAGCTTGACTTTCGGACTCGAAAAGCGATAAAAGAACGAAAGAACACTTACGAAGGGTCCCCGAAAGCTAGTCTTGATCCAGGAGCTCAGGTATGAAGCAATGGCATCAACTTAGAGCTCTTTGATCAGATTTGTGGGTTTTTGCAAGAAAGGGGGGTATTTATAGGATATGCAAGACCGTTAGCATCGTTTATCGATTTACGTGCTCGAATCTCATCCGTACAAGTGTCAAAATGCTATGGTATCACAATGTGACCCCAACCCTTGAGATTTGCATTAGACATTGCCCCTTTGGGGTGTTGAAAGGCTGCTAATAGCTGGAAAAACGAGTTTCTGCATACTGGTGGGTGGTCGTGGGCCGCGTAAAAGGTTGCCCTGGGCTTACGTGGGCCGCCTGGATGCTCTGGTCTGCAACCAACTTTCAAAAATGACATTTTAGGTCCCTGTTGTGGTTTAAGGCCATTTCCGACATGTTTAAGGCCTGTTAAGCCATCTTTAAGGCCCTAAGATGATACTTAAACCTTGAGGACATGAAACATGCTCAAAAATATGCCGGATGTCGGTTCGTTTGGCCGTACGATACCGATGTTCGGTTAATTACGATGGAATGCGCATAAGCGCGAAAAACGATCCAAAATGCGCGACGAGTGGATTTTTCTCATGCCAAACACTAAGGCATAATATTATAATGCTTACATAAATTTTTGGATGTCCGGATGTATTCAGATCGTAAGTTATGCGCGAAAGTGCAAACTTATGCACTTTTTGACACTTTTAGTCCCTGAATGATCCAAAAGTTTATTTTAGCACACCAAACACCTCAAAGCCTATTTCTAAGCTATGTAAAGGATATTTATGGTGTTAACTTATGGTCATGTTCCGGAATGTCTGTTACAGTTCAAATTGGCATACTTTCGCAGTTTGTCAAATTTAGTCCCTGTGGGCGAATTAACTTGTTTTTGCCATACCAAAGCCTTCAAAACTTATTTCAAAGTTATGTAGAGGTTTTTTAAGGTATGTTAAGTATCTGTTGATGTTCCGGAGTATTTTTCGCATTAAACTGAGTACGTTTACGCACCAGTTTGCGTATAATTCTTCAGAAAGCGATGTAGAGTTTAAAATTGAACAAAAGTCAAAACATGGAAAATGTAAAACATAAACAAACAAACATTGGGATCAAATAACTTTGTTTTATTGATAACTGAACTGTTCATAATGATATCAAGCACAAATGTTATAAAATGGCTCCAAACACTCCTATTTATAGGCTGAACAGAAGCTCGGGCACGGCCCCGTGCCCATCTGACACTCTCTCTCCTCATTAATTGTAATTCGCAATTACAATAAATGCGCCTGCAGCAAGTTGACCACGCCCCCGTGTCCGCAGGGCACGGCCCCGTGGTGGGCAGTAGAAGCTTCTAAAGGTTTGTCTTTTCTGCTGCTACTTGGGCACGGCCCCGTGCTTGCTGAGCACGGGTGTCACACCCCGATATTCACACGTTTCACCAGTGGGCCCGGTGGGGGAGTATCGTGACGTAGTTGGTAACATTACAGTCAAACAACACAATATTTAAATGCACAGCGGAAGCAAAAGATTGATACATTTCAACCGAATATTATTGTAATATCATGTATCACAGACAGTTGAAATTAATCCACAGGGGGACCAAAAATAAATAGGAAATATTGTTCAACAGTTGACATCCAAGCTTGCGAGACTTATTGTGGACGCTAGGAGAAAGCCAGCCTAGTTCGCATAGTACCTGCACTTAACCTTTTTGGGAAAATACGTCAGTTTACACTGGTAAATACATTCAACCGACACTTTTGGAAAAGGTTTAATAAAATTGATTTGAATGCACGTGGCACAAACTCTTTAAAACTTGGGATAATTATTTTAATATAATACTTGTAAACGAAGTACATGTTTCTTATGCGTTCAGTAGCCCGATCCGTAGTTCGGGTTAAAGACTAATAGACACACCACAGGTATAATGCCCACAAGGTTATTCCTTTAAGTGGGATACCATTTTTACATATGCAGCTGTCAGGTGTACGCCTACACCCCGTGCTCAGGTCGTGGCCATCTCGTAAGATGATGCCAAGGATATCCGGGACATGGTCATTAACCCCCCCCCCCCAAAGGCTTTAAGCAAACAAAACATTTCAAAACAAAGTATATCAATGATTTAATCTCTATTCGATTAAAGATTCAATGCTGGACCAAGTGGTGTTCTATATACCGTACCCCAAGCCCGTATAAGGGAAATTAAGTTAAAGTATTTACCTTTGCAAAGTATAATTCACAAACAGCAATTGCAGGTAGCTTTTACCGGGTCTCCTATTCTGGAACGAAGGTTTTTAATAACCTATTAGAATCCTAACGGGTCTTTAATTAAGCCTAAACTTAGACCGGTTAGTTTTAACGCAAGATACGGTTCGAATGCACGATTAAGCGAAGACCGGAGTAGAATGTGATTTAGGCCCGACAAGTTTGAAGACTTGTATCATATGGGTAATCCAACCACATTCTGGAATTTGAGATAAAAACGACAAGGTTTGACCTGTTTCGGCTAATTTATGTAAACTAGTTACATAAACAGATCCCAATGCGTAAATGGCGTAACGGGTAACCGTAAGAGTCATATACAGGTTTCCTAAGTCAATATGCTCTAAATATGTTGTGATATCAGTAGGATACCTTCCATTATGCCCATAACGAGTTTAATCCCATAATACGCCCCGTAGGGGTATTTTGGTCATTTTAAAGATTATAAAAGAGATTATTTATACTTCTGATGTTTGGGTCTGAAGAAATCAGTAAAACCACTTATTTTAACAAGTCGCATCAGTAGGTAATAAGTCTTTATGACAAAAATGTTTTTAAACCCAAACTATGCGTTTAATACGCGTATAAAGTCGTTTTAAGCGATTTCCGGGTTATACAGGAAATCTGAGTTTTCTGATCAGGTTATGTAGTTCAAAATACTTTATTTATTATTTAAAATCAGTAGCAATTGGATTAGCGTCAAAATGCTATGTAGAACTTGTTTTATGTCCGAAAAGGGTATATTCGGTATTTACCGAATCAAGGTCATAACCTTAGGTTATGAGCAGGTTAAAAATAATCAAAAATCTTTAAAAATCCCAAAATATTATATTACATCAGTGTGTAAAAGGTTTGGTGTCAAAATTTGGGTTTAGATAGGCTTTATACTAAGTGCGCTGTTTAATTAACAAAAGTTTTCTTAATTGCGCTATTTAGCATAACTCCTATTCTAGACCTCGAATTGACATGAAATTTTAGCGACATGTTTAGAAATCAGTAACTAAGGTTATTGTTCTTTTACATATCCAAAATCCTCGTTTTAAGGTCAAAAGGGCATTATGGTCAATAATTAAGCATTTAACGGAAAGGTGCAAATGACTCGGACAACCAACGAACCAGTCACAGAGGGTCATACCATCATGTAACCTGGTCCTAAGGAAGTCCTAAGGCATATCCTAGTCATACGAGAACGGGTCAGAACTGAAGTCAAAGCAAAAGTCAATGTTTTGCGACTTTCGGTTCCGAACCGGGTCAAAACAGTAAATGGTCGGATCAAACGAGGTTCGACCAGTCCCTATACTTATTATCAAGTTATATGAGTGATAAAATATGTTACATGCCTTCTACATTGTTAATTATGTGCTAAATCGGAAATTAACATTCTGTTGACTTTTTCTAAGCACTTTGACCCGACATTTGAACTAGTTAGAGTGGGAATCAGAGGGTGCCCTTTTAAAGGTTTAATGCCCACATAATTACCATCATATAACTACCTTTGATTTGACTAATCACTGGACCATTAGTGATTAATCGTTAAGTCAACCGTTAATTACGACGGTTTGACTTTAAAGCTAAAACTAAGCAAAAACTTAACTAAGAAAGGTTAAGCATACTTACTGAAGTCCCACGCACGACCAGAGAGGCTTAGGGAAGGCATTTGTGCTCCAGAAAAGCTCCACAATGCAGAAATGAGGTGTGATCAAAATGGTTGCACTCATTGGCCTTATATAGTGATCTTTGATGCATAAGATCATGACAACTAGGTCTACTAGTGTACCCAGATCATTTACAAAGGCCCCTAAGGCTTAGGAACAGTTTAGGGGTCGCCCATGCTGAGAAATAATGGTTTTGAGTCGGTTAAAACACCAAACAGTGCTACTGCCAACGTTTTCTGCATCTGGGCGTCTCACGCGGCCCGCATAAGATCTTAACAAGGCTTATGCGGCCCGCCTGAATCTCTCTGACAGAATTCAAATCATTCTACTACCGACGCGGCCCGCGTAAGCCCTTGCTAAATCTTACGCGGCCCGCCTGAGACCTGCTGTAAGATTTTTCAAATCTTTTTACATTATTGCAGTTGGCTCTTGGCTCTTCGGAGGGGTAACTTTGCATTATGAACCCTTCTTACTTACGTACAAGGGCCTCGAGACTTTTACCGAGCTTGTTGGGTCCTTGGTTACTTTGTTACTACCGGAAAAGTCATAACTTTCAATGTTGACGCTTTCAACCCCTCATGTACGAATTCGATCATAACTTTCTCATTTTATCACGAAACTCTATGAAATTTATATCGTGCATTCTAGTGAGCATAATTTATCGTTACAAAGCCTCGGGTTTGCTAAAGGGTCACTCAGAGGTATAACTTAAACATGTTGACACATTTAACCCCTGTAGTTTGTAATTCCTCACTTTCTTCCATATTTAGTTCTGTATGATCCATGATTCATTCGTTTGAAGGTACGAGCATTATGTAGGGTTACTGTAAAGTATATTTATCCCTTGTTGACATTTTGAACCCTTGAATTCACATACTTTCTATGTTTTTCAACTTTAGTCCCTCTATAGTATTCTTTAACACGTTCAAGCCTATGCCACGTGTCAATACATTATAGGACGTGAATTTTCGAGGTGTTACAACGGGGCGTGTTCAGTCTTCTGTTTTCTTAGTTTTGCTTGGGAAGATGCTGTGGAGGGGTCGGGCATTCCACTTTTGTTCCTTTTCTTGTATTTATGTTAGATTTTGCTGTCTTTTTGCTTCTTTTGTAAATTTGAGCTCATTTAGTCCTGAAAATACAAAAGGAAGACAAAAGCACACTTTTTCCAACATTAGTACTAAAAAAGGGTTAGTTTTATACAACAATTGATATAATTTATATGTTGCATTTTGCGCATATCAGTAAACGATCACTAGATCTGGATGAATTCGATTTAACGTGCGGAATCCGTTAAATCAAACCGTAATCGTGCGCGAAAACGTAAATAACTATCGTTTTATTACGTAACGACGATAACCAGACAGAGTTTCGACTCAATCTATACAACGGACACTCTAGATCTAAGAGACATGATGTAATCGGAGTGTTCTTGATGTAGATGATGAACTTGAAGAACTTGTGTTCGTACGAAATGAGTTTTCTCTAATATGTGTGCTTTCTGATTAGAGCTCCGTGAGAAATGTGTTTTGATATTTATAGTTGAATGCATTTCGTATGAATGTATCTCTCCCAATTCGTGCGAATTGAATCGTCCGAACTCCATGCATGCATTCTTGTTTAAACGTGATGTTCTTGTTTAATCTTTGAAACTAAAATCTCATGAAAAGTTTGTTAAAAGTTTAACACAAAGCTTATTTTTGAAAGATCTAAGGTTATTAAGCATGGATCTTGAAAGATCCATGGTTAAATATGATGTTAAAAATGATGATCTTTCTAATAAACATAAAAGTGGTTTTAACACATGATTTACAAACTTTAAAGATCATTAAACTCATGGATGAGTTGGTTAATGAAATAAAGTTTCATAAATGTTTGTTAAAATACTCAAGAACACTTATTTTTGGAAATATCATCTTATGTAATGTGTAGATCTAAAAGACTACACATTTTTAACAAGAAACAAGTTCACCATGATGTTTCATATGGAAAAATTAGTGTATGTTGTTGATGATTATTGTTGGAAATTGTTTTGGTGTTGAAAAGAAAATAAACACATGTTTTGATAACATGGGAAACCTACATTTTTAGGGGAAACTATGTCAAAATTTTTATAAAATTTTAACACTTAGAAAAATATAAGTTTTGGTGAAACTTATTCCCTAAAAATTCACCTACAAATATTTACCAAGGTTTCCCTAATTTTTGTGTAAAATTACAAGTCAAGAAATGGTGAATTCTCCAAGTTAAAATTAATATTAAGTATGTATATTTTTAGGGAAAATATATATATTTAGTGATCACCAAATTTTGTGCTAAGTGTATATTATGTGTGATATATATTAGTGTATTAGGGACTTGAAAATACACTAAATACTCCCATGGATGTGTGCGATATTATGTGTATTATATATTAAGCTCTCATCTATGTGTACATCTGTGTGCGGTATGACTAGTGATTCATCAGCGAAACACTTCTTCAGATTGCAGATGTGGAAAACATTGTGAATACCACTGAGCTCTTCCGGTAAGTTTAACTTATAGGCTACCGATCCGACACGTTCGATGATCTCGAATGGTCCAATGTCCCGGGCTTAACTTGCCTTTCTTACCAAATCGCATCACCCCCTTCCAGGGTGACACTTTAAGCAATACCTTGTCACCTACCTCGAAGTTAAAAGGTTTACGCTTCAAGTCTGCGTAGCTTTTCTGCCTATCTCGGGCAGTTTTCAGATGGTCACGAATCTGGACAATCTTGTCTGTCGTTTCAAAGATTATTTCAGGTCCTGTCAACTGGACATCTCCCACTTCCGCCCAACAAACGGGCGTTCTGCACTTTCTACCATACAAGGCCTCAAAAGGAGCAGCTTTAATGCTCGTATGGTAGCTATTGTTATACGAGAACTCGATTAATGGCAGGTGGTTATCCCAACTACCACCTAAGTCAATCACACATGCACGAAGCATATCTTCCAAGGTTTGGATTGTACGCTCACTCTGTCCGTCCGTCTGAGGATGGTAAGCCGTACTGAAGTTTAAGCGCGTGCCCAAAGATTGTTGGAAACTTTTCCAAAAATGTGACGTGTATCTAGTATCTCTGTCAGAGATAATAGACACAGGCACGCCATGTAGAGATACAATCTTATCTACGTACAATTGGGCTAGCATGTCGGAGCTATAAGTCTCCTTAATGGGGTGTCCCAGTTGGCCAGTCCCACCTCTACTCTTCACAGAGACCCGGGTTCGAGTCCAGGCAGGGGGTATTCCGCCACCTTCTTCCCAGAGGGAAACGGACTCAGCTCGGGATGGGGTATTCACCGCCAGGCAGCATTGGGACGTTGCTAGCTTGTGGAGTGGGATCACTCCAGCGGCCGGGAGGTCCGTGCAATAACCCCCCCCCCCTTAATGGGTAGGAAATGTGCTGACTTAGTCAACCTATCAACTATTACCCATATCATATCATTTCCTTTCCTTGTGTTCGGCAACTTGGTGATGAAATCCATCGTCACCATCTCCCGCTTCCATGTGGGAAGTTCAGGCTGTTGTAGCAAACCTGACGGCTTTTGGTGTTCAGCTTTGACTTACGCACAAGTCAAACATTTTGCTACATAGGTAGCTATAGACTTCTTCAAGCCTATCCACCAAAAGTTTGCCTTCAAATCCTGGTACATCTTGTCAGCTCCAGGATGAACGGAGTATTTGGAGCTGTGGGCTTCCTGGAGGATAACATCTCGAAGTCCTCCATAAATCGGAACCCATATTCGTCCATTTAACCTTAGAATTCCGTCCTTGCCATAGGATAACTGTTCTTCAGTTACTCCTAGCTTCTCATTAGGATAGTTAGCTTCTAGTACAGCTTCCTTCTGTGCAGCTAACAACCTTTCATTCAAACTTTTCTTTATCTCAATGCTCTTGGCATTGATTCTTATAGGCTTCACCCTTTCCTTTCGACTCAAGGAATCAGCGACTACATTCGCCTTGCCAGGGTGGTATCTTATCTCGCAATCATAATCATTCAAAGTTTCCATCCATCGTCGCTGTCTCATATTCAAATCCTTTTGGTTGAACAGATGCTGGAGGCTCTTGTGATCAGAATAGATCACACACTTGATGCCATATAAATAGTGCCTCCATAGCTTCAGTGCGAATACAACGGCACCCAACTCTAAGTCATGGGTGGTGTAATTCTTTTCATGCACCTTTAACTGACGTGAAGCATAGGCAATAACCTTGCCTTTCTGCATAAGCACACACCCCATCCCGATGTGTGATGCATCACAGTATACCACAAATTCTTCTATTCCTTCAGGCAATGTCAACACAGGTGCATTGCTTAGCTTCTGCTTAAGGATGTCAAAAGCTTCTTGCTGCTTAGGGCCCCAGTTAAACTTAATATTCTTTCTAGTCAATGAAGTTAGGGGTGCAGCAATCCTTGAAAAATTTTCAATAAAGCGCCTGTAATAACCTGCCAATCCCAAGAAGCTGCGAATTTCTGTGGGCGTCTTCGGCTCTTGCCAATTCATGACAGCTTCCACCTTAGCGGGATCTACTTGGATACCACGCTCACTAACCATGTGTCCAAGGAATTGGACTTCTCGAAGCCAGAATTCACACTTAGAAAACTTGGCGTAAAGCTTCTCATGTTGAAGTAGTGAAAGAATACATCGTAGGTGCTTTTCATGATCAGCTTGGTTCTTTGAGTAAATCAGAATGTCGTCAATGAAGACGATGACAAATTTGTCCAAGTATGGTTTGCAGACACGGTTCATGAGATCCATGAATGCCACTGGTGCATTATTGAGCCCAAAGGGCATCACTAGGAACTCGTAATGACCATAACGAGTCCTAAATGCAGTCTTGTGTACGTCTTCATATCTAACCCTCAGTTGGTGATAACCTGACCTTAGGTCGATCTTAGAGAAGTAACTTTCCCCTTGAAGTTGGTCGAACAGATCGTCGATCCTGGGTAATGGATATCTATTCTTGATAGTGACCTTGTTAAGCTCACAGTAATCGATGCACAGATGCATCGATCCATCCTTCTTTTTGACAAATAAGATTGGTGCTCCCCAAGGAGACGAACTAGGTCGGATAAAACCTTTGGCTAGCAATTCATCCAGTTGTGTCCTCAATTCTTTCATCTCTGTTGGTGCCAATCTGTAGGGTGCTCTTGTAACAGGTGCTGCTCCAGGGATAATGTCGATTCTGAATTCTACTTGTCTATCTGGTGGTAAACCAGGTAGTTCTTCAGGAAAAACTTCAGGGTATTCAGAAATGACAGGGATATCTTCAATCTTGGGTTTCGGCTCATCGATAGTTACTTGTGCCATGTAGATGACACAACCCTTCTTCAAACACTTAGAGGCCTTGAGCATAGATACATGCTCTGACAGTCCATACCAGGTATCTCCCTGAATGGTAAGTAACTCACCAGACGGAGTCTTGTGCACTACTTGCTTCTTATTGCAGACAATCTGGGCCTGGTTGTGAGATAACCAGTCCATGCCTAAAACTATGTCGAAACCGGCTAACTTCAAAGGAAGTAGGGACAAGGGAAAAGAGTGGTTCTTAATGGATATGAAACATCCATCTAATATGGTTGAGGCGGTTTCTAAGGTGCCATCAGCTAGTTCTACCTCATACTTCACACTTAAGGTTTTGACAGGTATATTCAGCAATTTGCAAAACTTATTGTCTACAAAAGATTTATCAGCCCCTGAATAAAATAGTACTCTTGCATAGACATCATTTATAAGGAAGGTACCTGTGATCACATTGTCGTCCTGCACAGCTTCCTTTGCATCCATTCTGAAGACCCTAGCATTAGTCTTCTTTCCTTCATCCGCTTTCTTTGCATACTTTGGGCAATTTGTCTTGATGTGCCCCTTTTCATTGAAACTGTAGCATGTTGCGTCTTTCAGTTTCTTGCACTCTAGGGTTTTATGCTCCATGGATTTGCAAATCCCGCAAGGCCTTGTCGGAGATTGGGATTTTGTGTCAAGCCTGCACTTCCCAAAATGGTATTTCTGACAAGTCTTACACTTGGGCCTATCTCCAGACTGATGCCCATCTTTCTTTGAACTAAAACCCTTCCTGTGGTCATTGTTTCCTCGGTGCTTCTTATTTGATCGACGCGAGTTGTCATCATCATCATGCTTCCTTTTCTCGGCATCCTTGTTCCTCAGCGATCTCTTCCTAACCACGTCCAGCGTGAGGGATAGGGATATATCAGCTACTGACCTGAATGTAGCTGGCCGAGAGGCTTTCACACTTGCCTTAATCTCCGGAGCTAAGCCCCCTATGATACGAGCTATTCTTTTGGGTTCCTGGGTCACCAGATAAGGAACCAGCCTTGACATTGTATTAAAGCTCGTAAGGTAAGCTTGGCAATCCAGATTCTTCATAACTAATGACAGAAAATCCGACTTAGTCTTCTCAACCTCATGCTGAGGACAGTAATTCTCTCTGATGAGGGCAACAAATTGTTCCCATGACATACCGTACAGTGGAAGCTTTCTAGTAGCTTGAATCAACGATCTCCACTAGGCTAAGGCCTCACCCTTAAACGATTGAGACACAAACTTTACCACATCCTTCTCAGCGCACCCGCTGATATCAACCATTGTGTCCATCTCATCATACCATGTCATGCAGTCTATTGCTCCTTTCTCCCCCGTAAAATCCCGGGGCTTGCATGAAATAAAGTATTTGTAGGAGCATCCGTTATCACGGGGTCCTTGATTCAGCACGACTTTTTGAGACGGGACACTATGATGGTTTGAAGAGTGACGATCGTCATCATCTTTCTTGGGTTCTTCTTTCTTGGAGAGAGGTTTGCTGTGTGCCTCGGAATGAGTCTTGGGCTTAGAATGTGGTGCGGATCGGGTCCTACTCCGAGTCCCGCTCGACTCACTATACTGCCTATCCAAGGCTTTTGTAACAGCATTGTCAATTAATGCTTGGAGTTCCGCCCCTGCTATATTAATCCGGGCATCATTCTGATTCTCCTTTGGGTGACTATTTATTTAATCCGAGTCAGCCATTTTATCTTGAACTGCTACATAAGATAATGACAAAAGTTTATTTGGGAGTTTATTATGGAATCGTCTTTTATGGCAATTCATTAACCATGGTAAACATATACCATATTGGGTTAATTTGTTACTTACATTTATTTAGGATTTTAATATAACTTATCCTAATTATAAACAATATTGTTAGTGGCACAAAAGCCTAGTCACAGGGATGTTTTAAATTATAAGCCATGATTTCAGAGAATCAAAGCATGAAGGTTTGAACATAGTTCTTTTACCTTTTCTTGACAGGGAGTCATAGACTACTACTGTCTTTTGTCTTATATGACAATGAATATGGCCCGTAGGCACTACATCACCAATGGATGCTTGATATGTGATCATCTTAATTGATGATTTAAACCCATGATTTATAGATCATTAAGTTAGGTTTAGGAATCCCTTGAAGGATCCTTGTATAAGAATGATGCGTGTGATTTTAACAAATCACGTCTGCCAGGAGTGTTAACATGTTTACAGAGGTTAACAGGAACTTGAATCTTTTAACCAGGTCTTACCATCTTGGCCAGGTCTTTTAATGACACGAAGGCTAGGTTATACCTTTAAGATTCTTTATTAATATTTGAATAAGCAGATTATTTTTAAAAGGAATGATTTTGATTTATCTATTTCATATATAATGTACATAATGACAAAAATGAATTTCATAAACTTAACATTTCATTAAACATAAAAAGGATTACACACTGCCCTAAACGGGACTTTTAATAGACGAATTACCTACGCAGAGGTTAAACTAGAAAACAAGTCCTTGCAGGGACCAATACTAGGATAGATGTCCACACAGGGACTGAAAGACAAGTCCACGCAGGGACTAAAAGACAAGTCCACGCAGGGACTAAATACACATATAAATGTCCACGCAGGGACTTGATTGAAATAGGAAATGCAATAATACATATAGAGATTAGTGATCCCTCTTCTTCTTTCCCTTTAATAGGTTTGCCAGGCCCTTTAGGAATCCACTGTTGTTCTTACGTTCTTCTTCAAAGTCTCGTTCCACCCTGTTCAAACGGTGGAGGATTTCTTCCTGCTCCGGTGGGGAAAAACATAGCTGCTGCGATAGGTGCTGAGCCGGAGGTCTAACAGGTACTGGATACCCATGAGTTGAATATCCCATTCCCCAAGGAGTTCCATAAGGTCCTTCGGGATGAAGGGCGTTGTAATTTGCCGCCACTTCAACGTATGGGTCGACATCAATATAGTTGTAGTGAGTGTGAGCTGGCTGCTCAAACGGGTTGTACGCTGTGGAACCGGCGTATGTAGGTATCGGGTTATCATAACCAAATGGTGGCGGAGGTGGTGCAACTGGTGCAGAATTCACCTCTGCAGGTGGGTTAGAAGGTCCACCCATTTGTGGGTCTTCAGGCAGTGGCGGATAATGACTGCCAGAGTGTCGAGGGGTGCTAAAGTGAAAATCCCCTCTTCGTGCGGATATCCGCGTGCCTGTTCTCCTACACCTTGGAGGATCCGGAGGTGCTTGATGAACTGGCGGCGGTGGAGGCGGTGGCGTGACTGCCACGAAACGCGAATCCTCGGAGGGATCCTGCTGCTGCTGCTGTTGTTGCTGCTCATGAGGCGATAAATGGTGAGAGGGTGTAAAGTACCACTCACACTGGTTGAACCTTGCTTGATAACTAGCTGGACCCTGATAGGGTGTTCCATGGAAGGATGATCCATCAGAGATCTCGATTGGATGGTTGGGGGTGCCTCTTGCAGGTTTGACGGGATCCGTGTCCTCGTCCATGTCCATTACATTGTCTTCTGAGAAATGGTCCTCTGGCCCTAATGGGTTAAAACCCACTGGTTCTTGGATAAAGTTTGCCGGGTTGAACCGGCCCTGAAAGACAGGAGTAGGGTCGCAAAAAGAACGGTGCGAAACGGAACGCTGGAGAGGTATGAATGAAGGTTGATGGTTATCGGGCTCGTTTTCCGAGTTCGGCCCAAAAGAGTGGCGGTATGAAGGTGTTGAACTGTGCGAGATAGACCGTCTAGCGGGCTCAAAAAGGTTCCTTCTATTTCTCTGAGGATCGGCACTCATTGTGCTGGCAGGAGCTCGCATGTGTGAAGGCCCGGCCTCGTGATCGTTGTGGGTAGTGATTGGCCCTTTGCCTCTTCCTCCTCTTCTGATTGCCGGTGGCATATTCCTGCTTAAACAAATGAAATAAAATAACAGGGAATAAAGGACAAACTAGAACAACAATTCGAATTCGTCCTAAGTTCTTGTCTAGACTCGAGTATGTGCAATTGTGTCATTGAGATTAAACACATAAGGATAGTGTTTAATTCACTCAACGTTAGCTCTGATACCAACCTGTCACACCCCGATATTCACACGTTTCACCGGTGGGCCCGGTGGGGGAGTATCGTGACGTAGTTGGTAACATTACAGTCAAACACCACAATATTTAAATGCACAGCGGAAGCAAAAGATTGATACATTTCAACCGAATATTATTGTAATATCATGTATCACAGACATTTGAAATTAATCCACAGGGGGGATCAAAAATAAATAGGAAATACTGTTCAACAGTTGACATCCAAGCTTGCGAGACTTATTGTGGACGCTAGGAGAAAGCCAGCCTAGTTCGCATAGTACCTGCACTTAACCTTTTTGGGAAAATACGTCAGTTTACACTGGTAAATACATTCAACCGACACTTTTGAAAAAGGTTTAATAAAATTGATTTGAATGCACGTGGCACAAACTCTTTAAAAATTGGGATAATTATTTTAATATAATACTTTTAAACGAATTACATGTTTCTTATGCGTTCAGTAGCCCGATCCGTAGTTCGAGTTAAAGACTAATAGACACACCACAGGTATGATGCCCACAAGGTTATTCCTTTAAGTGGGATACCATTTTTACATATGCAGCTGTCAGGTGTACGCCTACACCCCGTGCTCAGGTCGTGGCCATCTCGTAAGATGATGCCAAGGATATCCGGGACATGGTCATTAACCCCCCCAAAGGCTTTAAGCAAACAAAACATTTCAAAACAAAGCATATCAATGATTTAATCTCTATTCGATTAAAGATTCAATGCTGGACCAAGCGGTGTTCTATATACCGTACCTCAAGCCCGTATAAGGGAAATTAAGTTAAAGTATTTACCTTTGCAAAGTATAATTCACAAACAGCAATTGCAGGTAGCTTTTACCGGGTCTCCTATTCTGGAACGAAGGTTTATAATAACCTATTAGAATCCTAACGGGTCTTTAATTAAGCCTAAACTTAGACCGGTTAGTTTTAACGCAAGATACGGTTCGAATGCATGATTAAGCGAAGACCGGAGTAGAATGTGATTTAGACCCGACAAGTTTGAAGACTTGTATAATATGGGTAATCCAACCACATTCTGGAATTTGAGATAAAAACGACAAGGTTTGGCCCGTTTCGGCTAATTTATGTAAACTAGTTACATAAACCAATCCGAACGCGTAAATGGCGTAACGGGTAACCGTAAGAGTCATATACAGGTTTCCTAAGTCAATATGCTCTAAATGTGTCGTGATATCAGTAGGATACCTTCCATTATGCCCATAACGAGTTTAATCCCATAATACGCCCCGTAGGGGTATTTTGGTCATTTTAAAGATTATAAAAGAGATTATTTATACTTCTGATGTTCGGGTCTGAAGAAATCAGTAAAACCACTTATTTTAACAAGTCGCATCAGTAGGTAATAAGTCTTTATGACAAAAATGGTTTTAAACCCAAACTATGTGTTTAGTACGCGTATAAAGTCGTTTTAAGCGATTTCCGGGTTATACAGAAAATCTGAGTTTTCTGATCAGGTTATATAGTTCAAAATACTTTATTTATTATTTAAAATTAGTAGCAATTGGATTGGCGTCAAAATGCTATGTAGAACTTGTTTTATGTCCGAAAAGGGTATATTCGGTATTTACCGAATCAAGGTCATAACCTTAGGCTATGAGCAGGTTAAAAATAATTAAAAATCTTTAAAAATCCCAAAATATTATATTACATCAGTGTGTAAAAGGTTTAGTGTCGAAATTTTGGTTTAGATAGGCTTTATGCTAAGTGCGCCGTTTAATTAACAAAAGTTTTCTTAATTGCGCTATTTAGCATAACTCTTATTCTAGACCTCAAATTGACATGAAATTTTAAGGACATGTTTAGAAATCAGTAACTAAGGTTATTGTTCTTTCACATATCCAAAATTCTCGTTTTAAGGTCAAAAGGGCATTTTGATCAACAATTAAGCATTTAACGGAAAGGTGCAAATGACTCGGACAACCAACGAACCTGTCACAGAGGGTCATACCATCATGTAACCTGGTCCTAAGGAAGTCCTAAGGCATATCCTAGTCATATTAGAACGGGTCAGAACTGAAGTCAAAGCAAAAGTCAAAGTTTTGCGACTTTCGGTTCTGAACCGGGTCAAAACAGTAAATGGTCGGATCAAACAAGCTTAGACCAGTCCCTATACTTATTATCAAGTTATATGAGTGATAAAATATGTTACATGCCATCTACATTGTTAATTATGCGTTAAATCGGAAATTAACATTCTGTTGACTTTTTCTAAGCAACATTGACCCGACATTTGAACTAGTTAGAGTGGGAATCAGAGGGTGCCCTTTTAAAGGTTTAATGCCCACATAATTACCATCATATAACTACCTTTGATTCGACTAATCACTGGACCATTAGTGATTAATCGTTAAGTCGACCGTTAATTACGAAGGTTTGACTTTAGAGCTAAAACTAAGCAAAAACTTAACTAAGAAAGGTTAAGCATACTTACTGAAGTCCTCTGCACGACCAGAGAGGCATAGGGAAGGAATTTGTACTCCAGAAAAACTCCACAATGCAGAAATGAGGTGTGATCAAAATGGTTGCACTCATTTGCCTTATATAGTGATCTTTGATGCATAAGATCATGACAACTAGGTCTACTAGTGTACCCAGATCATTTAAAAGTGCCCCTAAGGCCTCGGAACAGTTTAGGGGTCGCCCATGCTGAGAAATAATGGTTTTGAGTCGGTTAAAACAGCAAACAGTGCTGCTGCCAACGTTTTCTGCATCTGGGCGTCTCACGCGGCCCGCGTAAGATCTTAACAAGGCTTACGCGGCCCGCCTGAATCTCTCTGACAGAATTCAAATCATTCTACTACCGACGCGGCCCGCGTAAGCCCTTGCTAAATCTTACGCGGCCCGCCTGAGACCTGCTGTAAGATTTTTCAAATCTTTTTACATTATTGCAGTTGGCTCTTGGCTCTTTGGAGGGGTAACTTTGTATTATGAACCCTTCTTATTTACGTACAAGGGCCTCAAGACTTTTACCCATCTTGTTGAGTCCTCGGTTACTTTGTTACTACTCGAAAAGTCATAACTTTCAATGTTGACGCTTTCAACCCCTCTTGTACGAATTCGATCATAACTTTCTCATTTTATCACGAAACTCTATGAAATTTATATCGTGCATTCTAGTGAGCATAATTTATCGTTACAAAGCCTCGGGTTTTCTAAAGGGTCACTCAGAGGTATAACTTAAACATGTTGACACATTTAACCCCTGTAGTTTGTAATTCCTCACTTTCTTCCATATTTAGTTCCGTATGATCCATGATTCATTCGTTTGAAGGTACGAGCATCATGTAGGGTTGTAAAGTATATTTAGCCCTTGTTGACATTTTGAACCCTTGAATTCACATACTTTCTATGTTTGTCAACTTTAGTCCCTCTATAGTATTCTTTAACACGTTCAAGCCTATGCCACGTGTCAATACATTATAGGACGTGAATTTTCGAGGTGTTACAACGGGGCGTGTTCAGTCTTCTGTTTTCTTAGCTTTGCTTGGGAAGATGCTGTTGAGGGGTCGGGCATTCCACTTTTGTTCCTTTTCTTGTATTTATGTTAGATTTTGCTGTCTTTTTGCTTCTTTTGTAAATTTGAGCTCATTTAGTCCTGAAAATACAAAAGGAAGACAAAAGCACACTTTTTCCAACATTAGTACTAAAAAAGGGTTAGTTTTATGCCACAATTGATATAATTTATATGTTGCATTTTGCGCATATCAGTAAACGATCACTAGATCTGGATGAATTCGATTTAACGTGCGGAATCCGTTAAATCAAACCGTAATCGTGCACGAAAACGTAAATAACTATCATTTTATTATGTAACGACGACAACCGGACAGAGTTTCAACTCGATCTATACAACATACACTCGAGATCTAAGAGACGTGATGTAATCGGAGTGTTCTTGATGTAGATGATGAACTTGAAGAACTTGTGTTCGTACGAAATGAGTTTTCTCTGATATGTGTGCTTTCTGATTAGAGCTCCATGAGAAATGTGTTTTGATATTTATAGTTGAATGCATTTCGTATGAATGTATCTCTCCCCATTCGTGCAAATTGAATCGTCCGAACTCCATGCATGCATTCTTATTTAAACGTGATGTTGTATGATTGTGATGTCGTCACACAAATGTGATGACATCATTCCTGATCAAGCCCACTCTCACCGTATCGTGTCATACCAAATTCTTTCGTATCCTAACGCTACCTAATGAAACCTAACTAAACCTGTGTCCGGTATTTTACAGACTCAAGACACTAGACTTTACATGTACAGTTAGATTTCTATCTATGGCCACACACATAGTGCACTAACAATTAGAGCTAGTAGTAAGCTTCTTGATCACTAATTTAAGTCATGTTTATGTTATGTACAAGATTCACCATCTAAACAACTTAACTTCTAATGTTAAAAATGAAAAGATCTAACATATTCATGAAGAAAATAAGTGATTACATGAATTTTTAGTGTATGTAATGAAGTTGTTGATGTTATATCTTGTGTTTATGTTTAGATCAAGTATGTTAAAGCTTAGATCTAACAAGTTTAAGCATGGATCTTGAAGGATCCATGGTTAAAGTTGAAGATGAACATATGAAGCATTATGTGAACATGAAAAATGAATTTTGATACATAATCTTGTAATCTTGAAGTAATAAAGTGTGTGTAGAACTAATCTTTGAAACTAAAATCTCATGAAAAGTTTGTTAAAAGTTTAACACAAAGCTTATTTTTGAAAGATCTAAGGTTATTAAGCATGGATCTTGAAAGATCCATGGTTAAATATGATGTTAAAAATGATGATCTTTCTAATAAACATAAAAGTGGTTTTAACACATGATTTACAAACTTTAAAGATCATTAAACTCATGGATAAGTTGGTTAATGAAATAAAGTTTCATAAATGTTTGTTAAAATACTCAAGAACACTTATTTTTGGAAATATCATCTTATGTAATGTGTAAATCTAAAAGACTACACATTTTTAACAAGAAACAAGTTCACCATGATGTTTCATATGGAAAAATTAGTGTATGTTGTTGATGATTATTGTTGGAAAATTGTTTTGGTGTTGAAAAGAAAATAAACACATGTTTTGATAACATGGGAAACCTCCATTTTTAGGGGAAACTATGTCAAATTTTTTATTAAATTTTAACACTTAGAAAAATATAAGTTTTGGTGAAACTTATTCCCTAAAAATTCACCTACAAATATTTACCAAGGTTTCCCTAATTTTTGTGTAAAATTACAAGTCAAGAAATGGTGAATTCTCCAAGTTAAAATTAATATTAAGTATGTATATTTTTAGGGAAAATATATATATTTAGTGATCACCAAATTTTGTGCTAAGTGTATATTATGTGTATTATATATATTAGTGTATTAGGGACTTGAAAATACACTAAATACTCCCATGGAGTATGAATACAAAAATACACATACAAATACATGAAAATACATAAGTATACAAGTATACAAAAATTCCTCACAAGGAAATACATTGACAAATACCATAAAATATATATTAATGAAAATATATTTCTTGACATATTATCTAACTTGGACAAGTTATGAATTTAAGAATATATTTTGGACAAAAATATATAACCTATACCAAGTATTGGAATTTATACAAAAATCGGGTGTATAACAAGAATAACTACATATATATATTTTAGCATGACAAAATATATATTTCATAAAAGTCTTAAAAATATATTTTTTAAGAAATATAATTTCGGAAAGTAATAAAAGTCAAAGTATTGATTTTTGGAGAAAAATACAAAATACACAAGTATTTACATAAAATACAAGTATACTTTCCTAAGAATACTTGTACCAAAATAATATTGAAAATATTATTTCACAAAATACTTATATTTATTTTTGGGAAAATAATATAAGTGACTCACTTGAAAAGTTAAAAATATAAATTATTTTTAACAACTTATTACCTCGAAAAGTCTACATGAACGTATAAAGAACAAATACATAAGCTAAAGATGGTAACTTGTACTTGTGTGATACAAGTCTAGTGACTAACACTAATAGAACACGTATAGGTCACGACGCTACAAAACAACCGGTGAAGTTTGCGGCGCAGGATACGCAAAGTTGTGAGTTCATGTCCCCACTTTTAAGCTTTTACTTGTTTTTCTAAACTTGGGGAAAATACATGTTATATGGTATGTAGAATACAAAACTAAGGAATGACACATAGATCATGTGACGAATAGGGTGCCATAAGCACCATTAATCAACAATATACCTAGACCGCGGAACAAAAGGTTAGATCTAATGGGTTTCAGGCAGCCACACTCTGGGCCACGTGCTACCTGGAGTGCTTTTGTGTCTCTAGTTGTTAACCAACAAGTAAAATGCCTATGGTTTGGATGTTTCCTATGTCGTGACACATGTTAGTGGCCTTGCATACCACTAGCGATCTCGTATTCCTTACATTTACAGAACTCGGTTTCAGATACGTCTTTAGAAATTACATACCATGTTTTCATACAAGTATATAAACATTCTATACAAAAACTGCATGAATTCACACCAACATTATGTTGACGATTTTCCAAAACTTACATGTATTTCAGGTAACTAAAGTGGATGTACGCGTGGTCTCACTCTTGCTCCTGGATGTCGCTTATGTTTTAGTCATGTCGTGTCAAGACTCCGATGCCTATTTTTGTAGGAATTGGTTATTATATTCCATCTTGTGCGGGATATAAGAATCAAAACCTTGATGTTACTCTTTAAATAAAGTTGTAAACTTTTCAAACAATATGTTATCTTGTGATGTAAACACTTAACTTATGTTATGTTTTCAATTATGTAATGTAATGGCATTTGGAGTTATTTTACGAGCATGTAGTATGTTTACCATTCGTATGCAATGAGAACCTTTCAGGATCACACCTCATGCTTCCGCCTTAGAAAGGGGTGTGACAGTTAATCCCTCAAAAGGGCACCTCCTGAAAATCACGTTAACTTGGTCAATTGACGAGTCAAAGTTATATTAATTAAAAAGTCAAAGGGTAGTTTTTCGTAAACTTTATAAATTGATATTATAAATGTTATAACCCATGTTTTTGATACTTAATCAGTTGGTAATCAATATTAGAACATGTATGAACATGTTCAGCTCGTCATTTCCAGTATTAGTGTCGGTTCGTAATCGAAAGTCGAGCAGTTTGACTTTTGCTTTGACTTTCGATTCTGACCCGATTTAGCATGGTTAGCTACTGAATTTTAGTTGTATTATGATCACATTATAATGTAGGATAACCCTCTGAGGTTATACTACTTGATCATAATCAGATTCTGACTTTTTATACAAGTTCTTATATTATGCCTAATTATGAACAAATTGCCCTTTTTGCATAAAACTTGGTTTTAATCAATGATGAACTTGCAAAATAAATTACCTACTGACATGTTACTATAATTAACATATTTTGGTATTATAAATCTGTTCATAACCTGAGTTTTGATGCAAGTTCATAAATTATGTTACAATATAACCAAAATGCCTTTTTGGCGCATAGTATGGTTTTAAACCATAACTATCATATAAAATCTATTACCTACTGGTATTATAACATAATTAAAGTGTTTCTACATAATGTACTTGTTCATGACTCAGATTTTTATGCAAGTTCTCAAACTATGTCATATAATGACTAAAATGCCCTTACGGTGCATATTTTGGTTTTAAACCATATTGTTTATAAGACCTTGGTTACCTACTGACTTGGTAACATATTTAAAGTACCTTGGAATATAGAACTTTTTTATGACTCATCCGGTTACCCAATATCGCTTATCCAGGTACGGTTGAGCTTACGTAACTAGTTTACGTAAGTTTACCGAAACGAGTCAATTCTTATCATTTCTATTTCAAATTCCAGAATGTATATTGTTTACCCATATTATACAAGACTTAGTACTTGTGGGGCTTAAACTACATTCTATTCTGGTCACCGCTTAATCAAGCAAATCGTACCATTTTTGTTAATTTAAGTTAACCGGTCCAAGTTTATGACTTGAATGGGACCCGTTGACATTCTAATTGGTTATTTATACCATCATTCCAGACTAGGGCCTTCTAGTAGATTGCAATCAACCTTAGTTTATTTGTTAACGGTTGTGCTTATTGTTTCTTGCATTGTAAGACATAATTAAGCCAGGCAAATACTCTTAACCTATTTCCCTATACGGGCTTGGGATACAGTAAATTATTACCGCTTGGTCGGGTATGGGATCATATGTCAGATTGTGACTAAAAAATCTTCATAACCCGTTTTAATCTATTTTGTCTGATAACTTAAACAATGGGGGTTAATGCGACCGTGCACTAGATATCCTCGGCTCATTTAAGTTACTAATGGCCACGACCGAGCACGGGGTGTAGGCATACACCTGACAAATGCTAATGCTAATGCTATTATAAAATGTTTTTCTTACCCATATTGAGGATACCCCTTTGTGGGTTAA
Source organism: Helianthus annuus (assembly GCF_002127325.2). NCBI lineage: Eukaryota > Viridiplantae > Streptophyta > Magnoliopsida > Asterales > Asteraceae > Helianthus > Helianthus annuus. The sequence goes on from NC_035437.2 coordinate 21,325,008, forward strand.
AGTGGCGTGTCGGTTAATCATGTTATTCGGTTTTTGCACCGGACCATATATGTATTGACAGGCATGTAAAACTTTATACAAGATCATTTTGAATTGTCCCAAGTTATTTATGAAAATACATGTGCCTTGTGCACTTAAAAACATTTTTGAAATATTTTCAAATGAGTCGATTATTTGTATTTACCAGTGTAAATTGACGTATCTTCAAAAGACTAAGTTACAGGTTGTAAGGTTAGGTAATTAGGGTGGAAGCTGCCTGATAATGCTTGAAGAAGAATTTGCAACTCCTATGGAAAAGCCTATATTCTGTTAATTCATTTTCGTACATTTTCGATCCGCCTATGGATCTTTTATTACACGCAGTCCGCATATTATTTTGAACACTTGGACATTTATGTTTGTAATAATATTTTAAATCCAAGACTTCCGCTGTGCTATTTGTGTTTGTGTATTTGGTATCAATCTCATCACGATACTCCCCATCCGGGCCCATCAGGTTGTTGTTGAAATATCGGGGTGTGACTAGTTGGTATCAGAGCCAATGTTCGAGAGAATTAAACACTAGCCTTTTGTGTTTAATCTCAAACAGCACAATAGCATAATCCTTAGACTTTCTGAGTCTAGGCAATAACCTAGGATTAACTATTATCCTTATTAAGTTATATATATATATATATATATATATATATATATTATTTTTTTTATTTTTGACAGGATTAAAACATGCCGCCCAAAATTAGTGGAAAAGGCAAGGGATCTATGCGAGGAAGCCCTTCGGGACATGCACCCTCGCTATCACATAATTCAGAGCATTATAGCTCGGAACATTATAGATATTCAAGCAACTCTTCTTCTTCACAACCAGTGAGACATTCTGTCTCACACAACTCATCTCCCACTCATTCTCACCATTCATACCATTCCCATCAGTCTCACCAATCACATCATTCACATTCGTATTCATTTCATGGGTCTTTTAACCCAAACCAGTATATTAACACACCTCCAGCTGCTCAAAATCAGTTGGACTAACATAATGAGCCGGACGAAGATTCAGATCCGGAGATGCCACCGTCAGGGTCACATATGCATCCCATTGAGATTTCTAGCGGCTCTGCTTCTTACGCAGGATCACCTTATCAAAGTCCTAACGAATGGGACCAATATTGGAACCAACTCACATTCATGAATACACCCTCCTATCATTCTTCGACAACGCCTCCGTCGCCGCCACCAGACCAAGGAGGAAACGTGGAGCGCGCATGTCTGTGCGTTTGGGACCACGGTCTAGCCCGCTACCACCACTACCCTAAACTTATCCTTCTATCCCTGAGGACCCACAAATGGGTGGACCCTCAAACACCACACCAGTGGTTGATCCGACTCCTGCAACGTTTGTTCAACCACCACCATCGGGCTTTGATAACCCAATTCCCACGTATCCATGATATAACTAGATTCAAACCCTTGAACCCTAAGACGCCGATAGATTATAGCTATCAGGCACCATCGTACGACCCTTATATGCAGGCAGTCGTACACAATGCCTTATACCCATCTCCTTTCTCTCCTGCATATCCAGCTACTGGATATCCAAATTATGGATACCACTATCCTGTTGTGCCTCAGCCACAGCCATTGCCACCGCCACAATTAGAGGCCCTCAATCAGGCCTTAGAAAGGGCGGAAAAATTCAGCGTAAGGCTAAAAAGGCTGAGAAGAAGACATGTAAGATCTTCAAAAAGCTCAACAAGATGTTTGGCAAGAAGAAGGACGAGTAGAGAAGCAGTATCTTATATTTATTGTATTTGAATTTCCAAAAGTCCCTGCGTGGACAAGTTATTTTTCTTCTAGTCCCAGCTAGGACATGTCTTTTCTTTTAGTCCCTGTGTGGACAAGTATTTCATTTTATTTCAAAAGTTATGTTTAAGGCAAGTGTTGTAATCTTTTATCTATTTAATAATTTTTTTAGAATCATCCATAATATATGTATTCATTACATCCCCTTCAAGCAATCGTCTTGATTTTATTCGAACTTTATCGATCTGCTATATATTTAAAAATAAGATCTTCTTAATGGCTTTGACCAGCCAATTGGCAAAGTCCATATTATTTGGCAATTATAAATGACGGTTAAGGATGATTAGCCCTTCTGTCCAAAGGTGGTGGACTATGTTCAAGCCTCAGAGCCTTATGGTCAAATGCGACCATGGCTACATATATTTATTGTCAAACCATTAAGATAATTATTCTGTGTTAACATTAAAGAAATGTTAACACTCCTGGCAATGTGACTTGAGGAACCACACTAGCTATCAAGGTGGTGGACTACGTCCAAACCTTATAGCCTATGTGATCGAATTAGATAATGGCTAATTGATGTCTGGTAAAATACACATATTTGTCCCGTGTAAATTGTATAATTATTTTATAGTTTTTATTTGTTTTATTTAGTTATTAGTAGTATATTATATTATTTGTGTTTTGTCAGGTCATCCCAGTGCAAATGAAGCGAAAAAGAGTAACAATTAAATGACCAGCTAGTTGGGCAAAGTGGGGTGCCAGTGACTGAAGGAAAATTGAAGCTATTTTCTGTGAGTGGGCCAATGCCATTATCTCTATTTCACAAGTTAAAGGGCTAGGCCACATCAATATACAGTATGAAGTTTGGGCTGTTAAGATACCCATAAGACGAAAGCGGCTGCCATTTAGATAATATTAATGTTGTTCAATCAATCAATATTAAGGTTTGCAATTTTGATAGAAAGGGGGGAATCATATTTGGACAACAGACATGTGACCACATGGGCTGCCAAACATGAAAGTGAATTTTGATGGGGTGTGGTTTCTTTTGAATGTGTACACACATTATTAATTCAAGTCTACTATATATATCACATGTTGGACGAAGACATCAGAAGTGACAGAATACTTTGTGAAGATAATGGGCCGCCAAAAGCAATGCCAGCCCAACCTATTTCGTGAAAAGGGATGATTGGGTTTTGAAAATCAACTTTTAAATATATTATGTTATATATTGAATGAATAAATTTTATGAGGCACGATCAGACGCAAAAAGGAGTTGGAGGCGGCAAACGGGCCCAGCCCACATGTGCACCGCCAATAATCATACATATTATATATACATCAGCTTCACACGAATTAAAAGGAGGAGACCCCTACTGTAAGGGGATATATCACGGCTGAACATTGGACGCACGAAGACAGATTTATTTGGAGGGAGCCGCACAAAACAGAAATATCAGACACGACTTGGGGGCGAAGTTTGGACATCTGGAGGCTGTTTTGAAGGCTCGGGAACGTTCGGGAAGCCAAGGAATCATCTAGGAAGCTCGGGAACACTCGGAGTTGAAGATTTTCGGGTTCTATACTTCCGTTTATCTTTCGGTTTCGTTTATTCTTAGTTTTTAATGATGAATACTGAATTAATATTGATTGTTGCTATAATTGTTGACATGATTATTGGCTAAAACTTCATAAACTACCTAGGCTAATGATAATAGTTAAATAGAGTTTGGTTCTTTATTCGATTTTTGGCGTGGTTGTGGATTTTTCTTGTATTGTAAAAGCTTCGGGAATTTAACTTGGTGCATATGCGTGCTTGACGATTATTTTATTACTGTTTATTGCTTCGTATAATCCTTTGTGACGGTCTTTATCATATAATAAGGATGTGCTAGGGTTCTTGATTTAGGTGACGGTCTTTATCACGTAATAGATCATTAATCCTTTAGGGTGAAAATCGAGTAAGTAACCTTAGAAGTAATATTTGGTAATTTAATAAGATCAAGGGTTCTGCTAAACTTGTCGCTGTGAGGCTCGAGGTTATTAATAGGTCTCGGTTTGGTTATAAGTCCTTAACATTCCATTGTCTATTAAACCAAGATTAAAACCCGTCGTTGCTTTAGACGTTCGCGCTGTGAGGTAGAGCGTCTTATATAGGCACTTTCAAGAAACTAGAGGACTGTGAGGAAATCTAGAAAACCGGTAAGCGTAACAGCCTAGGTAGTGCCACAAGAATCGCCTTGAGAGTGTTTGATGGGCTTAGTGGTGTCTTAATAGGTTTAGTATCTAAAGATCCCGGTTCCACACCACAAAACCATCAAATAGAAATCCATTCTGAGTTTAGCTTGCGTCTAGCCTAGGTAGTCTTCATCACCACTGGTCAAAGTCTTCGTTCGAGTTCGTGTTAGTTAATTAGCTAATCTAGTTATTCGTTATTTGCATTCTTAGGATTTTTAGAACCCCCCCCCCCCATCAAATAAACAATTAGTTAAAGTCCGTGTCAGTCTAAGTCTAGATAGAGTCATTAGCATAATTTAGTAGAGTCTCTTGTGTTCGATACTCGGACTTCCTTAGGCTATACTACATCGATCGGTACACTTGCCGGTCATGTGGTTTAGGGTTTAGAGAGTCTTAGTTTTATAAATTTAAAACTTAGAGAGTCTAGTTTAGGGTTTAATTTAGTCATTTTAATTGAACCACTTTTAGCACATCAAGTTTTTGGCGCCGTTGCCGGGGACTCTTTGGCGATTGCGTTAATTACTTTGTTTGGACTTGTTTGACATTATACGTGCTATTTGTTTGTTTGTTTGAGTCGTAGGAGTCTAATTGTCCGCATTTTTATTTATTTATTTATTTTGATTTTAGTAAATATATGTGAGATTTGTGGAGGGCCCCATTTCACTATTCATTGTCCAAATTCACCGGGGTACTCTACAGATTATTATGCTAACCCTTTTGTGCAGCCGCAGCCATATTTTTCATAGGGGTATTCTTTGCGTTCTTATGATGATCGGCCATATTACGATAATCCGTATCAGCAGCCACAACATAACCAGGGTCAGACTAGCGATAGAGGTTTAGAGGGTAGTTTGAGTAGGATGGAGGAGATGTTCGCCCAGATGATGGCGCATAATCAGAAAACCCTAGCAGAGTTCGATAATATTCTGAGAAATCAACAGTCTATTCTGAGAAATCAACAGTCTGCTATATTAGATCAAGAGTTTGTTATATTAGAACAGCCAAAGACTGGTTATACATATGATGCGGAAGGGAAAAAGCTGTCATATGAAGAATGGTCAGATGAAGAGATCACTTCAGCTACGGAGACGAAAATGGACGCTGAAGTCCCACCTCCGGTTCCACAGGTTCCAATTATTAATTACTGGAGTGAATCCGATGATGAAATAGAAGAAGAAGGATGTGCGGCGTATCAAAGGTCGTTAGTGAAGAAAGAAGTTATTGAAGAAGAAGTGGAATTGGGGGATTCCACTGGTTGGATGTTTGATGAAGTGGAAAAAGAAAAAGTGATGGAGGAGGAAGTGGATTTAGGAGAAGTTATTGAAGAAGAAGTGGAATTGGGGGATTCCACTGGTTGGATGTTTGATGAAGTGGAAAAAGAAAAAGTGATGGAGGAGGAAGTGGATTTAGGAGACTCACTTGGGTTAATGTTTGGTGCAGAGGAAGAAGATGAAGAGGTTGAAATTAAGTTGTCTAGAGAGGATGAGTTGTTAGATTTAGAGTTAGCAGGTTTAAAAGTTGATGAAGAAGAACCTACTCCAGACGAAGAGACTAAGTGTGGGGATCATCCAGCGAGAGTGGTGGAAGAGGAAGAGCACCATAACTGGCCCATGGTATTACTGATAGGTGAAATTCGAAAATCAGAGAAGCCACGGGAGAGGGCAAGAAAGAAAGAACCTGGAAACCGAAAATGGTTCCGGGTCCGAAGAGGGGCAAAACAGAAGATGGAGCAATTGAAGGACAACCACGACCGCTCTTCTCGCTACATGCCGCGCATTCGGTTTCTTCCATGTAAGTTTAAATTCTGGTGGTCTGACCCGTTTAAAATTTTTAAAATATTTTATAATTCCACCAATAAATTTTTAATTATTTTTGAGGATCGGGTGGAATTAAACGGGTCAGATAGGGTCCAGATCAAAGAAAAACCTCCTGATTAAGTTCAAGTGTGGGGAGGTTTTGTAGAGTTTGTATTTTGAGTCTTATTTAGTAGTTTTTGAGTCAGTCGTTTGTGTCGAGTCGGTATTGCTTTGGTGTTTGCTTGTTTTTGTTTATGCAGGTTTAAATATGTACCACCCGTACTCAATCTCCATTCGGGTGATTTTGGAGCTGCTGTTCGAATTTCAGGCATTTATCAAGTGTACCAGTCAGTGTCAAAGCCGATCGCGACCGAAATGCTATACGATCGAGCTGGATTGGACGAGAGATTTGAAGCATACGCATTGTTATTAACCAGCTAAGTCCTTTCCAATTTGCCCTTTTCTTTTTATTTCTTATTTATTTTAGTTTTTGAGTCGGTTTCCATCCTACATTGAGGGCAATGTAGAGTTTAAGTATGGGGATGTGAAACTATCGTTTAGTGTCGTTAGTATAGTTAGTCGAGTCATAAAATTTTTTTTTGAAAAATACAAAAAAATTAAAAAATAAAAAATCCAAAAAAAAAATTGAAAAAATCAGAAAATGTCTTTTGAAATAAGAAGTTTGCAAAATTAAAAAAACGGAAAATGATAGAAAAGTCGGATTTTTGTTCGGGTTCAAATAATGATAATATGAGATAATATAATTGAGCTTGTGTCTAGTTTGGGATGTGCGGGTAGGCTCGATTCGGTTCTGGGTTCCTTTGATATTAAATATACCTAATTGTCGGTCTACTAGTGGGTTCTCATCTAGGAAAAGTGGGGAAATTGAAACCGCCAATAATAGTATAAGGGATGCCGTTATAAGCTAAGATCGTTAGAGTTTTTGGTCATTATCTCGTTGGAAAAAGAAAAAAAAATGAAAAAAGGAAAAAAAATAAATAAGCGAGCTAGAAACTAAATGAAAGTAGTCATTCTATGTAGTCTGTGGTTGGGGATAGCGACTCTACAGCCAGATTACTGCTAGGGTGTGTGAAATCGACCTTGCAAAGAAAATAAAAAAGTACCGAAGCCTAAGTAATCCGAGTTGGGGATAGCGACTCTACAGCCGGAATGCCTCTGGGTTAGGGAAAGCAACGTCTACGCTCGAAAAAAAAAGGAAAAAAATGAAAAGAAAAAAAAAAGTGATGAATCATTTAGATTTGATTCTAAACTCTCTTGATCTTGGTATAAGACGGTTAGGAAATAACCCAGTGGTTGTTCCTTTTGTCCTATAACCTTGAGGGGGATTAGGTGTACTTGCGATTCTTAGCGTGAGACCCTAGGTGGATTGACCATAATTGAACTAAATTGCATGATAAGGGCTTGGAACCGGGTTTGGGTTTAAGAGGATCAAAATACTTGCAATCGCGGCTAATACAAGTTTCGGTTTTAATAAGTAATTTAAGCTTTTGTCCCGAACGATTATCCCGTCTATGATTCCGTTTTGCATAATTCTTTTTCGGGGACGAAAAAAGGTTAAGTGTGGGGATATTTGATGTCTGGTAAAATACACATATTTTTCCCGTGTAAATTGTATAATTATTGTATAGTTTTTATTTGTTTTATTTAGTTATTAGTAGTATATTATATTAATTTGTGTTTTGTCAGGTCCTGGTGCAAATGAAGCGAAAAAGAGTAACAATTAAATGACCAGCTAGTTGGGCAGAGTGAGGTGCCAGTGACTGAAGGAAAATTGAAGCTATTTTCTGTGAGTGGGCCAATGCCACTATCTCTATTTCACAAGTTAAAGGGCTAGGCCACATCAATATACAGTATGAAGTTTGGGCTGTTAAGATACCCATAAGACGAAAGAGGCTGCCATTTAGATAATATTAATGTTGTTCAATCAATCAATATTTAAGGTTTGCAATTATGATAGAAAGGGGGGAATCATATTTGAACAACAAACACGTGACCACATGGGCTGCCAAACATGAAAGTGAATTTTGATGGGGTGTGGTTTCTTTTGAATGTGTACACACATTATTAATTCAAGTCTACTATATATATCACATGTTGGACGAAGACATCAGAAGTGACAGAATACTTTGTGAAGATAATGGGCCGCCAAAAGCAATGCCAGCCCAACCTATTTCGTGAAAAGGGATGATTGGGTTTTGAAAATCAACTTTTAAATATATTATGTTATATATTGAATGAATAAACTTTATGAGGCACGATCAGACGCAAAAAGGAGTTGGAGGCGGCAAACGGGCCCAGCCCACATGTGCACCGCCAATAATCATACATATTATATATACATCAGCTTCACACGAATTAAAAGGAGGAGAACCCTACTGTAAGGGGATATATCACGGCTGAACATTGGACGCACAAAGACAGATTTATTTGGAGGGAGCCGCACAAAACAGAAACATTAGACACGACTTGGGGGGCGAAGTTTGGACATCTGGAGGCTGTTTTGAAGGCTCGGGAACGTTCGGGAAGCCAAGGAATCATCTAGGAAGCTCGGGAACACTCGGAGTTGAAGATTTTCGGGTTCTATACTTCCGTTTATCTTTCGGTTTCGTTTATTCTTAGTTTTTAGTGATGAATTCTGAACTAATATTGATTGTTGCTATGATTGTTGACATGATTATTGGCTAAAACTTCATAAACTACCTAGGCTAATGACAATAGTTAAATAGAGTTTGGTTCTTTATTCGATTTTTGGCGTGGTTGTGGATTTTTCTTGTATTGTAAAAGCTTTGGGAATTTAACTTGGTGCATATGCGTGCTTGACGATTATTTTATTACTGTTTATTGCTTCGTATAATCCTTGGTGACGGTCTTTATCATATAATAGGGTTGTGCTAGGGTTCTTGATTTAGGTGACGGTCTTTATCACGTAATAGATCATTAATCCTTTAGGGTGAAAATCGAGTAAGTAACCTTAGAAGTAATATTCGGTAATTAAATAAGATCAAGGGTTCTGCTAAACTTGTCGCTGTGAGGCTCGAGGTTATTAATAGGTCTCGGTTTGGTTATAAGTCCTTAACATTCCATTGTCTATTAAACCAAGATTAAAACCCGTCGTTGCTTTAGACGTTCGCGCTGTGAGGTAGAGCGTCTTATATAGGCACTTTCAAGAAACTAGAGGACTGTGAGGAAATCTAGAAAACCGGTAAGCGTAACAGCCTAGGTAGTGCCACAAGAATCGCCTTGAGAGTGTTTGATGGGCTTAGTGGTGTCTTAATAGGTTTAGTATCTAAAGATCCCAGTTCCACACCACAAAATCATCAAATAGAAATCCATTCTGAGTTTAGCTTGCGTCTAGCTTAGGTAGTCTTCATCACCACTGGTCAAAGTCTTCGTTCGAGTTCGTGTTAGTTATTTAGCTAATCTAGTTATTCGTTATTTGCATTCTTAGGATTTTTAGAACCCCCCCCCCCCCCCCATCAAATAAACAATTAGTTAAAGTCTGTGTCAGTCTAAGTCTAGATAGAGTCATTAGCGCAATTTAGTAGAGTCTCTTGGGTTCGATACTCGGACTTCCTTAGGCTATACTACATCGATCGGTACACTTGCCGGACATGTGGTTTAGGGTTTAGAGAGTCTCAGTTTTATAAATTTAAAACTTAGAGAGTCTAGTTTAGGGTTTAATTTAGTCATTTTAATTGAACCACTTTTAGCACATCACTAATATCATCAATGCGATGATCATTTTTCTAAACAACCTTAGTGATGACTTGCCTACGGGCTATACTTTGTTGTCAACTAAGACAATGCCAGTTGTGACCTTATGGTTCCCTGTCTAAGGTGGTGGACTACGTCCAAGCCTCATAATCAATATGATCAATGAGATCATGACTTATATCATCAATGCGATGATTATCTATATTAACATCCTTTGTGATGTCAATTGTTTTGCCTACGGGCCATATTATATCATCAATTACGACAAAGGCAGTAATGACTTTATGATCCACTGTCCAATAGGTGATAGACTCCGTCCAAACCTCAAAGGCCCTTGATGGTCCTATGAGACCATGGCTAAATACACTTGCTTTTTTTTAATTCAACATTCATTTGAAATGTTAAAACTATGGAATTTGGCAGTTGTGACGTTATGCACACTAGTCCAAAAGGTGAAGGATATATATATATATATCCAAATCTTATAGCCTATATGGTTTAATAATACGATGGCTGATGCATTTTGCAAGTCAGCAGAGTCGATGACCAATTACTATATTGCAACTGGGCAATTACTTACTTTGGTTTTTAGACCAAGCTTATTGAAATGGCGAATCCACATTCCGATGGAGCCAGTAGCAAACGCAACAATGATAATGCGAATGTTAGCAACAACGGCGATGGAGTTGATCTCCAAGCCATGATAGCCGCTGAAGTCGGCAAGGTTATGAATGCTTTCATAGAAAATTTTAAGGAATCGAGTGCTACTCGTTCCAAGTCCCAATCAATTCCACATTCATCGGATCGTAAGGAGAGCTCGCATCACTCTTCAACTGCGAAGAGTGAGCTTAATAAACAAGTGTTTCAAGACAAGTCCCGTTCTTCTAAGGACGGTTACACGTATAAGTACTTCGTCTCGTGCAAGCCCCGGGGATTCAATGGAGAAAAGAGGGCAATAGATGCCATGAGATGGCTGGACGAGATGGAGACTTTTGTTTGCTGTACTCTTGTGGCGTCGCGCTGCGCGACCACCCCTTCCATATGTCGTCGCGCGACGCGACGGCCTTGTTTCGACAGATATCATTTGCTAGCTGCAGGTTTCTTCCTTGTTTTCCACACATACCACTCCTTACTCTCATAACTCGAATTCTAGGGATGTTTGATGGTTTTTGAAACCACTTGGGACACTTGGAGCCATCTAATGACATCATAGAACACCTGTGATGATCTTGGGAAGGTTTCATGCACTATATATAGAGGCATTGTGTTACCTTTCTCCTTGCTCATTAACAAGTTCCACCTCTCTCTCTCTCTCTCATTGCTTAAGCTTCCTTGAGCATTTCTGGAGGTTCCGGATCAAAAGGAGACTCCCTCTTAGTCTAAAGTTCGAGCTAGGACCGTTTGTAAGTGTCCTTAACCACTATAGTTCGGTTTTTATGTGTTTAAAGACCAAAAGTCAAAGTTGCCGCAAAACGGCTTTGACTTTCGGTTTAGACCTAAACGGTCCAGCCATTGTTTGAGGCGAATATGGCTACGTGATCGTAATTAGGTAGGTGTTAATCCCTCAAAAGGGCACCTCCTAACTATCACGTTTACTTAGTTAATTGTCGGGTCAAAGTAATTAATTAAAAAGTCAAACTAGTCAGATTTTTAAATAAAAACATAATCTGATAATGTAGAAGATATAAACCATGTTTTATCATTTTAATAACTTGGTCAATATTATTAGAACATGTCTAAGCATGTTCAACCTGAAAATTCTAAGTTTAGGCTCGGTTCGCAACCGAAAGTCGCAAAAGCTTGACTTTTGCTTTGACTGTCAGTTCTGACCCAATTAAGCTTAATTCTTCTATGTTTTAAGCTTCCATTATGACCACATAATGTTATAATATAACTCTCTGAAGTTATATTACATGGTCATTTGGAAATTCTGAATTCTATGCATGTTTCCGTTATTTTGCTTAAAATTGACTAATATGCCCTTATGGTCTAAAATGAGATTTTTGAATATATGAACATATAAATAAGTTAAGTACTGATTTATAAACATGTCTAAATTATTTTGACACTTTATTCTGGTCTCAAATTGATGTTATGCAGAATATCGTAAATTTAGCTTTTATAAAGTCTAAATTACCCTTTTATGCATAAATCATGTTTAAACATAAATTTTGACACAAAACTCTTAACCTATTGTTATGATATCATTTTTAGGAATTTTTGAAATGATGGGTCATATTAGATACTGATCTTAACATTGAGTTCTTGTATAAATTGTATAATTGTCGATAATGCCCTTTTTGCAAATAAAATGTGATTAACATATGATTAACATGTCAAACCTTTTTCTACTGATCTAATATGAAAAGTAAAATATTTTAACCATCCAAGGCTAGTCAAAATCTTAGAATCACATAAACTTCGCAAATATCGTCAATTATTGATTTTTTCGCTAATTAGGTGCATAGTATGGTTTAAAACCATATTTAGCACCCAAGACTTGTTACCTACTGAATTTATAAATAATTTTTAATATTTTTACCAGTAGGTATAAGTCATGAACTCAGACTTCCAATTATGTCCTTAAAAGCATATGTGAAATGACCAAAATACCCTTCCGGGGCATAGTTTGGCCATAAATGGTAAACCACACATATGTATGATATCCTACTGTTTTAACATCATAAAATAAATATTTTTACATAATATTTTTCACCAGAACATCAGTTTACTTTTAAACCTCTTTTATAAATCTTAAAATGACCAAAATGCCCTTACGGGGCTTAATTCGGTTTTAAATTCTTTTTTGGCATATATGTTAACATCCTACTGATGTCTTAAATTAATTTACGCATAATAATATATGGGACTTGTATATGGTTCTTTCGGTTACGTGTTATGCATTTATGCATTCGGTTCGGTTTATGTAATTAGTTTGCATAAATTAGCCGAAACGGGTTTAACCTTATCATTTAAACTTCAAAATCCAGAATGTGTTTAGTTTACCCATATTATACAAGTATTCAAACTTGTCGGGTCTAAATCACATCCCATTCCGGTCTCCGCTTAATCTAGCGTTTCGAGCCGTAAAGTATCTTTAAAACTAACCGGTCTAAGTCTTTGACTTAAGTAAGACCCGTTAGTATCCTAATAGGTTAATAATCCTTCCATACAGATTAAGCAGCTTTGGTAGAAGATATTTGCATAAGGGCTTAGGAATTATACGGCTGAGTAGCATCTTTGCATAACTAGCTCAGGTAGATACTTTTATCTTATTTTCCCTATACGGGCTTGGGATACGGTAAATTATTACCGCTTGGTCGGGTATGAGATCATTTAATCGAATTGTGATTTAATAAATCTGCATAACCCATTTTAATCGGTATTGTTTGATAACATAAACACTGGGGGTTAACGACCGTGTCCTGGATATCCTCGGCTCATTTAAATTATTAATGGCCACGACCTATGCACGGGGTGTAGGCATACACCTGACAGATGCAAATGCTAAATATTAAATAACCCACATGTTGGTGATAACTCCTTAGTGGGTTTTATAGTGGTGAGTCGGTTAATCATGACCGGCTTCCAAACCGGCCCTAATTGTATGACAAACATGTAAATCTATATACAAGATTTTAATAAAGACTGTCCCAAATTATAAAAGATTTGTGCCATGTGCGCCTAAACCAATTTTCATAAACTCTTTTTCAAATGAGTCGGTTAATTGTATTTACCAATGAAAACTGGCGTATTTTCCAAAGACTAAGTGACAGGTACCTCTCGAAACTAGGCTGGAGCTACTTGGTGTCAATTAAGAGGATCTTGCAAATCCTTATATGCCTGAAGTCTGTTAAACTCAGTTTTATGTATTTAATTTTATGATCCGCCTGTGGATCTCTATTACAACCAGTCTGCATATTTTTTTATTCCGAACTCTCGGACATTATGGATTGTAATAGTAATTATTCTACCAAGCCTTTCGCTGTGCTATAATTGTGTTAATTGACTATGATGATATCAACTACGTCACTGATGTGGGGTAAAATACACATATTTATCCTGTGTAAATTGTATAATTTTTGTATAGTTTTTATTTATTATTTTTAGTTTTTAGTATTGTATTACATTAATTTGTGTTTTGGCAGATTTTGGTGCAAATGGAGCAAAAAAGAGTAATAAAGAAATATCCAGCTCATTGAGTAGTGTGGAGTGCCAGTAACTAGATTAAAATTGCCGATATTTTCCGTGAGTGGGTCAAGCCCACTTATCTTTATATTATTATTATTGGAGGCCCTCAAGTTATCATATTGTAGAAGGAGTTGGACACTGGTTGTTCTTGATATATACACACATCAGACGAAGGTGGACAAAAAAAAAGGAATTAATTCCTAATTGATAAATAGAATTCATGATTGGATGAAAAAGGAATCATACACATTAAATCTTGGATACGAATTCTATAGTGGGCCTTTCACGAATATTATAATAAGATTAGATGAAATTTTGTGGGCTGCCAAACATGGCTACTTCAACTTTCGTGAATCTCAAACCTTGGGCCACACGAAATCAGAAGCACAAGGCGCAAGCCTTGATTGGCTCAAGAGGGCGGCAGCATTGATTGGTTTTAGTGGGCGGCTATTACTTGGAATGAAAGGAAAAGGGGTGGCACATGAATTGGGCCGAAGCCCACTTGTGAACAACAGTGAACATCATATACGGCAATTTTTGGAGGGTTTTTGGAACGAACGGGGGAACGGCAGAAAAGAGAAGAGGAGATCAGACGCACGGAAGGGACGATATCTAAAGCTTGTTTTGCGGGAATCATCGGAATCAAGCGGGAAACTTGGAGAGCAAGGGATTAACGGGTTTTGCTACTCAGTTTCTCTTATTTTCTAGTTTCTTTGTTTTCATTCGATGAATTCTTGTTCTAAACCTTGTTTGATTATTTGTGAGACCATGTTTCTTGGCTAACTTTAATTAACTACCTAGGCTAACGACAATGGCATAATAAAGTTTGGATTTTTATTTGATTTTTGTCGTGGTTGTGGATCTTTCTTGTATTGTAAACGCTAGGGTAGTTTATCTTGGTGCGTATGCGTGCTTGTGATTATTTGATTATTGTTTATTGCTTCATTCGATTCTTGGTGACGGTCTTTATCACATAATAGAGTCGGATTAGGGTTTTTGATTTAGGTGTGTGTCTATATCACGTAATAGGTCATTAATCCTTTAGGGTGAAAATCATGTAAGTAACCTTAGAAACAATATTCGGTAATTTAATAAAATCAAGTGTGCTGCTAGACTCGTCGCGGAAAGGCTCGAGGATATTAATAGGTCTCGGTGTAGTTATAAGGAATTAACAACCCATTGTCTATTAAGCCAAGATTAAACCCATAGTTGCTTTAGACGTTCGCGCGGCAAAGTAGAGCGTCTTACATAGGCACTTTCAAGAAACTAGAGGACGGAAAGGAAATCTAGAAAACCGGTGAGCGTAACAGCCTAGGTAGTGCTATAAGAATCGCCTTGAGAGTGTTTGAGGGGCTTAGTGGCGTCTTAATAGGTTTAGCATTCAAAGATCCCGGTTCCACACCACAAAATCATCGAATAGAGATCCATTCTGAGTTTAGCTTGCGTCTAGCCTAGGTAGTCTTCATCATCTCTGGTCTAAACCTTCGTTCGAGTTCGTGTCTAGTTATTTAGCATTATTTTAATATTTTATTTAGGATTTTTAGAAACCCCCCCCCCATCCAATTAAACAATTAGTTGAGTCGTGTCAGTCTAAGTCTAGATAGAGTCGTTAGCGTAATCAGTAGAGTCTCTTGGGTTCGATACTCGGACTTCCTTAGGCTATACTACACCGATCGGTACACTTGTCGGTTGTGTGGTTTAGGGTTTAGAGAGTCTTAGTTTTATAAATTTAAAACTTAGAGAGTCTAGAATTAGGGTAATTTTAGTTGTTTTAATTAACCCACTTTCAGCACATCAAGTTTTTGGCGCCGTTGCCGGGGACTCTTGGCGATTGCGTTTATTAACTTTGATTAGACCTAGCTGACAAATCTGTGTTACTTGTATAGTTGTGTAATTTTTTTTTAGTTAGTTTTTTTTCCTCTCTACCTTGTTCTGCTCTTTCTACTCTCTTAATGGCAGGTAATCCTATTGACCTGGATGTCTCTGATGATGAGTCTTATCCCACCGAACTAATATGGGATTTGTCAGATGAAGTGGACGAGGAAAGTGAGGATAAGCTGTTTTGGGAGAGAGAATTTGCGGATGAACTAGAGGGTTTGCCTGTAGATAAAGAAGTAGGTACGTTTGATCCGGAGGGTGACCTTGCATACTTAGAAGCCTTACTTGCAGGAAACCCAATGACGGACATCAAAGAAGAAGAAGTGGTGGTGGAAGAGGAAGAACACCACAGCTGGCCCGTGGTACTGATAGCGAATGCGAGAAAAAGTTCAAAACCACGGGAGAAGGCAATGAGAAGAACACCCGGGATCGTGTTTCAGCGATTCCTGCCAGGTAAGTTCAAATTTTTGTGTTCTAACCCATTAAAATTTTTAAAATCATTTTATAATTCCACCGTTAAATTTTTAAATGTTTATGAAAAACGGGTGGAATTAAACGGGTTGGATAGGGTCCAGATCAAAGAAAACCCTCCTGATTAAATTCAAGTGTGGGGAGGTTTTGTAGAGTTTGTATTTTGAGTCGTAGTTTTTGTATATTGAGTCTTAGTTAGTAGTTTTTGAGTCATTTTTTTTTAGAGTCAGTATTGCTTTGGTATTTTGCTTGTTTTTGTTTATACAGGTTTGAATATGTACCACCCGTACTCAATCTCCATTCGGGTGATTTTGGAGCTGTTTATCAGATTTCGGGCATTTATCGAGCATACCAGTTAGAGTCACAGCCGATCGCGAATGAAATGCTATACGATTGAGCTGGATTGGACGAGAGATTTGGAGCGTATGCGCGTTATTAACCAGCTAAGTCCTTTCCGATTTGCCCTAGTCTTTTTTATTTCTTATTTATTTTTGGTTTTTGAGTCGGTTTCCATCCTACATTGAGGGCAACGTAAAGTTTAAGTGTGGGGATGGGAACTATTGTGTAGTGTCTTGTTAGTAGAGTCTTGAGTCATAAAGTCTTGAGTCATAAAAAAATGCTAAAAATCCAAAAAAATTAAAAAATTAGAAAATGTCTTTTGAAATAAGAAGTTTGCAATCTAAAAAAACGGAAAATGATAGAAAAGTCGAGTTTTTGTTCGGGTTCAAATAATAATAATATGATATAAAATAATTGAGCTTGTGTCTAGTTTGGGATGCGCGGGTAGGCTCGATTCGGTTCTGGGTTCCTTTGATCTTAATTATACCTAATTGTCGGTCTACTAGTGGGTTCTCATCTAGGAAAAGTGGGGAAATTAAAACTGCCAAAAATAACATAAGGGGCACCGTTATAAGTTAAAACCGTTAGAGTTTGTGATCATGAAAAAAAAATAATAATAAAAATAGAATAAAAAGTGAGCTAGAAACTAAATGAAAGTAGCCATTCCTATGTAGTCTGGGTTGGGGATAGTGACTCTACAGCCGGATTACCGCTAGGGTGTGTGAAATCGACCGTGCAAAAAAGAAAAAAAAATAATAAAGTACTGAAACTAAGTAGTCTGTGGTTGGGGATAGCGACTCTACAGCCGGACTGCCTCTTGTTTTGGGAAAGCACCGTCTAGACTCACGAACGGAAAAAAAAAAGAAGAAAAGAAAAAAAAATTGCTTGATGGTAAACTCTCTTGGTTTTGGTATAAAACGGTTGGGAATTGGTCTATGATCGTTCCTTTTGTCCTATAAGTTTGAGGTGGGAGTAGATGAGCCTGCAATTTCTAGTGTGAGACCCTAGGTAGATTGACCGTACTTGAACCTAAATTGCATGATAAGGGCTCGAAACCGGGTTGTGTTTAAGAGGATCATTATACTTGCAATCATGGCTAACACAAGTCTCGGTTTTAAATAAATTAACATAAGTTTTGGCCCGAACGACTATCTCGACTATGATTCCGTTATGCATAATTCTTTTTCGGGGACGAAAAAAGGTTAAGTGTGGGGATATTTGATGTGGGGTAAAATACACATATTTATCATGTGTAAATTGTATAATTTTTGTATAGTTTTTATTTATTATTTTTAGTTTTTAGTATTGTATTACATTAATTTGTGTTTTGGCAGGTTTTGGTGCAAATGGAGCGAAAAAGAGTAATAAAGAAATATCCAGCTCGTTGAGTAGTGTGGAGTGCCAGTAACTAGATTAAAATTGCCGATATTTTCCGTGAGTGGGTCAAGCCCACTTATCTTTATATTATTATTATTGGAGGCCCTCAAGTTATCATATTGTAGAAGGAGTTGGACACTGGTTGTTCTTGATATATACACGCATCAGCACATCTGTAACACCTCGAAAAATTTCGTCCAATAATGTCTTGACACGTGTCATAAGGTTCCGGTATGTGAAAACATGCTTTAGAGGGACTAAAAGTGACAAACAGTGAAAACTATGGAACGTAAGGGTCCAAAGTGTCAACAATGGATAAATAGACTCTATGATAGCCCTACATAATGTTCATAACCTTAAACGGATGGTTCATGGATCATACGACGCGGAAATTGCACAAAAGTGAGGAATTGCAAACTATAGGGGCCAAAAGTGTCAATATATTTAATTTATACCTCTGAGTGAACTTTTGGCAGACCCGAAGCTTTATAATGCTAAAATATACTCACTAGAATATGTGGTAAAAATTTCGTGAAGTTTCGATAACGTATGAGAAAGTTATGGCCAAAACCGTACTTGAGGGGTTAAAAGCGTCAACGTCGAATTTCATGGCTTTTCGGTTGAGCGCAAAGTTATCCGAGGACATTACCATGTTGGTAAATGTCCCAAGGTTCTTAAAAACCAAGTTTGGGGGTTTACGAGTCAAAATAAGTAGCCGAAACATCGCGTGCAAGACCAGGGACCAAATCTGCCAAGTTTGAAAGTAGTTTGGCTGAACAGCAGGTCAGGCGACCCGCCTGGACAGACCCAAGCGGGCTGCGTGGGACTACCAGTAACAGAATTCGCGAAAATGGGTTTTGGGTCCGAATTTGAGTGTGTAACAGCTGTTTTTCACCTCCAATTGCTCCAATAAAAATGCATGCATGGCTAGGACAACAGTAACCTCTGATTTCAGCTTTAAATCAGTTCACAAGACCATTTCTTGGGCATTTGCAATTGTGAGCAAGAACTCTTTCAACTCTCAAGAACTCTCAAGACTTCCTGGAGCATTTCTGGACATCAAGGCCGATTCTTAGTGTTTGCTAAGCATCAATAGGACCTTTGTAAGCTTCTAATTCAGTCCTTAATTCGTTCTTGCATCGATTATTAGTAAAAGTCAAACTGATTGTTCTTATACTTTGACTTTCTGATTAAACGAGTTTTAATCAGTCATTTCTCAAATTGAAACCACTTATATGTTGGTATTTATGTGGGAAACAAACCCTCAAAAGGGTATTCTCTGATTCCCACTATATGCATGCTAATTGTCGAGTCAAACTTGTTTCTAAAAAGTCAACAGAAATGGTTTTTGTGAAAAATAAGCTTAGATGGTAATGTAAAGGACATGCAATCTGTTTGATCATCATAAATAGCTTTATAATGAATATAAGAATGTGTTTTACCATGATCAACTCGACAATCTTTAGTATAAATACGAATCGGAACCGAAAGTCTTGTAAAACGACTTTTTCGTAGACTATCGATTCGGATCCGTACATGCATGTTTGAGATCTGTATTGGAGAGTATTTTTGACCATTTTTATTTTGGTAAAACTCTCTGGAATTTTTGTTGTTTGAGTCTATGCTTAGCCGATTCATTTGCATGTTTCCGATTATGCTTAAAAGTTGACTATTTTGCCCTTTTTGATATAAAACGTGATTTTTGGAAAAGTGAAAGAGTAGAAATCTTTATTTCTAATATATAAACTTGCACCGAAAATTTCGGATCAGTTGGTGGTCCAGATTTTGAGTTATGGCCATTAGCGTAAAACTATGTTCTTAAGTTACATAAACGGCCTTTTCGCGTATAACCCATTTCAGGCCACGTTTTGATATAAAACTTTTTACCCACTGATGTTATATAATATTTTGGGATTTTTGATGATTTTTATTTAATTTTTGGCTGATCATTTCTTAGATCGCTTAGTTATTTCGGTTTATGTCGGTTTTGACCGTTTAGGCCATAAAATGAGTTTTATGCATTCTTTTGACCCGAAACCTTTTTCTACTAATTTTATTTGTTAAATAAATTATTTTAAGTATTCTGGAAATATAAAATCCCAGATTTATTTTGAAAACCCGGAAACGGCGTTAAATCGCTTTTTAAGCATTTTTAGCGCATAGTAAGCGTTATACTCATTTTAAACGTATAAGACTTATACCTACTGATGTAATTAGCATATTTTCATATAATAACAGTAAGTATGAGTATATGAACTCAGATTTCCAGTTTTGGCATTTTTAGCCCTTGTGAATTTACTAAAATACCCCTACGGTGCATAGTTTGATTTTAAATGTTAAGTTTGGTATATGGGTCATACCCTACTGTTATAACATGTTAAATGAAGTATATTTACTGTATAAACCAGACCCGAAACTCAGATTTCTAATTTGACTCTTTTATAATCTTTTAAATGACCAAAATGCCCTTATAAGGCATAAATTGAGTTTAAAAATTATTCCGGGCAATATAGAACATAACTTACTGATATTATATCATATTTAAAGCATATTATCTCAGGGAACTTGCATTTGACTCTTTTGGCTACCCGTAACGCCCTTTTTGCGTTCGGTTCGGTTTACATAACTAGTTTGCGTAAATTGACCGAAACGGGCCAAACGTTATCATTTTTATCTCAAAATCCAGAATGTATTTAGTATGCCCATATTATACAAGTATTCAAACTTGTCGGGTCTAAATCACATTCTATCCGGTCTTTCGCTTAATCGTGCGCTTGTACCGTATCGTCCTTAAAACTAACCGGTCAAAGTTTAGGCTTAAATAAAAGACCCGTTAGAAATCTAATAGGTTATTATAAACCTTTGTTCCAGATTAGGAGACCCAGTAAAAGCTACCTACACTTACCGTTTGTGACTTATACTTGCTCAGGTAAATACATTTTGACTTATTTTCCCTATACGGGCTTGGGGTACGGTATTTAAAATACCGCTTGATCGGGCGCACAAGTCCTGCACCTTATGGGTGTACAGTCTTGAATAGCTTGTGCGACTCGTTTAAACAGTCTTGTCTTACTTTAGGCTTTGGGGGGTTATTGACCGTGTCCCGGATATCCTTGGCATTATCTTACGAGATGGCCACGACCAGAGCACGGGGTGTAGGCGTACACCCGGCGTGTATAACTCTTTAATGTGGTGTGTCATTTAATCTTTAGCCCGGACAGCAGATCCCGGGCCACCATAAGTACGGGTACATGTAAATCGTTCACAAGTTTATATTGCATAAATATCCCAAGTTAACAAAAATATTTATGCCTTGTGCATTTAAATCAATTTTCAATCATTTTCAAAATGAGTCAGTCGATTTGTATTTACCAGTGTAAACTGACGTATTTTTCCCAAAAGGTTAAGTGCAGGTACTATACGAACTAGGCTGGCTGTTTCCTAAGAGCGTCCACTATAGTCTCGCAAGCTCGGACGACAAATAACTGTTGAACAATTTATTCTTATTTTTATTTGATCCGCCTGTGGATCCGTTTCAACTACTTATGATGTTTATTATGTCATTTTAATTAAAGTTGAAATGTATCTATTCTGCTTCCGCTGTGCATTATTATATTGTGTTGTTTGTCTATGACGATGCCAACTACGTCACTGTACCCCACACCGGGCCCACCGGTGACACGTGGAGATCGGGGTGTGACAGGTTGGTATCAGAGCCAACGCTGAGTGAATTAAACACTAGTCTTTTGTGTTTAATCTCAGTTACACAATTGCACATTCCTCGATTTTCGAGTCTAGACAAAGAACTTAGGAAATGTTCGACATTTCGTTTATTTTTATTTTATTATTATCTTTGTCTTATATATTTTGTTGTGCAACTTGTTTGATTTTTGACAGGATCATCATGCCGCCACGTGTTCGAGGAAAAGGACGAGGAGGATTCGCCACATCACATGACCACGAGGCAGGACCCTCACACAGGCGAGCCCCATCAGCTTCGCACAACACTGCAGCCCATGATCTTTGGAGATCATTCGCCGAGCCAGCCAGGCACTCGGTATCTTTGAGCACTTCGCCATCCCTACCCCACTCATTTGGGCCCCATTCTGAAATTGGACCCCACGACTCTCATGGATCTTTCATTCCATTACACCAGTCACCTCACCACTACCCAGCACCAGCTTATCAGGGCCTATACAACCCTGATGCTTACTTGGATGAGCCAGTGGGTCATAACCCACTAGGACCTGAAGACCACTTCTCTGGTGGTAACGAGATGGAGGTCGACGAGGACACTAACCCTTCCCTGCCACCGTCCGGCACGCCTAACCATCCCATTGAGATATCGGATGGGTCACCATACAGGGGATCACCATTCAATGGTGTTGATAGCTATGAGGAGAGGTTCAGGCAGCACGATTGGTATTACACCCCCAGCCACCACAACTCTCCGATGCTCCAGTCTCACCATGGTTCTCCGGTGCACTCGCAGCACCACTCTCAGCAGCAGCAGCTTCAGCAGCCGCCTTTGCAGCAGGACCCATCTGAGGCCTTTTGGCGCGACGTGATTACTCCGTCGCCACCACCACCACCGGTTTTGCCTCCTCCGCCTCAGAGGCCAAGGAGGAACGCGCGTATGTCTACGCGAGGAGGGATTCGCATTGCCACCCCTCGACATTCTGGTAGCGGCCGCTACTCGCCGCTCCACGAGGAGTCCGAGACGGGAGAGTCTCAGCATCCCGTCTCAGAGGTTACTTCTGCGACTATTGCGCCACTACCGCCGCAGAACTTTGGAGAGCCCATTCCTGCGTATGCTAGCGCAGCGCAGTTCAACCCGTTCGAGCCGACTTTTCCTCCCGGTTATGATTATACGGGAGATCCCTACTGGTTAGCTTCAGGCTACAACCCTCTCAACCAGGAGAGTACTTTTGGAGGTCCCTGGGCTACGGGACCATCAGCTTTTGGATTCCCACCACAGGGATACCAGCAGCCGCAGCCTCCACAGCCACAGCAGTATCAGCCACCGCCGCCGGCGCCAATGATGTCGCCACCGCAAGTCCAAGAAATCCTGCAAGGGATACACGACGTGCGACGGGAGTTGCAAAATGATCGCCGACACAACCGCGGTATGTTCAAGAAGATGGTTGACTTGATTAAGGGTAAGAGTAAGAAGGATTATTAAATCCTTTGTTGTTAGCTCTTTTACTCATGTCCCTGCGTGGACATTTATTCCTATATTCTACCCCTGCGTGGGTATGTTTCTCTTATTCTACCCCTGCGTGGGTATGTTGTTCTGTTAACCCCTGCGTGGGTTTGTTTTATTTTATTTGTTGTTGTTGTTATTTGTTTGGCCCCTGCGCGGGCATGTTATTCATGTTATTTGAATTAAAGTCCCGTTTAGGGCAAAGATGTACTAGTTACTTTATTTAAAATTTGAAATGGTTAATTTGAATTTCTCATTTTATTTATGTGCATGAATATAATAATTAAAATAAATGGAAAGTATCAATTTTTATTTGATTTGCCATTTTAATAAGAATCCTAGTAAGGTAGAACCTAGCTTGAATGCCTTATTTACAGGCCTAGCCAATATGGTAAAACCTGGTTGAAAAGATTCAAATCTCTGTTAACATCTGAAAACATGTTAACATTCCTGGCCAAGCGTGATCTGTAAAATCACACAAGCCACCCTTTTTAATAAATTATCTACAGATTATATCTGTACACAAGTCTGTTTATGACTTGATACCTACGGGTTATGACTATGTCATATAGTGGCAGTTGTGGTTTATGACTCCCTGCCTAGTAAAGGATTATTTGTTTAGTTATACAATGCTAATCCTATAAAAATCTAAATTTATAATTTAGTAAGTTGTCCGTAGTGACTAGACCTATTGTGCCAATATATATATTTCATTCCATAATATAGTTGCTAATAAAAGCCTTGAATGAAATTAAATAAATTAACTATTATGGTTCTTAATACCATGGTTAATAAATCGTCTAGAACGATAATACTGTTAGGTTTCTAAATAAGACCTTGTCCTTTATTGTAGCTTAAAGCTACAATGGCCAAATCGGAGGAAACCAACAGTCATTCTGGGGAGCACCCAGATAATACCAGGATTCACGTCACTGGAGAAGAATTGCAAGCACTGATAGATAATGCTGTTGCCAAAGCTATGGATAGGCAATTCAGGGAATCTAGCGGTACTCGGAGTAGGACCCGAACAGTATCACACGTAAAGCCCAAGACTCATTCTGAGGCTCATAGTAAGCCACCTTCTAAAAAGAGTGAGCCGAAGAAGGATGAGGATGATAATCACTCCTCCAACCACAGTAGTATTCCTAAGCAAGAAGTCAAGCTGAAGCATGATACGCACAGCAAGTCCTGTACGTACAAGTATTTCGTATCTTGCAAACCCAGAGACTTTACTGGGGAAAAAGGAGCAGTAGATTGCATGACGTGGATTGATGAGATGGATACTGTGGTTGATATCAGCGGGTGTGCTGATAGGGACGTCGTGAAGTACGTGTCCCAGTCGTTCAAGGGAGATGCGTTAGCATGGTGGAAGTCACTCCTACAAGCTGCCGGTAAGGCCACACTGTACGGTTTGTCATGGGAACAGTTTGTGGCCCTGATCAAAGAGAATTTCTGCCCGCAGCATGAGGTCGAAAGAATTGAATCGGATTTTGTATCCCTAGTTATGAAGAACCTCGATTGTCAAGCGTATCTGACTACGTTCAACACTTTATCTCGGTTAGTGCCTTATCTGGTGACCCCGGAGCTGCGAAGGATTGCTCGATTTATTGGGGGTCTGGCACCGGAGATAAAGGCAAGCGTCAAGGCTTCAAGGCCTACGACATTTAGATCCGTAGCTGATCTATCCCTCTCCCTCACTCAAGATGTGGTCAGACAGAGAGCTATGAAAAGCTCAGAGGAAAACAAAAGGAAACGTGAGGATGACACCTCACGAAGATCTGAGAAACAACACAGAGGAAACAACGACCATAAGAAAGGGTCGGGGTTCAAGAAAGGAGATCAGTCGGGTGAAAAACCCAGATGCAAGAACTGCAAGAGACACCACTTTGGGAAGTGTCGTTTGGAAGCAAAATCCCAGTCTTCCGAGAAACGCTGTGGAATCTGCAAGTCCACAGACCATAAGGCATTGGATTGCAAGAGGATGAAGGATGCAACTTGTTTTGGTTGCAACGAGAAAGGGCATATCCGGCCGAATTGCCCAAAGAATGCGAAGAAGGGTGATGACGGGAAGAAGACTAATGCGAGAGTCTTCAGAATGGACGCCAAGGAAGCAGTTCTAGACGACAACGTCATTACAGGTACGTTTCTTGTAAATGATGTTTTTGCTAGAGTCTTGTTTGATTCAGGAGCTGATAAGTCATTTGTAGATGATAAGTTCTGTAAATTGTTGAACCTTCCTGTTAAAACCTTAAGCTTGAAATACGAGGTGGAATTAGCCGATGGAACCATAGAAACCGCCTCGACTGTTCTAGATGGATGTGTTATATGCATTAGGAATCATTCTTTCCCGCTATCCTTGCTTCCCTTTAAGCTAGCTGGATTCGACATAGTGATAGGCATGGATTGGTTGTCGAGTAACCAAGCCCAGATTGTGTGCAGCAGAAAGCAAGTAATAGTAAAGACTCCGTCTGGTGAGTCACTTACTATTCAAGGAGACACCCAGCATGGATTGCCGGAGCAAGTGTCCATGCTCAAGGCATCCAGATGCATGCAGAAAGGATGTGTCATTTATATGGCACAAGTTACCATTGATGAGCCGAAGCCGAAGATTGAGGATATCCCTGTTATCTCAGAATATCCTGAAGTATTCCCTGAAGAACTACCCGGGTTGCCACCGGATAGGCAAGTGGAGTTTCGGATAGACATCATTCCAGGTGCTGCGCCTGTAGCAAGAGCACCATACAGATTGGCACCAACGGAGATGAAGGAGTTGAGGACGCAGTTGGATGATTTGTTGGCTAAAGGTTTTATTAGACCTAGCTCGTCTCCTTGGGGAGCGCCAATCTTGTTCGTTAAAAAGAAGGATGGATCGATGCGTCTGTGCATCGATTACCGTGAGCTTAACAAAGTCACTATCAAGAATAGGTATCCGTTACCCAGGATCGACGATCTGTTCGATCAGTTGCAAGGAGCAAGCTATTTCTCCAAAATCGACCTGAGGTCAGGTTATCATCAGCTGAAGGTCAAGGAGGAAGACTTACACAAGACAGCGTTTAGGACTCGTTATGGACATTACGAGTTCCTAGTGATGCCTTTTGGGCTCACAAACGCACCAGCCGCGTTCATGGATCTCATGAATCGCGTCTGCAAGCCTTATCTAGATAAATTCGTCATTGTCTTTATTGACGACATCCTTATCTACTCGAAGAGCCAAGCTGACCATGAGAAACACCTTCGTTGTATTCTCAAACTTCTGCATCAAGAGAAGCTTTATGCCAAATTTTCGAAGTGTGAATTTTGGCTTCGAGAAGTCCAATTCCTTGGACATGTAGTAAGTGAGCGTGGTATCCAAGTAGATCCCGCTAAAGTAGAGGCAGTCATGAACTGGCAGGAGCCGAAGACTCCTACCGAGATTCGCAGTTTCCTTGGATTGGCAGGATATTATAGGCGATTTATCGAGAACTTTTCAAGAATTGCTGCGCCCCTAACTTCGTTGACTCGTAAGAAGATTAAGTTCGATTGGGGCCCTAAGCAGCAAGAATCCTTCGACATCCTGAAGAAGAAGTTGAGCAACGCGCCAGTGTTGACACTGCCCGATGGCATAGAAGATTTCATAGTGTATTGCGATGCATCACACACTGGTATGGGCTGTGTACTCATGCAAAGAGGCAAAGTCATTGCCTACGCTTCTCGACAGCTCAAAGTGCACGAGAAGAACTACACCACCCACGATTTGGAATTGGGTGCGGTTGTATTTGCATTGAAGCTATGGAGACATTACTTGTACAGAACCAAGTGTATAATTTATTCCGATCACAAGAGTCTTCAACACTTGTTCAATCAGAAGGAATTGAACATGCGTCAAAGGCGATGGATGGAATCTCTAAATGACTATGACTGTGAGATAAGATACCATCCAGGCAAGGCCAATGTAGTTGCCGACGCCTTAAGCAGAAAAGAAAGGGTGAAACCGATCAGAATCAATGCCAAGCGCATTGAAATAAGAAATAATTTGAACGAAAGGGTGTTAGCTGCACAGAAGGAAGCTGTGCTGGAAGCTAACTATCCTGCGGAAAAGTTAGGAGTAACTGAGGAGCAGTTATCCTACGACAAAGATGGAATGCTACGACTAAACGGACGAATATGGGTTCCAGTTTATGGAGGACTTCGGGATGTTATCCTCCAGGAAGCCCACAGCTCTAAATATTTCGTTCATCCTGGAGCTGATAAGATGTACCAGGATTTGAAAGCAAACTACTGGTGGATTGGTTTGAAAAAGTCAGTAGCTGAGCATGTAGCTAAATGTTTGACTTGTGCGCAAGTCAAGGCTGAGCATCAGAAGCCGTCAGGTTTGCTTCAACAACCTGAAATTCCCAAGTGGAAATGGGAAATGGTGACAATGGATTTCATCACCAAGTTGCCAAAGACGAAAAAGGGAAATGATACCATATGGGTCATAGTAGATAGACTGACTAAGTCAGCTCATTTTCTACCCATCAAGGAGACGTATAGCTCCGATATGTTAGCTCAATTATACGTCGATAAGATTGTAGCGCTACATGGTATACCTATATCTATTATCTCCGATAGAGATACTAGATATACGTCGCATTTTTGGAAGAGTTTCCAACAATCGTTGGGCACTCGTTTGAATTTTAGTACGGCTTATCATCCTCAGACCGATGGTCAGAGTGAGCGTACTATTCAAACTTTGGAAGACATGCTTCGTGCATGTGCGATCGACTTGGGTGGTAGTTGGGATAAGAACCTACCACTGATTGAATTTTCTTACAACAATAGCTACCATTCCAGCATAAAGGCTGCGCCTTTTGAGGCCTTATACGGTAGAAAATGTAGATCGCCCATCTGTTGGGCAGAAGTTGGAGAAGTCCAACTGTTAGAACCAGATATCGTCTTTGAGACGACAGACAAGATCGTTCAGATTCGCGATCGTTTGAAAGCTGCCAGGGATAGGCAGAAAAGTTATGCGGATCCTAAGCGCAAAGACTTTCACTTCGATGTAGGTGATAAAGTATTGCTTAAAGTATCGCCCTGGAAGGGTGTGATGCGATTTGGAAAGAAAGGCAAGCTAAGCCCAAGATATATAGGACCTTTCGAGATCATCGAACGTGTCGGGTCAGTCGCTTACAAGTTAAACTTGCCTGAAGAGCTTAGCGCTATTCATAATGTGTTCCACATCTGTAATTTGAAGAAGTGTTTCGCTGACGAATCACTGGTTATACCGCATACAGATATACACATAGACGAAAGTTTGAAGTTCGTAGAAAAACCTTTGTCGATCGAGGATCGAGAGGTGAAAAAGCTTCGAAGGAAGCACGTGCCTATTGTTAAGGTCAAATGGGATGCCCGTAGAGGTCCCGCATACACGTGGGAAGTGGAATCCACGATGCAAGAGAAATATCCCCATTTGTTTCAGTAAATCTCGAGGTCGAGATTTCTTTTAAGGGGGTGAGGATGTAACACCTCGAAAAATTTCGTCCAATAATGTCTTGACACGTGTCATAAGGTTCCGGTATGTGAAAACATGCTTTAGAGGGACTAAAAGTGACAAACAGTGAAAACTATGGAACGTAAGGGTCCAAAGTGTCAACAATGGATAAATAGACTCTATGATAGCCCTACATAATGTTCATAACCTTAAACGGATGGTTCATGGATCATACGACGCGGAAATTGCACAAAAGTGAGGAATTGCAAACTATAGGGGCCAAAAGTGTCAACATGTTTAATTTATACCTCTGAGTGAACTTTTGGCAGACCCGAAGCTTTATAATGCTAAAATATACTCACTAGAATATTTGGTAAAAATTTCGTGAAGTTTCGATAACGTATGAGAAAGTTATGGCCAAAACCGTACTTGAGGGGTTAAAAGCGTCAACGTCGAATTTCATGGCTTTTCGGTTGAGCGCAAAGTTATCCGAGGACATTACCATGTTGGTAAATGTCCCAAGGTTCTTAAAAACCAATTTTGGGGGTTTACGAGTCAAAATAAGTAGCCGAAACATCGCGTGCAAGACCAGGGACCAAATCTGCCAAGTTTGAAAGTAGTTTGGCTGAACAGCAGGTCAGGCGACCCGCCTGGACAGACCCAAGCGGGCCGCGTGGGACTACCAGTAACAGAATTCGCGAAAATGGGTTTTGGGTCCGAATTTGAGTGTGTAACAGCTGTTTTTCACCTCCAATTGCTCCAATAAAAATGCATGCATGGCTAGGACAACAGTAACCTCTGATTTCAGCTTTAAATCAGTTCACAAGACCATTTCTTGGGCATTTGCAATTGTGAGCAAGAACTCTTTCAACTCTCAAGAACTCTCAAGACTTCCTGGAGCATTTCTGGACATCAAGGCCGATTCTTAGTGTTTGCTAAGCATCAATAGGACCTTTGTAAGCTTCTAATTCAGTCCTTAATTCGTTCTTGCATCGATTATTAGTAAAAGTCAAACTGATTGTTCTTATACTTTGACTTTCTGATTAAACGAGTTTTAATCAGTCATTTCTCAAATTGAAACCACTTATATGTTGGTATTTATGTGGGAAACAAACCCTCAAAAGGGTATTCTCTGATTCCCACTATATGCATGCTAATTGTCGAGTCAAACTTGTTTCTAAAAAGTCAACAGAAATGGTTTTTGTGAAAAATAAGCTTAGATGGTAATGTAAAGGACATGCAATCTGTTTGATCATCATAAATAGCTTTATAATGAATATAAGAATGTGTTTTACCATGATCAACTCGACAATCTTTAGTATAAATACGAATCGGAACCGAAAGTCTTGTAAAACGACTTTTTCGTAGATTATCGATTCGGATCCGTACATGCATGTTTGAGATCTGTATTGGAGAGTATTTTTGACCATTTTTATTTTGGTAAAACTCTCTGGAATTTTTGTTGTTTGAGTCTATGCTTAGCCGATTCATTTGCATGTTTCCGATTATGCTTAAAAGTTGACTATTTTGCCCTTTTTGATATAAAACGTGATTTTTGGAAAAGTGAAAGAGTAGAAATCTTTATTTCTAATATATAAACTTGCACCGAAAATTTCGGATCAGTTGGTGGTCCAGATTTTGAGTTATGGCCATTAGCGTAAAACTATGTTCTTAAGTTACATAAACGGCCTTTTCGCGTATAACCCATTTCAGGCCACGTTTTGATATAAAACTTTTTACCCACTGATGTTATATAATATTTTGGGATTTTTGATGATTTTTATTTAATTTTTGGCTGATCATTTCTTAGATCGCTTAGTTATTTCGGTTTATGTCGGTTTTGACCGTTTAGGCCATAAAATGAGTTTTATGCATTCTTTTGACCCGAAACCTTTTTCTACTAATTTTATTTGTTAAATAAATTATTTTAAGTATTCTGGAAATATAAAAATCCCAGATTTATTTTGAAAACCCGGAAACGGCGTTAAATCGCTTTTTAAGCATTTTTAGCGCATAGTAAGCGTTATACTCATTTTAAACGTATAAGACTTATACCTACTGATGTAATTAGCATATTTTCATATAATAACAGTAAGTATGAGTATATGAACTCAGATTTCCAGTTTTGGCATTTTTAGCCCTTGTGAATTTACTAAAATACCCCTACGGTGCATAGTTTGATTTTAAATGTTAAGTTTGGTATATGGGTCATACCCTACTGTTATAACATGTTAAATGAAGTATATTTACTGTATAAACCAGACCCGAAACTCAGATTTCTAATTTGACTCTTTTATAATCTTTTAAATGACCAAAATGCCCTTATAAGGAATAAATTGAGTTTAAAAATTATTCCGGGCAATATAGAACATAACTTACTGATATTATATCATATTTAAAGCATATTATCTCAGGGAACTTGCATTTGACTCTTTTGGCTACCCGTAACGCCCTTTTTGCGTTCGGTTCGGTTTACATAACTAGTTTGCGTAAATTGACCGAAACGGGCCAAACGTTATCATTTTTATCTCAAAATCCAGAATGTATTTAGTATGCCCATATTATACAAGTATTCAAACTTGTCGGGTCTAAATCACATTCTATCCGGTCTTTCGCTTAATCGTGCGCTTGTACCGTATCGTCCTTAAAACTAACCGGTCAAAGTTTAGGCTTAAATAAAAGACCCGTTAGAAATCTAATAGGTTATTATAAACCTTTGTTCCAGATTAGGAGACCCAGTAAAAGCTACCTACACTTACCGTTTGTGACTTATACTTGCTCAGGTAAATACATTTTGACTTATTTTCCCTATACGGGCTTGGGGTACGGTATTTAAAATACCGCTTGATCGGGCGCACAAGTCCTGCACCTTATGGGTGTACAGTCTTGAATAGCTTGTGCGACTCGTTTAAACAGTCTTGTCTTACTTTAGGCTTTGGGGGGTTATTGACCGTGTCCCGGATATCCTTGGCATTATCTTACGAGATGGCCACGACCAGAGCACGGGGTGTAGGCGTACACCCGGCGTGTATAACTCTTTAATGTGGTGTGTCATTTAATCTTTAGCCCGGACAGCAGATCCCGGGCCACCATAAGTACGGGTACATGTAAATCGTTCACAAGTTTATATTGCATAAATATCCCAAGTTAACAAAAATATTTATGCCTTGTGCATTTAAATCAATTTTCAATCATTTTCAAAATGAGTCAGTCGATTTGTATTTACCAGTGTAAACTGACGTATTTTTCCCAAAAGGTTAAGTGCAGGTACTATACGAACTAGGCTGGCTGTTTCCTAAGAGCGTCCACTATAGTCTCGCAAGCTCGGACGACAAATAACTGTTGAACAATTTATTCTTATTTTTATTTGATCCGCCTGTGGATCCGTTTCAACTACTTATGATGTTTATTAAGTCATTTTAATTAAAGTTGAAATGTATCTATTCTGCTTCCGCTGTGCATTATTATATTGTGTTGTTTGTCTATGACGATGCCAACTACGTCACTGTACCCCACACCGGGCCCACCGGTGACACGTGGAGATCGGGGTGTGACAACATCAGTCACGATACTCCCCACCGGGCCCACCGGAAATATGTGGAAATATCGGGGTGTGACAAATAAGAACCAGCAGAGGTCAGATGAGAGGCCAGTCTGCAAGACCTGCAACTGAAGGCATTGGGGACAATGTCGTTCAGATCAGCAGGCAAAGCCTTGTGGTATTTGCAAGAAAACGGGGCACAAGACCTTAGATTGTAGGGACCTTAAGAATGTCGTGTGTTATGGTTGTGGCGAGAAGGGCCACATTAAGACTAACTGCCCCAAAGCTGCCAAAGAAGGTACAGCTAAGCCTAGAGAGGCCAAGAAAGGGAACGCCCGAGCCTTTCAGATGAATGCGAGGGAGGCAGTGAATGACACAAATGTCATAACGGGTACGTTCCTCATTAACGATATCTTTGCTAGAGTTCTTTTTGATTCGGGACTTGATAAGTCTTTTGTAGACCATAAGTTTAGTAAACTACTAAATCTACCCATAAGAACTCTAGAAATAGCTTACGAGGTAGAACTTGTCGATGGTACCTTAGAAACCGCATCTTCTATTCTTGATGGATGTTCTATATCCATAAGAATCATTCAATTCCTATCTCTCTTTTTCCAATGAATTTGGCAGGGTTCGATGTAGCCTTAGGTATGGTTGCAAAAGTCGCTAGGCGCTCCCTAGTCCGTCGACCGGGGAGTTGAGAGTACTCGGCCTAGGCGGAGAGTACTCGGGGAGTACTCGGACATGTTAAATTATAAAGAAATTAGTTTTTTGGAAATTAAATACGTGTCAAATAACATAAATTTACTAATATCTATAACAAAATACGTGAAAATATTATTCATTCTTTAATTCTTTAATATGATAGGCATAGAAATTATGTTTTATTATTTTTAAAGTCAAACTCGGTCCAAGTTGACCTACTAGATACGATTTTGGCCTGGGTTGACCGCGTTTGACCGATTCCGAGTAATTAGGCGGAGTCAAAGAAAGTAGCCTCGGCAGCCTACCTTGTAGCGACTACTCGGGGAGTACTCGGCCTTGGAAACCTTGTTTTACAACCATGGCCTTAGGCATGGATTGGTTGTCACACAACCAAGCCCGTATTGCCTGTGATAAGAAACTCGTCAAAGTCAAAACCCCATCTGGTGAAATGCTCACCATCCAAGGAGATCTACACTATGGTTTGCCTGAGAAGGTGTCCCTACTAAAGGCATCCAAGTGTCTAAAGAGCGGATGTGTCATTGACATGGCACATGTGACGGTAGACGAGTCGAAGCCCAAGATAGAACACATCTCAGTCATTTCTGAATATACCGATGTATTCCAAGAAGATTTACTCGGTCTACCACCCGAGAGACAAGTGGAGTTTAGGATCGACATCTTACTAGGAGCTGCACCTGTTGCGAGAGCTCCATATCAGCTAGCGCCGACAGAGATGAAGGAATTAAAGACCCAACTTGATGAGCTTTTGAGAAGGGTGAATGTTTGTGACTTTTGCAAGTATAATTTCAAGTTTGCCCACATCTGCATGCAGTGGCAGACCTAGGTAGAGGTTAGGGTAGGCGGGCGCACCTCTTGGAAAAAAAGTAGTGTATTTTATAGGAAAAAATCTCAATAGCACCTCTTGAAAATTTTGTTAAACCCCCTTGTTAAAATTATATGGAGTATAACATTTCTCATATGAATGACTTGGGGGTCGTTTAGCAACATCTGAATGGCTAAGTGTTGAACCAGTAAGAGGTCAGAACCATTAAGAGCGTGTATAATGCTAACCATTCGGAGACAAATGTCTGACCAATTCAGATGAGAGGTTTTAACCATTCAGACTTTGTATAATGCTTAACTATTCAGAGGAAAATGTCTGAACCATTCAGACATCTGCTTGTGAAACAAACAGTCTGAATCATTAAGCGCTGAACGAGCAAGAGGTCTGAACCATTAAGAGCCTCATTAAGAGGTAAACAAACAACCCGTTAAAGTAATGTCTTTAACATAAAAATATGTTACACATATATAGTGTACAAATGCCATTAATTGTTGATGTATTGTTAAATGTATTTCTAACAATTGTGTAATGTTGATGTTTGAGGTATTATGGGCTATGAGGTGATACTGGGCTAGTGTTGATAAAGTGCTGATAAAGTGGGCTGTTGATAAAGTGGGCTCAAGAAAATTCGTCTGGGCCGGCTAAGCCTTGGCCTGGTCTCCGTATAATGAGACGTATTATACTCAGCTGATACGTTATATAAGAGAAAGACATCTCTCTTAGACACAAAAGTGCATTATTGCTCAGTTGTTTTCTCTCTTACTCTCGATTAGGGTTTTCTTATTGTTAACTCAGATTCATCTAGAATCTGAGTTTGAGTGTGTTGTTCCTGTTAATCAGTCCAAAGATTATGGTGTTAACAATCTGGTGAGAGTCTTGTGAGTTGTATAGTGAGTGATTTGTTCTTGTTTCTGTAAAGGATTTGATTCAAAGGGTTAATATCAGTTTGGTTTGGGTATCTGTGGTTTCTTTGATAGATCTGTGCAGATCCATGTTTTGTAACACCCCTTGTTCATACCCCTTGAAAATATTTCCTTGGTCATCACTTCACCGTGTACATGTATATTATATCACATGTTCAGTTTACTTGGTAAAGTTTAATTTCTTGTAGCTTTAATTTGATGATGAACATCTAACCAAATGGGATATGAATATGGTGGTGAGGACGGGGTGATTTAATAGATGATATAAGTGATTTATATATTAATTGACTTTTGTTTTTACTTGACTCTTTGATCTTAATTTGTTTATACAAACATTTAAATATTGAAATAAAATGACTGTTTTTAAAAAGATTTTGATAGTAATTTTGGAACTTGAGATGAAATAGTATATTTATATATATTACAGATACTATGGAGGGGAATAGTGTCTGACAATTGACCCTTACCCATTGGTCCAGCTAAATTACGATTTTGCCCTAGTTATAGTTTTGTCATTAGTTTTGTTTTTTCCCTCCCAGCCAAATTACGATTTTGCCCTCAATTCAAATTTACATTTTTGTCATCGTTTTTGTTTTTTTTTCTTTCAAATTACGATTTTGCCCCTAGTGTTAACTCATTGTCATACCATCGTTTTAATTTTTTTTATAAAACTATGGTAGTATTTTGTTTTAATTGGTTGACTCGGTTTACTTTTTATTTGTGCCAGACGACTGTTTGACACACACACAAATTTGTTTTGAAATATTACTATATTGCTCCCAATTTAAAATAATAGTCTTTCTATCGTTTTAGTCTTTTTAGCAAAAATATGGTAAGGTTTTGTTTTAATTTGTTGACTTGATGTAATTTTTTTGAGATCGTGTTATGAGTAGTATGTATAAGTAACCGAAACACAGACGTACATGTTATGAGAGAAAAATATTCAACTTACTAGTTGGAACTAGTTGGTTAACATCATATATTCTTGGCTTGAAAACACTTTTAGAAGTGTTTATAATGTCTATACAGGCTTCAATGTTAAAGTAGATAGAATATTTGGAGACTACTTGTGTAATTACTGGTAGCAAGTTGAGGAAATTGGTAGAGGTAAGGTAATGGTTTGTCTTTCTATTTGATAGTTGTGAATAGTAAAGGAAGAATGTTGACCCATTTATGTATGAACAGATCAGTTCGGGTTATATTTTATTTCTAACTAGAATTTACACCCGCGCTTCGCGGCGGGATAACGTTTTTTTAAAGTTGCGCGTACGTCAAAACATAACTTAAATTTATACCACATGTAACTAAAGCTAAACACATAAACTCGATTACAAAAGTATTTAGAAAGTTAAAGGGTTGTTAGTGTCAATGCCGAATGTTGAGAAAACACAAAAAAAATATATGTCGAAATGTAAATCAACTTAAGTTTATATCCACACGTAAATAAAAATAAAGACGTAAAACTCGATTAAAAAGTATTTAAAAAGTTAAAGGGTTGTAAGAGTCAATGCTAAAAATTAAAAGTTAAAAGTAAAAAAAAACGAAACAAAAAATTAAGTCGAATGTAAATCAACTTAAGTTTATATCGACACGTAAATAAAAATAAAGACATAAAACTTGGTTAAAAAGTATTTAGAAATTTAAGGGGTCGTAAGAGTCAATACTGAAAGTTAAAGGTTAAAAGTAAAAAGAAAGAAAACCAAAAAAAGATAAAAGAAAGAAAAAAAAAGTTACTTCAGCACTGAAGCATTATAAGTATTTAGAAAGTTAAGGGGTTGTAAGAGTCAATGCTGAAAATTAAATGTTAAAAGTAAAAAATAACAAAACAAAAAATTATGTCGAAACGTAAATCAACTTAAGTTTATATCGTCACGTAAATAAAAATAAAGACGTAAAACTCGGTTAAAAAGTATTTATAAAGTTAAGGGGTCGTAAGAGTCAATACTGAAAGTTAAAGGTTAAAAGTAAAAAGAAAGAAAACCAAAAATAGAAAAAAAAAGGAAAGTTACTATAGCATTGTAACAGTGCTACAGTGAAAAGCAAGTTGTTCTTTAATATATATACTAGCGGTAAGACCCGTGTGCAAACACGGGTCCTTTTTTAGAAAACCATGCATAACACATATTGACAGAGAATAAAAAAATAATTACTGCAGACTTACAAAATTGATATAAATTAATGATCAATAGGTTTATTCAATGCTCCTTATAAAATATTATTTAGCTAGGTTATTACCCGAGATTGTTTCCCGGGCTCGGGAAACTTATTATATTAATTACTATTTGTTATTAATAGGACCACATTACATCATGCATCTCATTCGATTCAACAACAATGTTGATCAATAGTCAGATGTTTATGGCCAAACATCTGTTTAAGCTAAAATATCTGTTTAAGTGCAAATATCTGATATAGAAGGCTAAACATCTATTTAAGGCAAAACATCTGTTTAAGCTGAAACATCTGTTTATGGCCAAAATCTGTTTAAGATCAAACAACTGTTTAAGTCCAAACCTCTTATATAAAAGGCCAAACATCTGTTTAAGGTCAAACATCTGTTTAAGTCTGAACAGATGTTTAACTTAATCAGATCTACTGTGTTCTCACACTGTTTTCCTTTTCAAAACACTGTTGAACCTAACATGGGTGTCACACCCCGATATTTCCACATATCACCGGTGGGCCCGGTGGGGAGTATGGTGACGTAGTTGATATCATCATGGTCAAACATACACAGAATAGCACAACGGAAGTCTTGGAATATAAAATATTATTACAAACTCAAATGTCTGAAAATATCAAAGTATTTATTATAGACGAGCCTGTAATATCAAATCCACAGGTGGATCTTCACAGGATGTATAAAATGAAGTTTAGCAGACTTTAAGGCATCTTTAAGGATTTGCAAGACCCTCTTTTTCGACACCGAGCAACTCCCAGCCTATTAGGAGTAGTACCTGCCACTTAGTCTTTTGAAAATACGTCAGTTTTCACTGGTAAATACAATTAACTGACTCTTTTGAAAAGGGTTTATGAAAATTGATTTAAGTGCACAAGGCACAAATCATTTATACTTGGGACAATCTTTAATAAAATCTTGTATACAGTTTTACATGTTTGTCATACATATGGGGCCGGTTTGGAAGCCGGTCATGATTAACTGACTCACCACTTATAAAACCCACAGAGGAGTTATCCCCAACTTGTGGGCAATTTAATATTTAGCATTTGCATCTGTCAGGTGCATGCCTGCACCCCGTGCATAGGTTGTGGCCATTAATAACTTAAATGAGCCGAGGATATCCAGGACACAGTCGTTAACCCCCAATGTTTATGTTATCAAACAATACAGATTAAGATGGGTTATGCAGATTTATTAAAATCACAATGCGACTAAATAATCTCATACCCGACCAAGCAGTATTTATAATACCGTATCTCAAGCCCGTATAGGGAAAATACGTTAAAAGTATTTACCTGAGCTAATACTTGATTCACAGCATAATAACTCAGTCGTATCCAATCTATCTAAATGCAGGTAGCTTTTACCGAGTGGCTCTAGTCTGGAGTGATGGTAATATATAACCAATTTAGAATGCTAACGGTCTTATTTAAGTCGCAGACTTAGACCTGCTAGCTTAAAATATCTAGAACGGTACGATACGCTAGATTAAGCGATGACCGGAATAGAATGTAATTCAGACCCAACAAGTACGAGGACTTGTATAATATGGGTACACTAAGTACATTACGGATTTTGAAGTAAAAACAATAAGGTTAAACCCGTTTCAGCAAACTTACATAAACTAGTTACGTAAGTCTAACCGTACGCATATAAGCGATAACGAGTAACCGGATGAGTCATGAACAACTTCCATATGCCAATATACTTTAAACAAGTTATAATATCAGTGGGATATCAACTTGTATGCCCGTTTAGGTTTTTGTTGGTGCATCCGTCTGTCGCCTACGTCTTGTATCGAGTCTTGTATCGAATAGGCTAGAACAGAGCACGGAATCCAAGAAATCTGTCATTGGAGGTGATTCCGCTCGAAATGACAAGATGTCATTTCGAGCGAAACCCCATATGTTCCTGATTCCGCTCGAGTGTGTATAGTCTTGATTTCGCTCGAACATGTAATGTTGATTCCGCTCGGAATAGCAATGCCTATATATAGGGATGTCATTAGGAGCAAAATCATAGTTCTTAGGTGTCATTGTCTTCTGGTGAGCCACGAAGTGCTGCCGAAGTGTTGTCAGGACGTGTAATCGAATCATTGATCAATAAAAACAACAGTTAAGAGTGAATACGGCTGAGATTGCACCAAAACATTAGTTTCCGCCTCTTGTTTTGGACAAGAATTCTTCTGATCGACTCATTCAGGGCCGAAAACGATCCTACAAGTGGTATTAGAACTCAGGAGGAAGAGTTCTTGCCATTTCAGCTGTGATTATTCTGTTTTTCTACACCTTCTTCTAAAAATAGAAAATTTTTACGGTAAAATCGGCTCAATTTCACACACATCACTCGCAATCATGTATTGATAAATCCTTGAAAGTTTCAAAGGTAAAATCGATCTAAAATTTGATATTTTTGAGGTTTCGCTCGAAATGATTTTCGGAAAAATGACGTCATTGTGATTTCGCTCGAAATCAGCACTTGATTCCGCTCCAGAGATTTCAGTTGATTCCGCTCCAAAATCAGATTCCGCTCCAAAGTTTCTCTCTGATTCTGCTCCAAAAATCAGATTCCGCTCCAAAGCTAGAGTTTGATTCCGCTTCAGTTGAACATTCAGCAGATTTCGCTCCAAAGTATCACTTTGTGATTCCGCTCCAAAGTAATACTTTGTGATTCCGCTCGTGAAGTTCAATTGGGATTCCGCTTGAAATTCAATTGTGATTCCGCTCCAGAACCTGATTTCGCCTGAACATGGAAAATTTATGAACTTTTGAAATTTGAATAATGGACAACGAATTTTATAATGCCTTTGTTGGACCAATGAACATCACTCAGAGTGCATTGCTTGAGAATGAAACGAGGACTTCACAGAAACCGCCTAAGCTCTTGGATATTGATGATTACAATGCTTGGTCCGAACGTTTTGGTAATTGGGTTGAAGCTTATCACTTGGATGCATGGGAACATACTGAAGAACCATATGTAAGGCCCACGAGGAATGGTATTCAGCAAACAATCAGAGATATGAGTGCTGATGAGAAAAAGAAGTATAGAGATGAAAAATTGATGGTGAGTCTGCTTCAGCAAGCAATCAAAGAGGACATTTTGATCTTGCTTCAACATGATGGAAGTGCTTATTCGATCTGGACTAAATTGGAAGCAAAATTTGTAGGAAGTGATGATATGCTTAAAAACAAGATGTCTCTTCTGAAGAAAGAATTTGATCTTTTTCGGGGTTTAAAATCTGAAAACACCAAGCAAATTATTGAAAGATATTGTAACTTAGTGAGAAATATGTCGAAACTTGGCATTAAAAAAGATACTGATGAACTGATTGAAAAACTTGCAGATGCGCTACCACATGAAATCTGGGGAACTTTTCTGATGATGCTAAGAAACAATAGAAAAGAATATAAAAAACTAACACTGGGAGAGTTCATCAAACATCTTGAAGCTCAAGAGATGGAGCAGAGGAAGATAGCTAGGATGAAGAACTACGATGGAGAACAAGACATCAGTCTGTATTTCAAGAGTGGTGTTAGTGAAAAGACAAATCTGTCTCCAAAGGTTGAAACAGCTTATAATGCTAAAGGTTCTTCTGAAAAACCATCTCAGGGATCAAGCAGCACAACAGGATTCTCTTCATTTCTAACTTATGATCCACAGTTCACCACAACAAAAAGTGGCAAAGTTCTTCAATGTAACATTGCCTTAAAGCTTGAGAATGATCAGAATTATACTGAGGAAGTTGCTAAAAGCCACATGTCTTTGTTGGTGACCGTGCTTGAATCCTATGGAGGTTTAGTTGCAGGGAGGATCGGGAATCCAATGCTCACAAAAGAGGATTACGATCAAATTGATGCAGAGGAAATGGAATTGATGGACATTAAATGGCGCATGGCTAGTGTGTTGAGACGGGCTGAAAAATTCAAACAAATTACAGGCAGAGATGATTTTCGCGAGGCACATGTTTCAACTTTAGGTTTTGATAAGTCT
Organism: Helianthus annuus; assembly: GCF_002127325.2. Taxonomy (NCBI): domain Eukaryota; kingdom Viridiplantae; phylum Streptophyta; class Magnoliopsida; order Asterales; family Asteraceae; genus Helianthus; species Helianthus annuus. The sequence goes on from NC_035437.2 coordinate 21,365,679, forward strand.
AAAGTTACTTGTTTTTGTTGCAGGTAAAAGGGGCATTTCAAGAGGGAATGCACAAATCGAGAAGCAAGTGGAGCTCAAAACCCTTTCGGAAACAACGACTACCACAAAAAGGCGATTTATCATCAAGTCACACCACAGCCGTATCAACAACAACAACAAGCACCGCATCAGGCACAAACTGCACATGGGATAAGTGTGATTGAAGATTCAAAAAGAGCGTGTCTAGTTAATCAAGGAAAAGATGGTGATTTTAGTTGGGATAAATATATTCCAATGGAAAGCAAAGTGTGTTTGGCAGATCAAGAAGATGAAAAGTTAGCTGAAGGTTTCAGTTGGGACAATTTTTGCCCAGACAAAGAATTCATGGCCAAAGAAATGTCAAATGTTAAAGCTTTTATTGCTAATGCTTACGATAAGAAATGGGCAGAAAAATGCAGAAAAGTCAGAGAAGCTGAAGAAGAAAAATGGAGAAAAATTGAAGAAGACGAAGAAGAAGAAGAAAGATTAAAAGTTGAAGCTGAAGTTGAGAAAAAGAGAAGAGCTGAGATGTTTCAATTGAGTAGAACAGTCAAAGAAGTTCCGGAATTTGAAATCAAAATTGATACTGAAGCAGTCAAAGTTCCTGAAAAGTGCTTAAATTGTGATTCTTTGATCAAGCAAAACAATGAACTGTTACACAACATTAAAAGGTTGAAAGAATCATATGATACTTTGAACAGAGAGATCAACGAGTGCACAGAGTCAAATAGTGAACAAGCTGTAGCATTGAACACACTCAAAGGAGCTTACATGAGACATCTTGATGATGTCAATTTCTACACAAAGAAGTGTGCTGAGTTAGAATTGAAATTGGCAACACAAAGAATTGAAACTGAATGTGTCAACAATTTATTAAAAATTTACTCATGCTCCACTTATGTTGTTGACAGGATTTATCAGATTGTGGAGAAATTGAAGACGTTTGAAGAAGAAAAGACTTCAGAAGAAAAGGAATCAATGACAAAAGACGAGGATGAAGTAAAAATTTTTGGTAAGAAATCAAGTGTGGTCTACAATAGATGTCCGCCCCTGGTCGAAAATGGATATTCGCCTCGAAATCCAAATTCCGAAAGAATCAAAAAGGCAATTAACTTACAATGGGAGTCTGTGCCATCAGATAACTTGCCAGAAAATATTGATGTCACGTACACGTCGTCCGACACTGATCATGAGTCAAAGTTGATATAAAGTGTGGTTGATCAGGTGTTGGATAAAGATGACAGTGAGGAGTCAAAAATGGAGTCCAAACTCGAGTCAAAGTCTGAGTCCGATACGTCAAAGCCAACAATCAAAAATGACAAACGGGTTTATGATAAAGAATTTTTGCTATCAAAATCTAATTTGAATGATGAATCGATCAAAGTAGCATATGCTTTGAAAGATTCTGACAAATTATATTCTGATGAGATTTTTCCAATAAGAAGTTTTAAACTTGAAATGATTAACAAGGTTTTCAAAATCACAGAAATTAATATTTTTGAAATAAAAGATTTAAATCTTTCTGGAAAACCTAAACAATACACTTCAAGAGACCAACAAAGAATTAACAAGAAAATGGGTTACAATTGTGGTTATAGTTTCCAAAAGAAACCAAACCATAATCGTAATTTCAAAAAGAAAGGTCTTGGATTTAATCAAACGAAAAATTATAAAAATGAAAAAGTTTATAAACCAAAAAACTGTGTTTGTTTCAGGAAAAACGACAGAGGCTGAGAAAGAGCAAGCATTCAGAAAGCAGACGAATCAAGAGTTCCTTGCAAAGAAGCAAGAAGAAGTGAAGAAGAGTGTTGTTCAGAAGAAGATAGAAACAAGAACCTGTTTTCAGTGCAAAACTGCTGGTCACATTGCTAGAAACTGTCCTAAAACATTCAAACCAAAACAGGAAGTCTCTGGTAAACTAAAAGAGAAAATTGTTGAGAAAACTGAACTTACAACCAAAAATTTTACAGGCTTTGAAAATTCAACCTTTGAAGTGGGAGAATGTTCAAAGAATGCCTTAAAAAGAAAAGATAATTTGAAAAATCAAAAATGGGTTGTTAAGGGTTCAGGAAACAGTTCTGGTGATGAATCTGTCTCCACAAAGACAGAGGAGCCGCAGGTTGTTGTGAAAGAAGAGAAGAAAGTTTTGATAGTGGATGATGTGAAATTTCCGCCACTAAGAGCTAAAAATTTGGAATCTAAAATCGGAAAAGTTGAAATTTCAAACCAATTCTTTCCTAAAAAGAAAGATTTGGATATTGAAAAAGCCTTTAACCCTGCTGTGAAAAACATTTTTGGAAAAATGTTTGAAGGGAAGGCTAAAGGAGTGAAAGAGTTTTATCAAATGAAAAGGAAAGATACAACCCCAAATGAGACTGAAAAGGTTACACCCAAGGCTGGTCAGGCTTGGGTGGATGTATTCTTCGTTGAATGGAAACCTGACTTGCCAGAGCCCCCAAGTTGGTAATCACGGAGCATGAATCGGCATCTTTCTTGAAAATGTTTGTTAAAATTGTTTTGACAAGTGTGAATTGCTGGAACTCCCAGGTTGGTAAGTGTGGAGTAGGAATCGGCACCTTGAGAATTCAGCCATCAGATGGTAATAGGTTGAAAATGTTTGATAGTTGATTTTACAAGTGGTTCAATCATCGATTCTACAAGTGGTTAATCAAGGTCATTAAAATTGAACTTGATTTAACTATCATTCAAAAGATTGGTAAACAATGTGATGAAATGACCCCAAACCTACAAGTGGTTGATAAACGAACTTATTTTCCGGAAAAACCATTCTGATTAAAACAAACTTAAGTGTTTTGAAATCTTAATGGGAAAATAGTTTGTTGTGAGGGGGAGTTCTGATTGTTTATGCCAAGTGGGTAGAGAATTGAGGCGATTCATATCAGTTGTCATATTTTTGTACAGTTTATTTTCAATTTCTTTAAATGTTTTTGAATTTTAGGGGGAGTAAGAAATTTTCAGAAAGATCCAAAAACATTAGAAAATTTGAAAATGACAAAAACATAAAAAATTCAAAAATGAATTTTTGTTGCATAAAAGAGGAAATGATAGTACATCAGTGGACTATCACAACATGCTAAAGATATGTAAAGTCAAAATGTAATAAACAATATCACTGTGGATGTGTCAGTAGGTTTTTACACATTTAGTAGATTGTGACGAGATAAAAAACTAAATTTCAAACTTGCTTAATTCATGGGGAACAACTTCTTGGATATATAGGTAACCCCTGAAATCTTGTTTGAAAGGTCCCTCTTTCTGAGATACTAGGTCTTTATACTCAGTGATATCTGGGGTATTATACCGGGACTTCTGCTGAATGGAAATTCTGACCTAGTCCCCGTATAATGCTTTCTGCAAAATGCTTGACATACAGCAAAAGCCCTCAGCAAAAATGATTAAACAATAAAATTGATAATCATTGCTGTTGAAGAAAAGATCCTCTAACGGGGACACACCAAAAGTCGAAGCCGTCATCTCTCTGCGTATACGGAAGTATCGACCTAAGCTCTCACGGCCCTCGCAATTTAACCCCTTTACAGATATCATCTGTGGTATACTCACCCGTAAGACTGAATATTGGGATCTGGATACGGGAGTATATTCAAGTGGTGGGACACGCGAATAAGTTTAAGTCCTTAAGACACTAATCGCATATCTCGAAACAGTTGAAATTTGTGTGAAAATTTAAGTAGACAAACATACTGACAATCTAGGTGAATTGTTTAGAACTTAAAATGAAATCTAGCTTAACGGTGTTAGTAATATGTCTCAAAGACTGATATGATCCTCTTGCACGAACTCACAAAAATATTGTCTGTAAATAGTTTCTATACTGTATTTGCTTTCTTTCAGAAAATCCAAAAAGATTTTTAGTGTGTTTTAGCATAAATTTTGAAAAATCCAAAAAGATTTTTGACAACTGATATAGAAAAGCTGATTTTTGAAATTCCAAGTACTAAACATGAAGAACAGGTTTGGGAGAAAATGTATGAAGATGTTATGTTTATAAATGGTTTTCAAAGAACAAATCATTTTGAATATTTTCTGCAATAGTTTCTGAATTTTAAAAGATTTAATCTTTGAGAAACTTATGTGTTGGGTAGAGATTGTGCAGATAACCTGAGCTGGAAGAGAGCCAGGTCACGATCTTGGAATGAATCATGAATTTGTGATTTCCAGACTACGATTCCAGCAAATTGAGAGGGGGAGTCTAAAGAAAAAGTTGAGGAAGCAGTTAGAGCCAGTGCTGATCCTGGAACTGCATTTGCGCAAGAGAGATTGAAGAGAGAAGATAGAATTTGATGATGCTTCAATGGAGAATACTTCAGAGAGTAGCACAAAGACTGATAAAGACTGAAGGTTTGACAACCAAATACTCGACATTGAAGACTCCGTCAACATCCGAGGGGGAGTTTGTTGGTGCATCCGTCTGTCGCCTACGTCTTGTATCGAGTCTTGTATCGAATAAGCTAGAACAGAGCACGGAATCCAAGAAATCTGTCATTGGAGGTGATTCCGCTCAAAATGACAATATGTCATTTCGAGCGAAACCCCATATGTTCCTGATTCCGCTCGAGTGTGTATAGTCTTGATTTCGCTCGAACATGTAATGTTGATTCCGTTCGAACTTGTAATGCTGATTCCGCTTGGAATAGCAATGCCTATATATAGGGATGTCATTAGGAGTGAAATCAAAGTTCTTAGGTGTCATTGTCTTCCGGTGAGCCACGAAGTGCTGCCGAAGTGTTGTCAGGACGTGTAATCGAATCATTGATCAATAAAAACAACAGTTAAGAGTGAATATGGCTGAGATTGCACAAAAACATTAGTTTCCGCCTCTTGTTTTGGACAAGAATTCTTCTGATCGACTCATTCAGGGCCGAAAACGATCCTACAGTTTTAAAATCAAACTATGCCCCGTAAGGGCGTTTTGGTCATTTAATGACGTATAAAAGGAACTTGGGTACGATCTGATGTTATGATCATAAACATTCTTTTAAAATACTTCATTTATGATATAATATCAGTATGATATCAAACATATGTGTGCTTCATAGTTTAAAACCAAACTATGCTCCACAGGGGCATTTTGGTAATTTCACACATAGTTTTGAAGGCTAATTTGGGAATCTGAGTTTATAACATATACCTACTGTAAAAATATTTTAAAATGATTTATAAAATCAGTAGGTAACCAGTCTTGGTTGGTAGTTATGGTTTAAAACCATATTACGCGCCGAAACGGCATTTAAGTCGTTAAATGACGATGTATGCGATCTTTTATGAAAACTGATATTACGGTCAGGTTTATATGACCAAAATATGTTATTTAATATGACATATCAGTAGTAAAAAGGTTTCGTATGAAAATCATGCTTTAAAACCATTTTAGCTGCCAAAAGGGCATTATCGTCATTTGAAGACATATTTCAAGATCTTGTGCATAAACTCAGTTTATAATCTGAATGAGTGAATTGCAAGTTTTGTCCTTTATCTTTAGGCCATTTTGCAAGTTTTGTCCTTTATGTTTAAATTTGACGAGTTTTGTCCTTTATGTTTAAAAATCAAGCACGTTTTACCCTTTGGGCCTTAAAATCAAGCACGTTTTGTCCTTAAAAATCAAGCACGTTTTGCCCCAAAGGGTAAAACGTGCTTGATTTTCAAACATAAAGGACAAAACTCGTCAAATTTAAACATAAAGGACAAAACTTGCAAAATGGCCTAAAGATAAAGGACAAATCTGAATTGATACCCCAAATTATCCAAATTATGATATTAAATCAGTAGGCAATGAGTTTGGTATAAGGAATTGTCACGGCCCCCGCGCCCGGTTTGACCCGGTCCAGGAGCCGCGGGACAGAAACCTGTGGCACAGCGGAAGTCTTTAACAGGATCGTTTAAACTTGAAAATGCCCGAGTATTATTTATTTCATAATTCGAGATAACCCCGTAATTTATAGTAGAGGAATTTCATAGGAATTCCCTTATTTTACAAAACATGTTTATTTATTTATTTAGTCGAGCCACTACTTCAAGCTTGGGAGTGCTCCATAGCACTTATACTTGATTCACAGTAGGTCACCTGAAACATGTTGTAAAAATATTTTGTCAGCGGGGAAATACCGAGTGAATCATTCAATTTGAGAAAGGACACATAGTTATCAATTACAGCATAAGAGCGATTACAATGGCATTTATCACTTCTTTTGATCACTTATTTTGATCACTGCCTCGGTTTTTACCTATTTCCTGAGACTCCTTATTAACTATCACTTCTTTTGTATTGGACGTCCCTATTTTCTCGTGGCTTTTTCTAATAATCCAATCTCTCTTCTTGGGAGTAAGTGGGTTTTCATAGTGTGCCTTACGAATAAATATTCCTTCATTAGTATTCACGGAATATCTTGAGGAATTTGATTGGGACGAGGTTCTCTTATCCTTTTGGGCATTATCTAGTTGATGATAAATATCCGAAAGCTTTTGCTTATCCATTCTGTATATTAACAAGTAGTTAAATAACACGAAAAATCAATAAGGAACACATAATCACACAAACATGTACAGCCAAAACTGTCGACTTTGCGACTATCCGATTTTTATATAGTTTTAATAGTATGCGTCCGTACACACTGATTATCTTACAACGTTTTATTTTTTGAACTATTTTACAAGTTTTATATTTTACTATTATTATTATTATACACTACAACCACACCACCCCCTGCAATCCCTGTTAGCTGGCATTTCAGAAACGACGTTCCCTCTCGTCGTATTTCCAAGAGATCTGCTCTCCTACCTCCCAAATCCTATTTCCGGCATCCACCAACTCCTCGCCATAGTGGCGGAGTTCAGCTAAGTTTTCATTGCTCATTGGTGGGTTTGGTACAGGTTCCGGGTCGAATTGAGGGAGAAAAGTGTTAGGGCTATTCATAATGTTCTGAAATTGCCAGTCGGCAGTCCACCATTCCTCTAGTGCTCCTGGTAAAGGTCTAGGGTGCATAATAGGGTCTGGAATGGCAGGTTCTAGGTTAACAGGTAGTAGGGCTTCTGCTGGGTAGTTAAAGAGAGTTTCATCGGCAGGTCCGATGATATCACCTAGTGCCAATTTACGGTCCAACTCTTCTTCCCAAGATAATGGTTCCTGGTTTTGCCTAGAACTCTCCCCAGTTTCTATTCCCTTTCCTTTATCCTTTGGATCTTCCTTTTTCATAGTTTTCTGTGTTGCTGGCTTCTTTCTGCGTACACGCCTCCAACCTACCCACCTATGTCTCTTTTTTGCTACTTTTGGTTTTTCCTGAGGTTGGGCTTTAAATACCATAGGCTCCTCCACATCTGCCTGGTACCCAGTAGTAATACTGGTGATATCCATATCTGTACTATGGATTGAAATATTCTGTAGGGCTTCTGATAGTTCGTTCATGCTGTTAGCACACACGAAGACGCACACAATCCTAAGTTAAAAGTTTGTAAACTAAAAATTTCACAAAATCACATAATGGCAATTAGATAAATTAAGTATTTCTAAATACTTAATTGGCTTAAACCAGTGGCTCTGATACCACTTTTTTCTGTCACGGCCCCCACGCCCAGTTTGACCCGGTCCAGGAGCCGCGGGACAGAAACCTGTGGCACAGCGGAAGTCTTTAACAGGATCGTTTAAACTTGAAAATGCCCGAGTATTATTTATTTCATAATTTGAGATAACCCCGTAATTTATAGTAGAGGAATTTCATAGGAATTCCCTTATTTTACAAAACATGTTTATTTATTTATTTAGTCGAGCCACTACTTCAAGCTTGGGAGTGCTCCATAGCACTTGTACTTGATTCACAGTAGGTAACCTGAAACATGTTGTAAAAATATTTTGTCAGCGGGGAAATACTGAGTGAATCATTCAATTTGAGAAAGGACACATAGTTATCAATTACAGCATAAGAGCGATTACAATGGCATTTATCTTATTTTTATCTGGCGTCGGTGTCACCTCCTGGTGACGATGGTCATGCCATTATTGGGTCCTTCCCCAAGTAGTGACGATTATCACTGTTAGGACTTATTTGCCTAACCTGTGTTAGGACTTATTAACCTAACCGTGAGAATTTAGTAATGTGCACAATACCCCACTAGCCAGTGATTAAGATAACCACGACTTAATCCCTGTAATTATAACTTTGAAAACAAACATGATTTTGAAAGCAAGTTTGGTAAAAAGAGAATGACTCACATTGCAAGTTTATACGGGCAGGGTTTAGCCTACTGATAAGCCGAATAACCTAGTTTAAACAACAATGCACACGAACCAGGTTAGTAACTAATACAGCATTTACGATAACTCACGAGATACAACCCTCACAAAGAATGACAAAGTGCCATACTAAACATCCACCGAATTAACAACGAATGACAAAGTATAACCCTAATGCGGGCAGCACTTAAACATCCATTGGATAGTTTCAATCGATCGGATATTTAATCATAGCAGCGATCGAGTTAATACCCGGTATTGTGGCAGCACCTCACTATATGAAAATATAGATTTGGACAGTATAACTTCGTTTATAAAAGATTTCGTCGACACAGAATGAAAGCCCCTGAGCTAGGCTATTTATAGCCTAAAATTGGGTTTTACGTGGCCCGCGTAAACCCACACATATGTCTTACGCGGCACGCGAGGCCGCCTAGTCTAGGCGTAGGCCTGGTTAGTCATGGGCTTAGGTTTGAAAGATGGGCTATACGTGACCCGGATACTTATCCGGTTGAATTTTAAGTTGACACGGCCCGCGTAAACATCTTTTAAGTCTTACGCGGCCCGTCTGAAGCTCCTAGACGCTTATCCGGTGATTGATAAGTTGTAGCGGCCCGCGTAAGACTAAGCTATTTCTTACGCGGCCCGCCTGAAACCCAATTTTCTTGTTTTTCTTGGTTTTTCATGTATGGTAGGGTTTTAGGGTCCGGGTTTTCATTTATGGCTCGTTTTAGGATCATTTTTGAAGGTCCTTACAGGAATTATGCTTAAAAACGATCTATACGCCTAAAAGGTATTTTGGTCACTCTAAAGCACAATTCACGACATTATACGCGAACTCAGTTTATAATCAGATTTATAACATCAAAATATGTTAAACATGTTAACATATCAGTACGTAAGTTGTTTGAAAGCTTATTGGTGTCTAAACCTTATTTTTGCTAAAAAGGGCATAATAGTCAAAGTACGGCATATTAACGGAAACTTGCATAAGACTCGGATTACTAGTATGATCATGTAATATAATCCCAGAGGGTTATGCTACATTATAATATGATCATAACGGAACCTAAAATCAGTAGCATACTAGTCTAATTTTCGGCTTATAACCAAAAGTCAACGTAGAAGTCAAATTACGCGACTTTTGGTTGCGAAACGATCCTAAACTTAGAATTGTCAGGTTTAACATGTTTATACATGTTTAAATAATAATTACCAGGTTATTAAGGTGTTAAATATAATTTATAACCTTTGTATTATTGGTTTTACTTATTAATCACAATTCTGCCAAGTTTGACTTTTTAATTAACTAGTTTGACCCGACAATTAACTAGGCAAACGAAGGAATTAGGAGGTGCCCTTTTAAGGGTTAATCACCTACCTATTTATGGTCTTATACCCACATTCATTTGATCAGTGGTTAGACCATTAGAGTTTAAACGAAAGTCAAAGTTAATTTGTGATATCTTGACTTTTTGGTTTTTAAAACATAAAACTGAACTAAGGAGGTGGCCAAGACACTTACAACAGGTCCTAGCTATCTTTTCTACAAGAAAACAAGTTCCAATCAGATCAAGGAGCTCTAGAACTTGAGAGAGGAGAAGAAGGAATGAACTGAGCAAATGAAAAAGTTGAAGAACACATCTATTTATAGTCTTGGGTGAATCTTGAGATGATTGACAGGTGTTTAGGCCTTCCTCAAATGCTTACAAGTGTCCTGGTATTTGATACAAACCAGCAACAAGCCCCTAGAGTCGGATATTGAGAATTATAGCAGTTTCCTTGGGCTGCACACAAAAATTCGTATCTGCCACTGGTATACGGACCGTATGGTCCTGTATACGGTCCGTAAGGACCTGACCAGCTCACACCAACTTTCAAATATTGACACATTTGGCCCCTGCACTTGCATGGTTGGGTTTTTGGCACTTCTAACACCCGCTAACCCTAATTCTAAGCACTATAAGGAAGTTAAAGTATATTTAACTTCAACCATGCTCAAAAATATAATGGATGCCAGTTCGTTCAGTCGTACGGTCGCGTTTTCCGCTTAATTACGACGAACGTTCGAACGGACGCGAAAACAATCCAGATTTCGTGACGGATGGTATATTTGCATTCCCATCACTAAAATATAATATTTTAATGATTACAAACATTTATGGATGTACGGGTATGGTCAGATCGCAAGGTATGCGCGACTATGCATACTGTCGCAGTTTTGACGCTTTTAGTCCCTTGAACGCATAAAGTTGCGCGTAATGCCATTTATTGATATCAAAGTCTTGTATAGCCCATATAGGGATTCCCGAGAACGTGATCAAGCATTACGGAGTTTCCGGTTCTCTTAAAGGTCGCCCGAAAGCATAATTTCGCTTATTGACGCTTTTGGTCCCTCTAATGCGCAAACTTGCGCGTATCATCATTTAATGGCATCAAAGCCCTATGTAGCCCATATTAAGGATTCTCAAAAATATGATGGCACATCAAAATGCTTCGGGTTCGTTAAAAGGTCATTCAGAGGTATAATTAAACATATTGACGCTTTTAACCCCTCTAACTCGCAAACTTGCGCGTAACTTCACGTATTGGCATAAAAGCCTTGAACGGCCAATATTAGGCATTCCCGAGAATATATTCAAACACTATGAAGCTCTCGGCTTATTAAAAGGTCACTCAGAGGTAAGAATTAACATGTTGACACTTTTAACCCTTCGACGCGCAAATTTTCACATAATTACACAAACGGCTCCTCTCGTCCAACAAATGGCTCATTTGAGAATACGGACAACGTATAAGGTCACTCAGAGGCTTAGTTTAAGCATGTTAACACTTTCAGTCCTTCTATAATCACGGTTTTCGATTTTTGATGAAAATAGTCCTTCATAGTCAACGTTTGACTTTATTAGGGTTCATTACACGTGTCAACACATCATTTGACACGTTTTTACGAGGTGTTACATCCTCACCCCCTTAAAAGAAATCTCGACCCCGAGATTTGCTCCAAAAAGATGGAAGTACTTTCTGTCGTGTAATGGACTTAACTTCCAGAATAATTTAGGGACTTTATGGCATTCCAATTGACCTATTCAATAGGTACATGCTCCTTTTCGGAGTTTCTTAACCTGTCGATCCTTGATCGATATAGGTCTTTCAATAAACCTAAGGTTTTCATTACTCTGTACGTCTTTTCAAGACATTGCTAGCGATTTATCAGCTATGAATTTCTTTAAGTTAAAGATGTGGAACACATTGTGGATTTCCACTAAGCTCCTTAGGCAAGTTTAGCTTATAAGCTATACCGCCAACACATTCGATGATCTCGAATGATTCTTATATATCCAGGACTTAACTTGCCCTTTATACAGAGATGTATGGTACCCTTCCATGTTGGTATTTTCAATAGAGTCTTGTTCCCTATTTGGAACTTTAAGAGACTTGCGCCCTTCTTTCGCATTACTCTAATGTCGATTACTGGCAGTTTTCAAACAATTACTGCTTCATATTATCTTATCTGTCGTCCTTAAGACAAATCTCAGATCCTGTTAATGGGGCTTTTCCCAATTTCCTACCCAACAAATGGGCGTTGGCTATTTCTCCCAAACAAGGTCTCCAAAGGAGCAGCCTTGATGCTTATATAATGCTATCAGTTATAGGAGAACTTAATTAGGGTGAAATAGTTATTCCAACTATTACCGAATCAATCTTAAGGAATCATCTACCCTCATAGTTAGTCGAACAAGTCGACGATCCTGGGCAGCTAATAACGATTCTTAATCGTTTCTTAGTTAGGTTGCAATAACCAATGCACAAGCGTATTGCATCGTGCTTTCCTTTATCAACAATAATCGGAGCTCCTTAGATAATGAGCTAAGCTGTTCAAGCCTTTCTTCCTAACTCATCTGGTTAGCCCTCAGTTCTTCCACTTCCTTTGATGCCGACCGATATAGAGCTTCTGTAACAGATACAGCTCTTAATAGGGTGTAAATCCAAATTCCATCTTGCCTCTCTAGAGGTCAAACAAGGTAGTTCAACTGAGAAGAAATCAAGTTATCCAAATATGATGGAGGGAGCTTCAATCTTCAACCTGGGTCTACTTACCGTCGATTGTGCCATACAAATGACACATCTGCTTTACGAGTGCACGGACGCCTTAAGTAGAGACGCCTACTTAGGCGTTTTCTATTATGAATATCTCCTTTGAATACCACTAGCTGACTTTAGTACAATATCACCATTGGAATATCTTAGTGGCCCCATGTATTAAACTTCCATACTGATCAGGCATGGACATAATCTATGGGACGCACTGGGATATGCCAATCCTTATATGGCGCTTTTATCAAGCATGGTTGGCACTCGCAGTTGATAGAAATCAATGAGAAAAGAAAATAATTTAAAATAACATATATTGTCGTACCTTATTCAAAGAAAGAGTGCTCTTAGATTTCACGAAAGAATTCATCGCCGATAACAGAAGAATCGGTCTCTCAAGTTTCATTGGTAAGTTCTACCTGACTTAGAATCTGGAGTTCTTATGAATATCATCAAAGTTTTGCTAAGCTTATGGTCTGTGAAAGACTTATTATTGCCTGTATTAAAAACAGGACACCTAGCAAAATTATCATTGTCAAATGATAAGAATTGTACTGGATGACATCATGTTCTGTCTCTTGGCATTTATCAGGTGAGTTCAGGCATTTCCTTCTTTCCTTAGCCTTTCCAGTCTTAGCTGCACCTTCTTTGGCAGCTTTGTGGCATCTAGTTCTGATGTGGCCTTTCTCACCACAGCCGTAACAGACTGCATTCAATATGTCCCTACATTCATGGAACTGATGACCAGTTTCCTTGCAGATGTACACTGCTTCGGTCTTTATTCTATTCAACACTGTCCCCAGTGTCTTTTATAGCAATTCTTACATACAGGCTTCTTACTGAACTTATGATGGTTCTTATTAAGCCCGTAATTTGCTCTTTTTCTTTGATTTATGGGAGTTATCCTCCTCCCTTGGTTCATCCTTCACATTCAAAGTGTGAACAAAACTCTTTTCATGAGCAATTGATTGAGGTTTTGAATGAAATTTAGAGCGAGAAGCATTTGGCTCTTTGAAATTTTTCATGACCTTTTACCATGGTCTTTCAAACTGCTGCGTCAACCACAGCTTGGAGACTAACTCCATTAATATTGAGGTTTATGTTGTAGCATTATTAGCTTTCGTTGCCTTAATAGTATCGCGACTGCTATCCACCTCATTCGAGTTTGCCATACTCGAAACTTGGTACTAACCACCACGTTAAGTAATTGTTAGTCATCATCCTGATGACCTGACATAGATCAGCCACGACATCCTTAAACCGTATAGGCTATTATTTTCCAAACATTCCTAGCGAATGTTATTTGGATGTATATCCATTACATTTAATTTAGGTCACAAAAGGACCATCAGTGGCATTTAAGGTTTGGAGTGAGTCCAATACCTGCCTGACAGGGGATCATAATGTCACAACTGTCTTTGTCACAAGGACGATTATGAATAACTCGAAGGCTAGCCTTACATGACTTTTATTATAATTATATACATATATGGCATAAATGCATGTCGCGAAGGACATAAAAATATATGGCATAAAGCCTAGTCATAAAGGACGCAAATGATTATATGGCACGAAGGCCTTGTCACAAAGGACATTTAGACATGGCTCAAAGTGGCCTCGTCACAATGACATTTATAAGATATGGCACCAAGGCCTGTCTCGAAAGGCAGTTAGATGGCACAAAAGGTCTTGCCACAAGGATAATTAAAACATAATCAATGATCTCTTGGATCAGTGATCTTTAAGGGTCGAACATAGTTCATCGCCTTTTGACAAGAAGTTTATAAAATTAAAACTATCATTGTCATGAATACACATTCGCCCAATGGCATACATCTCAATTGGATGTTTTGATGTATACTTCATACTTTTGTTTGGTAGTCGTGATTCGTATTGATCATTTAGGCTATGAAGGTGGCTTGGAAAAGTCCAAGTACTTTTGGAAGCTAGTGTGGTCTCTCAAGTCACACAACCAGGAATGTTAACATGTTCTCAGATGTTAACAAAGATTAATTATCTTAAGAGGGTTTTACCATCATAGCCATGTTCGTAGACATATAGGCTAGGTTATACCATTAAGAGGATCTTTTGAAATTTTTCAGCTGATCGATAAAGTTCGAGTAAAATTCAGAACTATTGTTGAATAAGGGACGAAATGAATACCTACATAAAATTTTTAAAACTTTCCTAGATTATTAGGGATTTACAATAGCGCCTTAATCGGGACTTCTAGTAATATATTTGTCCATAGAGGACTAAGAGGAAAAATTGTAAATCCGTATAAGGACTATAAAATATTACAAATCTATATAAGGGTTATAATGAAATATCAATGTCTTCAAAGGGACTATTTTGAAATAACGTATCCCCAAAGGGATTTTAACGGAATAACATGTCCTTAAAAGGACTATATTGGTACATCGTGTACACAGAAGGGCTTTACTGTACAGGTGTCCTCACAGGGACTTAAGGCAGCTTTAGTCCGTGCAAGGACTAAAAGAAAATATAGGTCCGTAAAGGGACTATAAGATATGTTTGCATAGGGATTATTATGATGTAACATGTCCATGAAAGGACGTTAATAAACAATTGTCCTCGTAGGGACTTTATGTCGAAAGACATGTCCTCACTGGGACTTATTAATGAAATAATATATCCTTGAAAGGAATATAATAAAATATCATATCCACAAGGGATCTTAATGGAATAATATGTCCAAAAAGGGACTTTGAAGAATCAGCATGTCAAAGGGACTATGATGAAATAATATGTCCTTGAAAGGACTATAATGAATTATCGCCAGGGGACGTTGATAAAGTAATATGTCTATGAAAAGACTTTTAATGAATCACTATGCCCATGAAAGGACTATAATGAAATATAATGTCCGTGAGAGGACTATATTGAAATATCAAGTCTACTAGAAGTCTATTTAAAAAAAATAGTGAATCTACAAAAGGGATTTTTAATAAAACACACGTCCATGAAAGGACTAAATAGCAAGTGCCCATATAGGGTCTTAAGTCGAAAGGTATGTCCACACAGGGACTAAATAGAAGAGATAGGTCCTTAAAAGGACTTGAAAGACAAAGAATATTATGACAGAAGGATTCTCCAACGCCTTCCTTGCTCCATTTCGACTGTCTCTCTTCTTTGTTTACCATACACAGTAGGGACACTGAAGACCTCAGTGAATAAGGTAAGTATTCCAATCAAGATCCGTTATAGAAGTAGAATTTAAGAATTCCATGGTTAAGGAATGATATGGATCACGAATTGGGTTTGACTGATATAATCCAAATCTGGAATTTCAAAATTCGAAGGCAAGAAATAGGGATCATTAGGATCCACTGGTATTATTTTCAATACGGGAGCCTCAGGGACCACCTGGTATGGACTCCACTGGCGCAGACTTTAAAATTTGAGCCTCAGGGACCTTCGGTATGGACTCTGAAGTCTGATTCCAATTCATATGGGTTTGGTTTTGGGAATGAATCCATAAAGATCTTCTTCCAAACCGGTCGCACACTTATTTTAGCCGTATTGTGAAGCTTGGCATTCCTAGGCTTCGGATGAGGAGAATCTCTATCAACGGCTTCCTTGCTTGGCGACTTATTTAAAATACATAAAATCGAAAACAATGTTTACTTAATAGGGATGAGAGCATTCCTATGTTAAGTCTAGACTCAAAAGGTCTAAGGAATATGCTACTGTGTCATTGAGATTAAACACAAAAGACTATTGTTTAATTCACTCAATGTTGGCTCTGATACCAACCTGTCACACCCCGATATTTCCACATATCACCGGTGGGCCCGGTGGGGAGTATCGTGACGTAGTTGATATCATCATGGTCAAACATACACAGAATAGCACAGCAGAAGTCTTGGAATATAAAATATTATTACAAACTCAAATGTCTGAAAATATCAAAGTATTTATTATAGACGAGCCTGTAATATCAAATCCACAGGTGGATCTTCACAGGATGTATAAAATGAAGTTTAGCAGACTTTAAGGCATCTTTAAGGATTTGCAAGACCCTCTTTTTCGACACCGAGCAACTCCCAGCTTGTTAGGAGTAGTACCTGCCACTTAGTCTTTTGAAAATACGTCAGTTTTCACTGGTAAATACAATTAACTGACTCTTTTGAAAAGGGTTTATGAAAATTGATTTAAGTGCACAAGGCACAAATCATTTATACTTGGGACAATCTTTAATAAAATCTTGTATACAGTTTTACATGTTTGTCATACATATGGGGCCAGTTTGGAAGCCGGTCATGATTAACTGACTCACCACTTATAAAACCCACAGAGGAGTTATCCCCAACTTGTGGGTAACTTAATATTTAGAATTTGCATCTGTCAGGTGCATGCCTGCACCCCATGCATAGGTCGTGGCCATTAATAACTTAAATGAGCCGAGGATATCCAGGACACGGTCGTTAACCCCCAATGTTTATGTTATCAAACAATACAGAAGACGGGTTATGCATATTTATTAAAATCACAATCCGACTAAATAATCTCATACCCGACCAAGCGGTATTTATAATACTGTATCCCAAGCCCGTATAAGGAAAATAAGTTAAAAGTATTTACCTGAGCTAATACTTGATTCACAGCATAATAACTCATATCCAATCTATCTAAATGCAGGTAGCTTTTACCGGGTTGCTCTAGTCTGGAGTGATGGTAATATATAACCAATTTAGAATGCTAACGGTCTTATTTAAGTCGCAGACTTAGACCTGCTAGCTTAAAATATCTAAAACGGTACGATACGCTAGATTAAGATATGACCGGAATAGAATGTAATTCAGACCCAACAAGTACGAGGACTTGTATAATATGGGTACACTAAGTACATTCTGGATTTTGAAGTAAAAACAATAAGGTTAAACCCGTTTCAGCAAACTTACATAAACTAGATACGTAAGTCTAACCGTACGCGTATAAGCGATAACGAGTAACCGGATGAGTCATGAACAAGTTCCATACGCCAATATACTTTAAACAAGTTATAATATCAGTGGGATATCAACTTGTATGCCCGTTTAGGTTTTAAAATCAAACTATGCCCCGTAAGGGCGTTTTGGTCATTTAATGACGTATAAAAGGAACTTGGGTACGATCTGATGTTATGATCATAAACATTCTTTTAAAATACTTCATTTATGATATAATATCAGTATGATATCAAACATATGTGTGTTTCATAGTTTAAAACCAAACTATGCTCCAGAGGGGCATTTTGGTAATTTCACACATAGTTTTGAAGGCTAATCTGAGTTTATAACATATAACTACTGTAAAAATATTTTAAAATGATTTATAAAATCAGTAGGTAACAAGTCTTGGTTGGTAGTTATAGTTTAAAACCATATTACGCGCCAAAACGGCATTTAAGTCGTTAAATGACGATGTATGCGATCTTTTATGAAAACTGATATTACGGTTAGGTTTATATGACCAAAATATGTTATTTAATATGACATATCAGTAGTAAAAAGGTTTCGTATGAAAATCATGCTTTAAAACCATTTTAGGTGCCAAAAGGGCATTATCTTCATTTGAAGACATATTTCAAGATCTTGTGCATAAACTCAGTTTATAATCTGAATTGATACCCCAAATTATCCTAATTATGATATTAAATCAGTAGGCAATGAGTTTGGTATAAGGAATTAAGCTTAAAACCGATCTATGCGCTTAAAGGGCATTTTGGTCACTTTAAAGCACAATTCACGACATTATACGCGAACTCAGTTTATAATCAGATTTATAACATCAAAATATGTTAAACATGTTAACATATCAGTACGTAAGTTGTTTGAAAGCTTATTGGTGTCTAAACCTTATTTTTGCTAAAAAGGGCATAATAGTCAAAGTACGGCATATTAACGGAAACTTGCATAAGACTCGGATTACTAGTATGATCATGTAATATAATCCCAGAGGGTTATGCTACATTATAATATGATCATAACGGAACCTAAAATCAGTAGCATACTAGTCTAATTTTCGGCTTATAACCAAAAGTCAACGTAGAAGTCAAATTACGCGACTTTTGGTTGCGAAACGATCCTAAACTTAGAATTGTCGGGTTTAACATGTTTATACATGTTTAAATAATAATTACCAGGTTATTAAGGTGTTAAATATAATTTATAACCTTTGTATTATTGGTTTTACTTATTAATCATAATTCTGCCAAGTTTGACTTTTTAATTAACTAGTTTGACCCGACAATTAACTAGGCAAACGAAGGAATTAGGAGGTGCCCTTTTAAGGGTTAATCACCTACCTATTTATGGTCTTATACCCGCATTCATTTGATCAGTGGTTAGACCATTAGAGTCTAAACCGAAAGTCAAAGTTAATTTGCGATATCTTGACTTTTCGGTTTTTAAAACATAAAACTGAACTAAGGAGGAGGCCAAGACACTTACAACAGGTCCTAGCTATCTTTTCTACAAGAAAACAAGTTCCAATCAGATCATGGAGCTCCAGAACTTGAGAGAGGAGAAGAAGGAATGAAATGAGCAAATGAAAAAGTTGAAGAACACATCTATTTATAGTCTTGGGTGAATCTTGAGATGATTGACAAGTGTTTAGGCCTTCCTCAGATGCTTACAAGTGTCCTTGTATTTGATACAAACCAGCAACAAGCCCCTAGAGTCGGATATTGAGAGTTATAGCAGTTTCCTTGGGCTGCACACAAAAGTTCGTATCTGGCACTGGTATACGGATCGTATGGTCCTGTATACGGTCCGTAAGGACCTGACCAGCTCACACCAACTTTCAAATACGTCCACATTTGGCCCCTGCACTTGCATGGTTGGGTTTTTGGCACTTCTAACACCCACTAACCCTAATTCTAAGCATTATAAGGAAGTTAAAGTATATTTAACTTCAAACATGCTCAAAAATACTATGGATGCCAGTTCGTTCGGTCGTACGGTCGCGTTTTCCGCTTAATTACGACGAACGTTCGAACGGACGCGAAAACAATCCAGATTTCGCGACGGATGGTATATTTGCATTCCCATCACTAAATTATAATATTTTAATGATTACAAACATTTATGGATGTACGGGTATGGTCAGATCGCAAGGTATGCGCGACTATGCATACTTTCGCAGTTTTGACGCTTTTAGTCCCTTGAACGCATAAAGTTGCGCGTAATGCCATTTATTGATATCAAAGTCTTGTATAGCCCATATAGGGATTCCCGAGAATGTGACCGAGCATTACAGAGTTTCCGGTTCTCTTAAAGGTCGCCCGAAAGCATAATTTCGCTTATTGACGCTTTTGGTCCCTCTAATGCGCAAATTTGTGCGTATCATCATTTAATGGCATCAAATCCCTATGTAGCCCATATTAAGGATTCTCAAAAATATGATGGCACATCAAAATGCTTCGGGTTCGTTAAAAGGTCATTCAGAGGTATAATTAAACATATTGACGCTTTTAACCCCTCTAACTCGCAAACTTGCGCGTAACTTCACTTATTGGCATAAAAGCCTTGAATGGCCAATATTAAGAATTCCCGAGAATATAGTCAAACACTATGAAGCTCTCGGCTTGTTAAAAGGTCACTCAGATGTAAGAATTAACATGTTGACACTTTTAACCCTTCGACGCGCAAACTTTCACACAATTACACAAACGGCTCCTCTCGTCCAAAAAATGGCTCATTTGAGAATACGGAAAACGTATAAGGTCACTCAGAGGCTTAGTTTAAGCATGTTGACACTTTCAGTCCTTCTATAATCATGGTTTTCGATTTTTGACGAAAATTGTCCTTCATAGTCAACGTTTGACTTTATTAGGGTTCATTACACGTGTCAACACATCATTTGACACGTTTTTACGAGGTGTTACAATGGGTTTCCATTAACTATTGACCAAAAGGCAAATATGGGTTCAAATCACTGTTTGTTATTGTACTTCTTTACAAAATTACATAAAATTCAAGAAAACAAAACAATGACTTAAAGAACTATAATTTAACACATAATCTAATCGGGCAAAGAAATCTATTATCTGACAATTCCCTGGTTTTTACAACATGAAACACAACATCATCATGCCAAATACAGTCATACATATCCATCCATTATTCTAAATTCATAAACCCATAAATGCAGAAGAATGTCACATTTGCAATTAATAAACTAAGTTTCTACTAATTGCAGTTACTATTAGCAAAAAGAAGCATGATATCATCTATGTATAAAACATAAAGAGCTAATAACAGTCTTTATCATGTTAGCTATACATAGCAACAAAACATCAAGTTAATAATTTAAAAAAAAACATACAACATCACCATAAAAAAATTCATAATTATAATATCAGATATCAGAACATACTTAAATGTCATTGTTAAAGTGAGGTAACTTGATTTAATACGATCTTCTGTTGGAAGACACATATGTGAAGTGCAACATATCACCAAACCTCAAGTTATTCTCAGTCATAAACTTTCGCCAACCGTCCAACGCATAACTTGGCTTCAATTCATTTAACCTGACTTAACATCAAACCTCCACAACTCCAACCATGTTTTGAACTTTCAAAGGATGAAGATCAACAGAAAGACCTGCTCGTCTGGCAACTTCAACAGGAAGACGCTACATGTATTGTGTAGAAAAAAATAATAGCAGACAAATAAACATAAATCATTAGTTTGTTATAAAAAATGGTATACCAGCCTATAATCTCCTTTGTGATCAAAATGAAAGAACTCAGGGTCGAGAAGATGTCCAGAATGTTTTTTTGCAGTCTTCGTAATCTTATTTCTACAGTTAAGCTTTTTCTTAACGTTGGCGGCTCTCTTCCCCTTGATGAAAAAGTAAAAATATACATGTAAATTAAAGGAATGTTGAATATATACACACAAAAAAACAATTTATATAAAATATACTAATTAAGTGGCGAGTATAGATACCTTAACTTTGTGAGCAGATGAAGAACATCCAATATGATCACTTGTGTCGACAGCTAAGTCAGCATTTCCCTTAGTCCTATTCTTGACCGTCTCCTTCCTCTCAGAAGTAAGTTTACCTTTCTTCTTAACCTGTTGTCATAGAGTAACTTTAATAACCATAGTAATATAACAATCTTTAAGATGGTAAACTTACATCTTGTATTTTATTCAATCGTGAAGACATGCGTCTCTTCGACGTGCATTCGGCATTGGTTGGTAACTTCTTCTAAATAATACATTATTGGATAAATGTAACATCAGTAAACAGCATTACTAATAGTTGTAAAAACATTAAATTCTTATATGTGTTAAATTAAAAGATATAAATAATTTTAATAATTTAGTAAGTACTTGAGTAATGGTTCTTCCTTCACCTACAGACACAACTTCTTCATCCTCATAGATGTCCTGGTCAACATTAATGAAATAATTAATATAATGCTAAAATAATTAAAACTTTTACTGCTAATGCTAAATACATACGTACCTTGAATGCATTCTCAACATAATCAGCCTTCGATATCTCAAGTACACTATCATCGTCAGATTCAGCTTTCTTCGAAAAGCAAATCTCAGTCTCATCTCTATAAACTACTACCTCAAAAACAACATCATCAATTCTGCTAAACACAAGCAAATCATCCTCAAGTATCCCAACATCCTTGCACATTTCAGGCCATCCTCTAGCAGATACAAAGTTTGTATCAACCTTAGACACCTCAACATTCCAATAGAAACCCTTATAACAGATTTGAAATTTGCCACGTCGATTACCTGCATAAAATTAAAAATAATGAATACTATACGTGAAGTATGTAACTTATGAGAATAAGTGTTGACACGTTTAAGATGCAAAAGGATTGAAGTTAAGATCAATAGTCATACCGTAAAACCAAATCTTGCATAACGATTAAACGTGAAATAAGATTCACCACGCATCCCATCAACAAAACATGAAAGTTCAAGCCCAAAATCACCTAATGCTTTGAAAACCAACAAAGTATCCCTTGGCAGATTGAGATCTTTAACAACATTGTCCCAACCGTCAGTTATTATTGGTGTTGAATTTTCTGTTCTGACCCTCATAACCCATTTTTTACTAGACTCATGATAGATTCGCAACTTATTTTGTTGCCAACAATCTCCCCACTTTTGATTAGCAAAGCCTATAGGTACATCCTGTATATAATTTTTAAGTAATGTAAGAAAATATAAACCATAACAACTGTTAAATATATATCTCAATAAAAATAAATTATGTATATAAAAACATGTCATACCAGTTTCAAAGATTCTGGGTTATCAAGAAACTTGACAAATGTAGTATACATGATAAAACCTGAATCAGTAAAGATGTTAAAAGATTGAAATTAAAAAGTTGGCTTCGAAGATGAACATTAACTTTTTGTATTAACAGAGTATCTACCGAAATTAATCATAGAAACAGAGTATGAGTTAAAATTTTTACTATTTTATTATGTTCTCAACAAATTATTCAAACACCTAACTAAACCCTTCTTGAATATATAGCAACAAACGTTTAAAATCGTATTTGTAGCAAGATAGAATTTAAATTAAAATCGGTTAAACAATATAAAGTTCATTACAATATGAATGTACATACCAGTTGCTGAAGGAAAAACAATAAAACCTCCAGTAATTGAAATGTAGAAGACGGAGAATAAGAAAGTTGAAACCCTAGAAAATGACTGGGAAGAAGAGATTTTTGAAAGAACTCAGATGATAGATGTTTGATGTGTAATGATGCTAAAAAATAATGACGGTTGTATTTTTGTTTTCCCATATTTTTCAACAGATGAAAAATATTTACACATACACCCCTTATTGAATTTGTTATTTACATTTACATTGAAAACCTTGCATAACACATATTTACACATAACCTCTGTTGGTCGTTGGGAACAGTGTGAGTCAAACAGTTGTTAGATAAACAGAAGTTATGAGAACAGATGATAACTTTCAGCTGTTGTTTTATTTTTAGCTAACATCTGTCCACTTCAGAACCTTTGTTGTCATAATGGATGACAGTCAGCAGTATAGTAAATCAACAGTCATTAGGATAAACAGAAATTATGTCAACAGACGGTACCATTTAGCAGTGGATGTATTTTTAGGCAAGGATAAGTTTCAAAAACATGTGTTTTCAATCGGTGTAACTCAACAGTCGTAAGTCTAACATCTGCTATTAGCCCAACCACTGTTAGTATCAAATCCTCTGTTAAACATTTTAAGATTGAAAACATACCTTTTATAACAACAGGTGCTCTCTTTTGTCAGACTTTAGCTACAACAAACCTTTTATAACAGCAAAATATACCGTAAATTCTTCCAAAAAACTGTTATTGACATACAAAATTATATAATAATACTTATAGCAGACCTTATATAATAATACTTGTTCATCATTAGCCCAACCACTGTTAGTATCAACTCCTCTGTTAAGCATTTTAAGATTAAATATCATCTGTTGTTCATTAACATCTGTTAACCAATAGGAATGACTGAAATAATTAATATGAATCTGCAACAACAAAGATTAATACTATTAAAATTTATTCATTTAGTCAACAGTGGATAGCATACACAGTTGTTTCATCATCAGCAGATATTCTCTTTTACGAAAGTTTAACTACAACAGACCTTTGAAAACTCCAAATATTAACCTCTGTTGACTTACCAAATAGATGTTCAGACACAATTAAACATCAACATAATCTAAATCATACTCAAACACTAAATAAGTAAAAGTAAAACGCAGATTAATACTATTAAAACTTAGGAATGACTGATAAACAAAATTATAAAATAATACTTAGGAATGACTGAAATAATTAAAATGAAGATGCAACAACAAAGATTAATACTATTAGAATTTATTCATTTAGTCAGCAGTGGTAAATCAAACAGTGGATAGCATACACAGTTGTTTCATCATCAGCAGATGTTCTCTTTTACGGAAGTTTAACTACAACAGACCTTTGAAAACTCCAAGTATTAACCTTTGTTGACTTACCAAACAGATGTTCAAACACAATTAAACATCAACATAATCTAAATCAAACTCAAACACTAAATAAGTAAAACTAAAATGTAACATAGATTCATAAGATTAAAATTTATTCATGACATTAAAATTCCAACAATTACATCACATATTGAACAACATTAAAGTTCAAATCTAACAATAACAGCAAGAATTAAGAAACTTTAGCTTCAACTCCGTCGATTGTTGAACCTCTCGATGTATATCCTTCAGCATCGTCATGAACTCCACATCTCTATCACCGCACTCTATATTACTGACAACACAAAGCTCACGAACGGAAGTTGAAGGAATCCGCATAAGATCTCTGGAAACCTGCTCTCTAGTAAACAGCCCAACTTGCAATCCATCAAAACATCTCTTCAGCTCTTGAAGAGTAGCCCTATCTTCATACACCTGTTCCTCGATTTGCCTGACAAAACGCTGCTTTAAATCATCTGATTTTGCATTTGTGAATGACGCCATTTGAGTAGACTATATTACTCGACTTTCCTGAAAGTATGATATCTTCGTAGGAAGATTTTCCGAAAAACAGGTGAAGTGACTATGAGTTTATATACTGAAATTTGTAATTGTCAAAACGTGTACATTTAATATAAACATATTAATGTATATTTCAAAACAGCAGTCTTTTAATCCAAAAACCTTTTCAAACCTCAAGTCTTGTGGAAAAACTGTAAAATTAAATACAAAAGAAACCCAAGGGACAAAATATCGAAATTTAAAGAACAAAAGCAGATTGTCACAATTACAATTAACCTCTTCATTTACCATGTAGACGCATTTTTAAACTCTATAAAAGACCGATGATTACTTTTGATTCAAAACATCAACAAACTGTCCTACAAATCACTTTCTATCAAAAATTGTTCCAAATCAGAAAACCAACAAAAAATCTACATGGCAAACTTCAACTTCTACCACTGGTCAGACACCAGCGACGTTAAAACACAATTCTCGATGTGGTCACTCAAAGAACAAAGAACAGACCAAGAACTAAACAGGAAAGTCGACATAATCAATGACACTAATTACAACAAAACCTGGAACATCATATCATTGCTCGATGAAGTCCTCCACTCTCCTCCATCAGAGTTCCAGAAGAATGCAAAAGAGTTTCTGACACAACTTCTAGAACAGGATCAGAAAATCCGCAATATGCTAAGTGACCTGAAATTCAAAAGAGAGCATGAAATCACATAGAGAAAGGCCAGAGTCTACGAAATCTTAGCAAGTGTTAACTCTACCGTGTAATACTTTATAAATATTTCATTAAATTTGTATTTTTCTATGTAGTAGTTCATTTTAATAATATAAACATGCATCTTAACATATTCTAAAATGTCAGTGTAAATAAAAACTCTGAACATCATCAACAGTTAATCAAAATAAGAAACAAACTTAAAATGCAAAGGTCTCTTCTCAACTGATGTAGCAGAACTGACTTTTCACGATAGATATCGTCCGTTCAAGTTGCAACTCTCCCATCAAAGAAGGTAACACATGCAACCTTTCACGATGTTGCAAAAATTATACTGCAACTTCGATATTGAAAGGTTGATGTGTGATGGGAAACTTCATTGAAACGACAATATTGGAACAATGATACTGGAACGATAACATGTAAACAGAATCATCAAACATTCAAACAAATAAGTGTATTCGGAGAATAGCGGCTGAATCACGAGAAAGATGCATTTGAGAGAGAGAGAGAGAGAGAGACACGCTCGCAGATATCAGCGAGAGAGATTTGAATGTGGAGCCACATAATTATGTCTTATTTATAGGATTAGAATATATGATTTGAATTTTGAATTTTGAATGTGGAGCCAGAATTTTGAATTGGGAACTGGATTTGAGGGAGAGATGAAAGCGTGGAGCCAGAATTTTGAACTGGGAACAGATGTTAGATGGCAGAATTTTGAACTGAAAACAGATGTTTGAATTGGGAACATAATTTTGAACTGGATTTGAGGCAGTGGTTTGATGGCAGGCCTTTGAAATATGAATGTGGGCCAACTTTGAATTTTAAAGTCTTTAAATATTCAGGTTTATGATGTAATAATGACATAAGAAAAGCCTTGTTAGACATGCTCTCAAACTGACACATCAGCTTTTCTTATATCACTTGAATTTCTCCTTTTATAGAAAGTATAGATATAATTGGAAATATGGGTGAATTAAATAAAGTTTTCTAAAGAGTAAAAGTAAAATGTACGTGTTATGCATAAAACTTTCTAAATCTCTGTATTTAACAAACTAGATTACTACCAAATGATAATATTCGACACACTTATTATTCATAAAAAAAAGTTTTTGACAAAAAGTGTTTTAGGTCAACTCAACCCTCCCACACACAGATGTACATGCTTTGATGTAGAATCATTTGGACACATTAAAGCACCTATACAAAAGTTACATGCTTTAACTAGGAACCGCCCATTTTTCTACTTTTGGACCATGGGTGAACAAACCATAGATAGGATAATTGGTGAACAAACCATCTACTTTCTTATCATGTATTTAATATATATTTTTTTAACGGTTAATATTTTCTCTTAAATACTTAAATCTTCTAAGGATTGAACATTGGTCTCCTCATAAGAGATAATTTCTTTTGACCACTAGACTATAACCTAAGTGACATGTATTTAATAATAAATCCCTAATTGGTTGATGCATACCATTTCATTGTACGTTTTATCTCTCTCACATTTTGATAAAGATATTTGCAATGTTTTAAAAATCGGTAAATACCGGCCGGTTATACCGGTATTACTATTTTCGAATTTAAATCCGGTCCGAAACACCGCGGTAATAGGAGAAACGACATCGACTTTGTACCACCGGTAAAATCCGGTATACCGGTTTGAACCGTTATACCGGTACCGGCTCAGGTCTGTTTTTAGGTTAGGATTTTACTTTTTATCGGCCCATCTTCGTGTTTACTCTCAACTTTAACCTAACGACTTTTAATATTTTATCTCCATCGATCAAAATTCAAAACTTGCTTCATCAATCCATCATTCGTGACTTGTTACAGACTTCCATCACTCCATCATTTGTTCCAGACTTACATCTACATCTAATTTTGGGTTATTTTTTGAGTTGATGTTATAATTTATGGAATTGTACAGTTAACTAGTCAACCCGGTTGAACCGCCCGATACAACCCGGTTCAACCGTTTAAACCATTTTTGTACCTAATCCGGTATGATTAAAAAACCGGATTTTAAAACATTGGATATTTGAGCCTTTTTTTAGCTTTCGTCGCACAAATCATGTTATGTGGACAATGGGGACAAATTTTAAATATCATCATGTAGAGTCATGGTTTCAAAATATGGACATGTTGTTGAAAGGTCTCTTTAATATCAATTATAATATCCTAAATATGTGTTTAATATATTTATTATAACTTGGCTTTATGTTTGTAACATGTAATATTTCATGAGAACAATATCGGACTTGGGCTGATGATATAAGTTGCTGGGCGCTGCTGGGCTTTATGTTGCTGATATTGAAGATCGACTATAAGTTGGGTTATAAACATTAGGGTCTGTTTTATTTGAATTGGGGTTTTCTTAAAGTAAATGTGATTATTCTCTGTTTTTTAAACATAACAACGATATTATTGTGTTTCTCCTTGTATACGTTGATGATATCGTTATAACTGGTAATTGCTATTCTGAAATAGAAAAAATTAAACACTGGTTTCTCTAAATACGCGTGATGATCCTTAAAAACATTTGAAAATGTTGTGACGCTTCTCGTTTCCACCACCAAAATGTTTTAGATTCATGTTACAATCTCCAAAAGGTCCAATGCCACGACAACCACACACATATTGGAATAGACCAATAAACATTGTTTTCGGCTGTTGTGGTGGTTAAAGGGATTATGATCGCCTCTTGACTTATTGCTCTTCGATTACACCCTCGTAAACCATCGAGAAGTCATTTCTATCCCCACCCCAATTGATTTTCTAATTGATATGTATTAACTAGGTAATCAAAATGCTCACCCCAATTGATGTTCTAATTGATATTTATTAACTAGGTATTTAAAATGAAATCCTTTATTCAATTCGAAATCCATGGCCATCATTATTGGTCCAGATATGATCATCATTCATATGTAAAACAACACTTGGCAATGACATCAAAAGGTCGCTAAATACATTAGAAATAGTAATTGAGGATAATTAGAATAATTGTTACAATAAAAATTTATTTGAAATAATTGATGTAAAATATCTATTTGAATTTTTTTGCAAAAGGAATTTGGGATTACATATTTGAAAGGGCTGAAACTTACTATGTATTGAAAATTGAAGCAAGATTTAATCTTTGGAAACCCGGTTTGATTCTTCAAATTATAAACTTTTTAATTCATAATCAGTTTATTTTTTTTTATTTATTTATTTATTTTTTTTTTTTTGAAAATTGAACATCATTAAACACACACGAAACCACCTAGCCTCCAAGACAGAGAGCAGGGGCCGCCTATAAAATTACATCAAATCTAAATTACACCATGACTTTCAATCCTTTGATCAGTTGATGATCCAGAAATTTTTTCCACGAGGTTCTTTTTGATATATTTTTATTAATTCTCACTATTTTTTTAAATCATACAAAATTTTCACTATTTTATTTCATTTTTTTCCAAACTAAGGGGGTTTCCGGGAACTCCCAAAACGCCCCTGGACAGTGGCGGACCCAGGATTTTATTTCAATGGGGTCCATTTTCGGGTCGGTCCTCGTTCGGGTCGAGTTAAAGTGAGGTTTGAACTAGATTTTTAAAAAAAAATAAGAAAAATGGGGTTATCAAGGATTGAACCCATGACCTCTTGGTGGAAAAGAGGGAGATTTACCACTACACCAGCTTTCTTTTTATTTCTATGGTGTCCACCTAATTGTATTTATGAGGTCCATATACAACTTAATATACCGAATCTACTATTTTTTTTAAAAGATTGGGGTCCGGGGACCCCGGTGGCACCAATGTGGGTCCGCCCCTGCCCCTGGATCTGCCACTACCTTTGATTACATTTGGGCCTATTACTATACCATAAGAAAGTGAGCGCCTTTACGTCCGCTACAATCTCTACCACCTTGCATCGTTTATAATCAAATATCCTTTCGTTTCTAGCTTTCCAAATCCTCCAACAACAAGCGATGACCACCCCTCTCACAATCTCCTTCCGAGTAGACGACAAACCATCCATTTTATGCATCTCTATCACATCTTTTAGACTAAAAGCTTCATAATCATGTTGACATATATACTATTATCATTACATTTATTTTCGTAAACAGATTTGTTTTGACACACACATATATATATATATATATATAGAGAGAGAGAGAGAGAGTGCGGTTAACATACATTAAGCCTTATCGTACTTCATGTACGCGACACCAGTAACCGTCGGATCAGGGCACTAATCACGCATAAGACACAAAATAACGCATGGGATCCATTTTTTGGTGATAATCACGCATGGGGGGTGATAATCACGCATGGAAGTATAATCACGCACGTTATGATGGTAAAAAAAAAATAATCATGCACGTTATGTTTTTTGTCGCGTACGTTAATGTAGGTTAAGGCGTTTTGTACATTATACTTTCTCTCTCTCTCTCTCTCTCTCTATATATATATATATATATATATATATATATATATATATATATATATATATATATATATATATATATATATATATATATATATATATAAACGGGATCAGGAGAAAACGCTTAAAAGTGTGAGAACGGTGAGAACGCATCCTGGCCCAACACGTGTCATGCGACATAGAGAAGGGCGGAGCGGCTTTTTTGTCCTTTCATATTTCTTTTTTTAAACGCGTGTCACATCAGCTTTCCATTTTTTGGCGTTTAATAAATACGTGGCGTTTTTATTGTTTTTATATCAGGATCATAGTAAATATTTTGGCGTTTTAAGTATGTTTGGCGTTTTTATTGTTTTTAGATCAGGATGCAGCCCTATAACGTAAAAAACATTAGTAATTTTCTTGATGTTTATTTTTTTTTTCTATCAAGTGTTGTGTCATGTAGGATACAGGCCTATAATGTGACAGGCAATTATAGCATTTTGAAAAGATAAATAAATTCAATTTTCCATGTAGTGGCTTTAATATAATATATGTTTGGCAATAATGTTACCGTCTCTTCATTTTACTGTTTAGAAATTACTGTTTCGTTCAATTTCATCTGTCAATTAGTGTTGATTTTTCCAGTAATACTTTGTTTGACGTTTTTTAACGTTTTATATAGCAACATCGTGCTTTGCTAGCTTCCGTTCTCTCAGTTTTCACACTGCCAGGCGTTTTGGTGTTTGTAGTTTTTGGCGTTTTATACTCTATTTTTTATTAGTAAAGAATTAGATAATAAACAACAGAGAATTAGATAACAAACAATAGAAAATTAAAAAAAAATAAATATTATAATCTAATTTCTCATCCAAATCTTCTGTGTCGTCAGCCTTTTCTACTTTAACCTTTTTGGCGTTTTGAACCTGTTTTTGAATACCTTATGTAGATCCTTATTTTCCAATATAACGCCCATCTTTATAATATGCTTATTTTTTGTGGCATCCTTTATTGTGGTTTGATATATACTTGTTTGATGACATGTTGAAAACCAATGTCTGCTCTAATGTATTGATCTCTTCATGCCACCAATATATTCATCAAGAACAAAGTGACATGATGACATATCAGTGTCACCAGTCTCTTTTTCTTGAATATTTGTCCATCTAATTCAGCAAAAGCTTATAGAGATACCCACCTCAGAGAAGAATCCATTCAGTGAAACTTCATTCAAAACAATACTCAATATAGAAGAAACGAGGTTCCCCATCTGTGGCTTTTTTAACTATTTTTTTTGGAGTTTTTAAAGTGAATGGTTTCTAGGAAATATGGCGTTGTTTTTGGTTTGTAATCAATTGATTGTGCAGAGACGTCTCTCTTATAGGATGTTTTTGGCTCGTAGTTTAGGCGGGATTTTATTTATAATAAATGATATTAATAAAGTAGCCGCCTTTTCAGTTACTGTGTATTTTTACTGTTTTTTGTTCAGCTTTTTATGAGTTTTTAGGGTCATAGACTTTCCATCTCCCAAGTTTGGCATTTTTTAATGGCTTTAAGTAGTTTTTGGCGTTTTTTTTTTCTTCATTTTTAGCTTTTAATAATACTTCTGCAAATTACTTTTATTATAGTTTGAGAGTTTTTGGCGTTTTGCTGCATTATGGCGTTTCACAAGCATTATGACTGTTTGACGTTTTATTAATATAATGTATTTTTTTATTCTAAGTTGAAAAACACATAACAAACAACAGAAAAAGAAAATTAAAAACATAAAAATAGAAACAATTCATCTTCCGAATCTTCACTGTCATCAGTCTGTTTCTTCTTTGAAACATGTTCACTGGTTGTCTTTGTCATGCTTGTGTTTTTGTGGCCGTTTGGAAAGACAAAATGAGATGATCTTTTTTTTTGAATGTGTATCTTCAAACAACTCATCAGTGTCATTCGTCTCTTCATGCAATTATAATATTCATCAATAACAAAACACAAAAAAATGACGTAAGTCTGATCCCAACATCATTTTGTTTATGATTTATTCATCTCATGTAGAAAAATGTTATTCGAGTCACAGCACCTCAGGGAAGAATGCATTCTCCGAAACTTGGCGTTAGAAAAATATTGAATATACAAGAAACGATATTTGCCATTTTTGGCGTTTTTCTGAGGAAATAGTGTATCTGAAAGAAACGTCGATTTTTTGGAATCTTTAATGTTTGAGTATTTTGGCATTTTCTAAGATGATTGGTATATAGTAAAATATGACGTTTTTGAGTAGGTGTGTTTGATGTTTTGGGGATTTTGGCATTTGTAAGATGAATGGTATATAGTAGAAAATATGGCGTTTCAGGTTCTGGGGGGTGTGTTTTTATGTCTGGGATGTTTTTGTTTATATAGGGATGTGTTTTGGTCTGTAATGGCGTTTTATTCATTATTTTGGTATTTTGCTATAGAAGTGTAAAGACCTTTTTACCCTTAATGAAGCGCGTTCACTTAATAGAATTCGTGTTATTTACGAAAACGTCACCGCGCCAATCTAGTCCATAGATTGTTTTGATCGGACGATCCGTAAGCGTTCTCACCGTTCTCACACTTTCTACCGTTTTCTCTAAATCCTGACCCTATATATATATATATATATATATATATATATATATATATATATATATATATATATGTATGTATGTATATGCATGTGTGTTCTCAGTGTTCATTATCACTCAGCTCTCAAAAGTTCTTCTTGCTTATTGGAAGATCATTAACACGTACGGAAAATCTTCGTCTTTGTCTCTCGTTTTACCACACTCGTTTGGCATAATCATCTACTGACTGATCAAGCTAGCATGGATGAAGAACAACAGCTACCACACCATGGCCGCCAGTAAGTCGATCTTAGAATCATAATTTTAATATGTGTATTCATATAAAATATGTAACGCCCTGAATTTTCCTTTATTCTGGATCCAATCACAGTGTATAAGAATGACATCTAAGTAATGACACACCAAGTTAAATTCGGGAATTAAAGTAATAGGATTTAATCTTGGAGGGCCTTTTTGTATATTGTCATAAACAACAAGGTTAGACCTTTTGTCTTTTATTGAATGAGGGATCGGACCAATATAATAATTCTGATAAGTGGAGGAGCCTTGGTGTAACATGACAATTAATTCCTTCCATTGAAAACCTTATGATCGCTACCATCAGATCATCATCATACTCGTATAAAAAAAAACCCTAGTGCCGTCAAGTTAAAGAGTAGCCTCCATTCATCTTTTTGATCGCAAACTAGAACTCTAAAAGTTTCAGCCATATCCTCAAATCAAGTCCAGCTAGTCCTTGTTAGGTCGTGTAGTCTAGCATACGCGACCAGGTTATAGAGAGTGATGTAAAACGTGATATCCATAGGAGCAAGACCGTTGGCGATGAATCCTTGTGGGTAGCATCGTTGTGACCGAGATTGTTAACTGGAGGATCGATTGTGCTATGGTTCGGGCGTAACTCCCATTTCCGAAGTGAGAGGGGTTAGAGACGGGGGGTTCTAGTGTTTGGTGGTTGTAACTTCGCATGTTCCGGAGAGAATAGCATTTAGGGGCGGATCGGTGCCAGCTTTTGGTTCAGTTAAGGCGAGAGCAGGTTCTTAACAGATAGTTCCGAGTGAAGTACACTAGCTCAAACCTGGTGTGGTTAAACGGTTCTGATGTGTGATCACAGGAGGTGGTAAATGCTTGGTGGGTGATCATGGGCTACATTTTCGAGTGGAGATAATGAAAAATCAGTTCTTTGGCAGGATCTCGGACTTGTAATTGTTTCCCAAACATCCCAAGGATCCCATTGTTCACCATTGTTGATATGGAAGTTGATTGGGTCGGCGGCGATGGTGTCGGTCCAATTATAGCCGAACCACCTTTATATCAGGTTAGTCCTTTATTTGTTTTTCTTATGGGAGGAGTCCATGGGAGTTGGCAATGTTTTAAATGAATGTTGTAAAGGTGGCATAGATTTTGATGACTTTGTGAATGGGTGGGTGATGATCGTAGTAAAGCATGTAGATATTTGGGGCTTGAAAAAGTGGACAAAATAGTTTACATTGTATGATAATGATGAGGGAGTCTTGGTTGTTTTACCACTGTTAAGCTTATCATCGTGTAGTGTTCATGCAAATGAGAAATTAATGAAGGGTTCGTTGTTGTGTTTTGGTTTCATGCAAATGGAAATTTAATCATAATAATAATCTAACTTGTCTTGGAAGGACCATGTTGGGAACATGGTTAGTGGTCATGGCATTGTAAGAAAATTAGTGCTTCACCATGACATGAAATATGCATAACGAAAGCATGAGCAAGGGTTAGAGTTGTTGTAACATAATAAATAATTTAAATAATCAGGTTCATAAACCATGGGTTTTGCTCCTAAGTTGGGATTTGGTGGAAGCAAGTGTGTCATGGGAACCGAACCAAGAATGAGCAGGCTATTAGAATATTTTAGTCACGCATGGAATGGGCTTGGTTTACATGTATGATATAAATTATAATCCCAGAGTTTTATGATAACAGGCCTTTGATTGCTTACACGTCACTAGGAGCTTCTAGCTTGTTGTGAGATGAGTACTTTGATGAGGTGAGTTCTTGAGCCCACTCTTTTAAATGTTTTTTTTAAATCTTTCGGGCTAATGTGCATGCTAAACTCGTATGATTATTTTCATGAAGGAACTTGTGAAGTTCTTTTTACATATTTAAAAAAAAAAAACATTTTTACTCGTATGCTTTTTAAGGATGAATTGTGAGTAGGGTTATATGTTTTTATATACCTATTCGTGTGAAGGCAATTGTTGATCAA
The DNA here is from genome assembly GCF_002127325.2 of Helianthus annuus. Taxonomy (NCBI): domain Eukaryota; kingdom Viridiplantae; phylum Streptophyta; class Magnoliopsida; order Asterales; family Asteraceae; genus Helianthus; species Helianthus annuus. The sequence goes on from NC_035437.2 coordinate 21,400,571, forward strand.
AATAACATATATACTCATATTTATATATATTTACATATATATAAGAATAAACTTATATAGATATATTGTTATATAAATACTCGAGTTTATGAGGGAATATAAACATTTATGAGGTGTGAAGGTACGAAGATACATGTAATGATGGTTGAAGTATATATATACACACGTATGTATTTAAGTGTAAGTTCATGATGCCATTTATTTAATGTCTTAAAGTTTAAGGGCTTATAGGCATGCTGGATGAATTAAATTGTTGATAAACTTCTAAGATGTTTGTATAGTTACTTCGAATCTACATATTAACTATATATGAGGATTATTTGCTTGCTCAATTTATGTGCTAGCGTGTGATGTGTTGGGTCATGCCACATCCAGGTCGAACAGAGGAAGTCCCCAAGCAGTTTATCTGTCCTTGGGGCAAGAGGAAGTCCCCTAGCAGTTTACCTGCTCATGGGGCAAGAGGAGAAGAAAAATTCCTTTATCCCTTACTTTGTGTTTGAGATTTAAGGTGAGGAGATCTGTGTTGTGTGTTTGACCCGATAAAGATGAATTTGTAGAAAAAAATAAATATATCTATTTATCATCATGATGTAAATTATTATACTTCATTAATCTGTATGTGAATATGAAGTGAATGTGTAGGTTTTGGGTCTTGCCATGATTGGGTCGAAAAGTCCCCTAACTGTTTAGTTGACTTATTTGGGAAAAAGTAGTTCTCGCAGCTTATCAGTCCTTGGGGCAGAGGAAGTCCCCTAACCATATCTATTTGTCTAGGTGGGAAGACCCCTCACAGCTTAGAGGTCCTTGGGGCGAAAAGGGTCCTTTTTCCTTACTTTGTGTTTGGCTTTAAAGGTCGAGGAGACCCATTGTTATGTGCTTGACCCATTTGTATGGATGTCTGAAGTTATCTTAAAGAATGTTTTAAAGAAGTTGATGTTTATTTAAGACGATGTGATGAAAATGTTTTACAACTATTTTATTGTATTACAATATTAAAAAAAAAAACTTGAATTCACTCAGCCTAGCTGACTTTTGCATGCATGTTAGATTGATTTCAGGTTAGTCGGATGAACGATGACCTCTTGGATGTTTCATGAAGCTACCCGACATTTGAAGATGACATTTCTAGTTGAAGACGATGCTTTAAATAAAAAAATTTTAAACATTAAAATTTTGTATTTTTAGTTTGGATGTATCCCATGATTGGGAATTTGACATAAATGTTTTCCGCTGCGTAGTTTTTTTTTTCAAATTAAGAAAATAATAATAAATAAAATTTTCAAGTGTTTGGATTATTTATGCAATGATGTCCCAACTGTGAGACACCTGGATTTTGGGGTCTTACAAGTTGGTATCAGAGCTATAGTTCGAGAGATTTGGGCATCCCTTAATGCCTGGACTTGAACTGAGAATGGGATCAAAGCTAGAAATGCCAATACGGGTAGCCGCACGTCAAGAGGTACTCTTTAGTGTATTAAAGTTTGGTTATTTTTTTCATTGAATGCTTGGCATTTGGTGATTGGTTGGAGGTTAATGCCTTATACGTTGATATAGCATAAAAAATTATTTTTTATTGAGCATTTTAATGTATAATTTGTTAGATGGACTGTTAGTGCCTGTTACTAGAAGGTGGGATGGAACTAATATTTTTATTAAGCACATAATGTGCTAGATGGAATACTAATATCCTTACGCTTCGAAGTATGTTGGGATGTTTTTCCTTCGAATGCTTAAAGACGTGATGTGCTACGTCGAATGCAGTGCTTTCATGCTTTGAAGTATGCATTGATGTTTCTCCTTAAGTGTTTAATTGTATCATATGGTAGATTGAATGTTAATGCTCTTGTGTTTTGGAGGTAGGATGGGATAGGATGTCTACCTTACATGGTTAATTTCCTAGTTCGTTGGATAGAATGTTAATGTCTTTGTGCTTAAGATACGGTAAGATGTTTTTCTTGTGTGTATATGTGCATTACGTGGATGGTAAAACACCCGTGGGAACGTGACGGGAAATGTTTAGAACGTCTGCGGTGACACGGACATCCGATAGCACTTGATCAACGTTGTTGGCGGTCTATTGTCACTTCTCATGTTCTGGATGATGACCTGTAATGAATCATGCGAATGTTTTGCCTTGGGTGGGTTGTTAGTCACAGGTTGGTGTTGGCGTTATGCTTCTACACAAGGTTTCTTGCTACATGCATTCGGTGATTCAGATGTTTGTGTGTATATATGTGGTTGTTGTTGGATTATGTGTAGTTTACATGGCCATGTGGCAACGCTCGAATAGCTTGAATTTGTATTAGCATGATCTTTGTTGTGGTATAACGGTCATTATCGACCAATTTATGTGCATAGACTGGTATAGACATAGTTTGTGATTTCTCTGTACTTATGGTCTGGATGGCGCTTTGCGCATGTATGAATGTTTATGATGATGTTATGCGCCCGGTTACTTTAATGTAACCTATGGAAATTGTGAAGATGTGCTTAGCCTGGGTAGGGTGTCTAGTACGATGATTGGTACGCCCACGTAAATTGTGTTTGAGTGTGTAGGTGATGGGTGGTGATAGCCACAAAACAAAATGAATGTGTTAACTAGGTTTGGAGTTTTCGTGTATGACGTAAGAGGTGGGTAGTTGGGTTACCATAAAGCAAGCATTTTATGCTTTGCTATTTTGAATGTTATGATGTTTTTTTTTCTAGCAATATTAGTCTTGTGTAGGATGTGTCGTGTTTGTGCTTGATAGAATACCCTTATTTTTTTATATACTTTTCGCGATGAATGATATGGGAGTATGACACAATGTGTTCCGACGCCTTTCTGGATGAGTGGCGATGTGCCTTTGTGTGACGTTTGCATGCACTAATTGAGCTGCAGGATGCGAAGTCCGTAGGGGAGGTTACAAAAATTGATATGGGACATATTTTTGCTGGCACGGTGGTCAGCCAGGCAACTATGACGAAATGATAGCGATGAGCGATGCTAAAGAATTTAGCATAAAATAATGATGTGAGGTGGCGACTTTCAAGAAGACCTTTTCGTAGAGGATTTGATTGACATATCTTCTTGGGACTTAGAAATTTAGCAATGCTTGTGTTGGAATGAGGTGACAGGCGAATGTGATAGACTAGGAAGTTGTGCTTTAGTAGTTTACTAAGAAATGAGAACAATCGACAGACTTCATATTCGTACGCGACGACGATGATGTGGTGGTAGTTATGGTGCCCATGTGAAAGGTTGTGCATAAGCTACAGGAGGTCACCAGTTGAGATGAAAGTGGTGTCTACATGGGTAGACGTACGGGAAGTTAAGGACAAACTCCGTAGTCATAAGAAGAGTTGAATGGATTATCCTTGCAGACAATACGAAGGGGTGTGCATGAATTTTGAGAATCATCGAGAGTTGATGATTGTAGTATCAGTTTAGAACGAGGTGTATCCATCCACCTTCCAGGTGTGATGTGTAGTAACAACAGAACAAAATAATGTTTTGATTTAGGAGCGGCATTGGACTTGCGATAAATGGTGAACATTTGGATAACAAGCCCTTAGGATGGCTATTTGAGAGACGAAGATGGACGTGTTAAAGAGGTAAGGATGATACAAGCTTTGACGCTATGGAAAATGTTAATGATGATGATATAGGTGATGACGCTGCTGATGATATATGCATTGAAAAAGACAGCTGTTTCTTTCAATGGGACCTTCATGTTAGGGTCAATGAGTTGAGATACAAATCGGGAGACAGGGAAGCCTCATGAGTATGGATTCGAACGATATGTTGTAAAAAAAATGCTTTAAGTAAATGATGTAAGCTGCGAGGTTGAAAGCAGGGGGTGGAGAATGTTCCTTTGACTACTGCATATGGTACTTTAAGCAAGGATAAAGTTCAGCATGGTGATGTTTTATAGTGAATGGGTGTTACATAAAAACACAAACGTGTAGGGGTGAGGTTTGCAGACACGTGTGATCTTTGACTAGCGGGATTCGAGGACGAATCCTCTTTTAAGGCGGTAGACTTTTAACGTCCCAAATTATGGAATATCTTTTTATGAATGAGGTTTTGGTGTCCTATAATACTATTGAGATCAGTAAGAAGATAGCGAAGTATACTCGCATGGTAGAAGTTGTAATACTTAACCGGAAAGGGAATATGGTTACGAATTTTTCTTAATAAATAATCCAAAGTGCGATGAAACATGAAGGTTTTTCCTTTTTTTTCTCTTTTAAACCTTTACCACAATTATTCTTTGCGCAAAAGGATTCGAGGACGAATCCTATTGTAAGAGGGGAAAACTTGTAACGCCCTGAATTTTCCTTTATTCTGGATCCAATCACAGTGTATAAGAATGACATCTAAGTAATGACACACCAAGTTAAATTCGGGAATTAAAGTAATAGGATTTAATCTTGGAGGGCCTTTTTGTATATTGTCATAAACAACAAGGTTAGACCTTTTGTCTTTTATTGAATGAGGGATCGGACCAATATAATAATTCTGATAAGTGGAGGAGCCTTGGTGTAACATGACAATTAATTCCTTCCATTGAAAACCTTATGATCGCTACCATCAGATCATCATCATACTCGTATAAAAAAAAAACCCTAGTGCCGTCAAGTTAAAGAGTAGCCTCCATTCATCTTTTTGATCGCAAACTAGAACTCTAAAAGTTTCAGCCATATCCTCAAATCAAGTCCAGCTAGTCCTTGTTAGGTCGTGTAGTCTAGCATACGCGACCAGGTTATAGAGAGTGATGTAAAACGTGATATCCATAGGAGCAAGACCGTTGGCGATGAATCCTTGTGGGTAGCATCGTTGTGACCGAGATTGTTAACTGGAGGATCGATTGTGCTATGGTTCGGGCGTAACTCCCATTTCCGAAGTGAGAGGGGTTAGAGACGGGGGGTTCTAGTGTTTGGTGGTTGTAACTTCGCATGTTCCGGAGAGAATAGCATTTAGGGGCGGATCGGTGCCAGCTTTTGGTTCAGTTAAGGCGAGAGCAGGTTCTTAACAGATAGTTCCGAGTGAAGTACACTAGCTCAAACCTGGTGTGGTTAAACGGTTCTGATGTGTGATCACAGGAGGTGGTAAATGCTTGGTGGGTGATCATGGGCTACATTTTCGAGTGGAGATAATGAAAAATCAGTTCTTTGGCAGGATCTCGGACTTGTAATTGTTTCCCAAACATCCCAAGGATCCCATTGTTCACCATTGTTGATATGGAAGTTGATTGGGTCGGCGGCGATGGTGTCGGTCCAATTATAGCCGAACCACCTTTATATCAGGTTAGTCCTTTATTTGTTTTTCTTATGGGAGGAGTCCATGGGAGTTGGCAATGTTTTAAATGAATGTTGTAAAGGTGGCATAGATTTTGATGACTATGTGAATGGGTGGGTGATGATCGTAGTAAAGCATGTAGATATTTGGGGCTTGAAAAAGTGGACAAAATAGTTTACATTGTATGATAATGATGAGGGAGTCTTGGTTGTTTTACCACTGTTAAGCTTATCATCGTGTAGTGTTCATGCAAATGAGAAATTAATGAAGGGTTCGTTGTTGTGTTTTGGTTTCATGCAAATGGAAATTTAATCATAATAATAATCTAACTTGTCTTGGAAGGACCATGTTGGGAACATGGTTAGTGGTCATGGCATTGTAAGAAAATTAGTGCTTCACCATGACATGAAATATGCATAACGAAAGCATGAGCAAGGGTTAGAGTTGTTGTAACATAATAAATAATTTAAATAATCAGGTTCATAAACCATGGGTTTTGCTCCTAAGTTGGGATTTGGTGGAAGCAAGTGTGTCATGGGAACCGAACCAAGAATGAGCAGGCTATTAGAATATTTTAGTCACGCATGGAATGGGCTTGGTTTACATGTATGATATAAATTATAATCCCAGAGTTTTATGATAACAGGCCTTTGATTGCTTACACGTCACTAGGAGCTTCTAGCTTGTTGTGAGATGAGTACTTTGATGAGGTGAGTTCTTGAGCCCACTCTTTTAAATGTTTTTTTTAAATCTTTCGGGCTAATGTGCATGCTAAACTCGTATGATTATTTTCATGAAGGAACTTGTGAAGGTCTTTTTACATATTTAAAAAAAAAAACATTTTTACTCGTATGCTTTTTAAGGATGAATTGTGAGTAGGGTTATATGTTTTTATATACCTATTCGTGTGAAGGCAATTGTTGATCAAAATAACATATATACTCATATTTATATATATTTACATATATATAAGAATAAACTTATATAGATATATTGTTATATAAATACTCGAGTTTATGAGGGAATATAAACATTTATGAGGTGTGAAGGTACGAAGATACATGTAATGATGGTTGAAGTATATATATACACACGTATGTATTTAAGTGTAAGTTCATGATGCCATTTATTTAATGTCTTAAAGTTTAAGGGCTTATAGGCATGCTGGATGAATTAAATTGTTGATAAACTTCTAAGATGTTTGTATAGTTACTTCGAATCTACATGTTAACTATATATGAGGATTATTTGCTTGCTCAATTTATGTGCTAGCGTGTGATGTGTTGGGTCATGCCACATCCAGGTCGAACAGAGGAAGTCCCCAAGCAGTTTATCTGTCCTTGGGGCAAGAGGAAGTCCCCTAGCAGTTTACCTGCTCATGGGGCAAGAGGAGAAGAAAAATTCCTTTATCCCTTACTTTGTGTTTGAGATTTAAGGTGAGGAGATCTGTGTTGTGTGTTTGACCCGATAAAGATGAATTTGTAGAAAAAAATAAATATATCTATTTATCATCATGATGTAAATTATTATACTTCATTAATCTGTATGTGAATATGAAGTGAATGTGTAGGTTTTGGGTCTTGCCATGATTGGGTCGAAAAGTCCCCTAACTGTTTAGTTGACTTATTTGGGAAAAAGTAGTCCTCGCAGCTTATCAGTCCTTGGGGCAGAGGAAGTCCCCTAACCATATCTATTTGTCTAGGTGGGAAGACCCCTCACAGCTTAGAGGTCCTTGGGGCGAAAAGGGTCCTTTTTCCTTACTTTGTGTTTGGCTTTAAAGGTCGAGGAGACCCACTGTTATGTGCTTGACCCATTTGTATGGATGTCTGAAGTTATCTTAAAGAATGTTTTAAAGAAGTTGATGTTTATTTAAGACGATGTGATGAAAATGTTTTACAACTATTTTATTGTATTACAATATTAAAAAAAAAACTTGAATTCACTCAGCCTAGCTGACTTTTGCATGCATGTTAGATTGATTTCAGGTTAGTCGGATGAACGATGACCTCTTGGATGTTTCATGAAGCTACCCGACATTTGAAGATGACATTTCTAGTTGAAGACGATGCTTTAAATAAAAAAATTTTAAACATTAAAATTTTGTATTTTTAGTTTGGATGTATCCCATGATTGGGAATTTGACATAAATGTTTTCCGCTGCGTAGTTTTTTTTTCAAATTAAGAAAATAATAATAAATAAAATTTTCAAGTGTTTGGATTATTTATGCAATGATGTCCCAACTGTGAGACACCTGGATTTTGGGGTCTTACAAAATAATCTTTGAGTTTCAAACAATTTGCTTTTAATTTGTGTTATAGGTTGCAGCGCCATCGTCTTACGACCGCTGAATTTTCTCGGTATTTCACTGTTGTGTTTTTCCTACTGACTTTGGGAGTTCTTTTAGCAGGAGATACTCATGTTGGTGATCCTGCTCGCTTCATTCGAGTGTTTCTCGCACTTGTGCTTCGTGCCATGGCCGTTTTCAGCTTATGTTTTCTGTCTAATGCACCTCCTAGCCGCATGTACACCACCCTCAAGAATGTTTTTCATGTCTCCGCCGTCAGTGCCTTTTACATACTTGTGGGGGACTTATCAAAGTTGCATTTCATCCTTAGTGTTTTCCTATATATCGCCATGCACATGATTAAGTACTACGTCATTAGTTTTTATTATGAAATGTTTTCCTATATATCGCCATGCACATGGTTAAGTACTGGTTAATTAGTTTTTATTATGAAAAATTATATCTATATGTTGGTAACTTTACTGTTATCGACACATTTTGGTGGCTAGGTGTATTTATGGGTTTTATTTTTGGGACAATTGCATATATCCCCTTCTAGAGAACCCTTAATTGCATATTTACCCCAACCTCAAATTTTAATTGCATATTTCCACTCCTTAATATTTTTTTTTAAATATGATAAAACTGCTAAATTTAAAAAATACATGTGGATTGCCATTTTTCAAGACATAATTGTCCTTGACTTTCGTTCTCCTTCCATCTCTCTCGGCTCTGGCGGTTAAAGTGTTTCTCGGCTCCGGCGGTTAAAGTGTTTCTCAGCTCCGGCTATTGCATATTTCCCTCTCCAGCGAGATTTAAGTCTATCACCCGGTTCGTTGGTTCACCTCTCTTATATTGTCGATGGTTTCTCTCTCTGGTGATTGAAGTGTCTCTCAGTTGTTTCCCTTACAGATGCAATAGCTTGTGCGTATACTTTTGTTAGGCTGTGATTTTGTTTTCACATTTAACAACAAGGAATGTATGCTTTTATTTAAATCTGAGTTGAAATATATTAAATTAATTATTCATACATTATTTTTGATACCTGTTGATGAGCTTGTTTTGATCAGATTGCATACTCATGAGTTCGGTGATATACATTTGGTTTTGTAATTTTCTTTGCATATCCTACATATTGTTTGATATCATCGAATTCAAAAGACTGGATATTCATGATTGATTTCTGGGGATTGTGAAAAGATTGTTTGATTTCATGATAAATATGCAAATTTAAGTTTCTATATAAAGTTAAGGGCAAAATGGTAATAATATAATGTGTTTTTAATATAAAAAATCAAAATGGGTAAATTTGCAATTGAGTAAACTGCCATTTTGGTCCCTGTTATTTGGGCACTTTTGCCATTTTAGTCCAAATCTCAAACTTTTTACATCTGGGTCCCTGTGGTTTGCATTTTGTTGCCATTTTAGTCCAAAATCCAAAACCCCCTTTTTTGACTGTTGAAAGCTGCCTATTTTGTCTTTTTGTTCAGAGGCAAATTGGTCATTTTATAATATATTATAATTAAATTAAATATCACTTTACCATCTAAAAAAGCAGATATATCTTCTTCTTCTTCCCACACCCAAACCCTAATCCCTAATTCATCATCTTCTCCCCAACCGTCTGAACCATGTATCCTCTGATTCGCAGGTGTTGCGGGAGCACTAGTAGGGGAGTGGCTTTGCGTGGGAGATGGCCCTGCAGCAGGTTCGAGCACAACCCCTTGGTTTACCTCATCCGAACTAAGCTGGGAAGGGTCAGTAGGGTGAGTTACCTGGACATCGTCATCATCCACCTCTTGATTGATATCAAACACCGCATTATCAAAAGAGATTTGGTCTTGGGGTGCTAAATCCTTCTCCGATTGAAGAACATCCACCTCCATATCAGTATTATCCACAGTTCCCGCCTGAAATTTAGGTTTGGCGCCAAATTCCTGCAAGTTGCTAGCCGTCGCATCTTGTACAACACCATTAGCACATAACTCCGACAGTGGAATACGAATCTTATCATTCTTCAGTGGTATAAGATTATCCTTTGTCACAGAGTTTTGAGTTTCAAGGGTAATTTTCACTCTAGCTTGTTTGCTGAGTTCATGGTTTTTATGGGATCCAGACGACCTAGTGGAGCGCCGATTAGGGAGGGGTACGGTTGGAATAGGCTTCAAGGGGTCAGGAGGGAGATCTGGTGGTATAGAACCACCATTTGAAGGCATCATTTAGCTGGGAAACAACAATCGGACAAGCAAATCAACGGGAAGCAGGAGGATTTGCAAGGCCAGCTAGAGAGAATTGGGTAGAGAGAGAAACTAGAGAGAGAAGTCTGCACAGGAGTCCATCGGAATCATCTTGGCAGATCGTCGGAGAAGATTTTTAGGTTTGAGAAGATGAACTGAGAACAGGGGTTGAAGATGATGATGTAATGGTCTGAGATATTAAGGGGTTTTTATATTATGTGTTTTTTTTAATAATAAAATTACATTAATGAAAATTTAATGCCCAAACTACCCCTTTAGAAAAGGACAAAAAAGGGGCATTAAATTAGTCAAAATTCAGAGATTTTAAGTTTTGGACTAAAATGGCAACAAAATGCAAACCACATGGACCCAGATTTAAAAAGTTTGAGATTTGGACTAAAATGGCAAAACTGCCCAAACCACAGGGACCAAAATGGCAGTTTACTCTTTGCAATTTTATTAGTTAAAGGAGGGGATATATGCAATTTTAATTTTGTATCGGGTAAATATGCAATTAAGAAGTTTTATAAGGGGAAATATGCAATTGCCACTTTATTTATTATCCCTCTATTAATTTATAAGTTTATGTTGTGTATGATTTTTACTGTTCAAATTCTTACAATCTTTTGATCCTTAGTTTATTTTTTGGCATGATTTTGATGTGCCAATTAGATCATGTGTGAACACTACCTTCTTACATTTAATTTTCATGATTCCATATGGTCTTAGTGTAGATATCAATTTGGGAGTCTTTGTTGACAAATCTTTTTTTTTTTTGAAAGGTATATTTCATTTACAAAACAAAACCCAAAACCGAGTGGCAAACAACACACACAACCGACAACTTACATAAGATCAAATTTACACCACTTAGACCATGACAGGGACTTGAGATTCAACCTACTCCTAACCCACAAAAAACCCAGTGATTTAACTTCAGCAATCACGTTTTCAATTCTCGACGGCTTATTGCTAAACTTCCATTCGTTCCTGCACTTCCACAGGCACCAACATGCCAACAAAATGATTCCTTGGAACACCTACTTAGCAATGTCCTTAAGCCCAACATGATTATGCAGCTCGATTAGATCTCTGAAACTAAACGCGAAGATATTCGGTACCCGACACCAAGAGCTAATGTGCTGCCATATAACCGAAGTGAACCCACAAGCAGTGAACAAGTGGTCCACTGTTTCTTCACCGCAACCGCATAACGGACAATCCACGACCTCAACCGCTTTGTTTCTGTTAATAAGGCCTGAAGCGGTCGGAATCCTTCCCATTTCGGAGCGCCAAGTAAAGATGTTACACTTTAAAGGTATCCAACGACACCAATCCATAACGTAGTTGTTACTGTGATCCAAACCTTTAGATAAGAGAGCTTTAACCGCTGCCACCGAGAACGCGTTGGAACCAGCCCCAATCCATTGCTACGAGTCTTCCCTATTCACCAGCTGAACCTGTTGAATAATGTCCAAAAGTTGAGAGAACTCATTCCACTCCTCCTCCGATCTCAACTGTCGTTTCCAGTTCCACATCCATCCAGCGTTACCTCCCCAGCGGTCTTTAATACTATTTTTAGTGGCTTCTAGACCAAAAAGCAACGGAAAGGTGTCCTTGAGCGGCACATTCGAGACCCACGGGTCAACCCAAAAACTGCTGCTTTCCTCGTTCCCACACCTGCCTTTGAAAAACCTCCTAAGAGGAGTCCCGTCAATCACCGTTCTAGAAATTTTTTTTACTATGTTGTTCCACACCCCACAAAGCGACTTACGACACGGAATGAAATCCCAACTTTTTTTGCTAGAATGAAAGGCCTCAATAACCTTCTTCCAAAGGTTATCCTTTTCCGACTTGAACCGCCAACCCCACTTGGAAAGAAGCGCAGCATTGATATCTCTTAGACTGCTTAAACCAAGACCTCCATCCTTAATTGGAATCGCGACTCTTTCCCATGCCACCCAGTGCATTTTATATGAGACATTATTACTTCCCCATAAGAATCTTCTAATCAATTTCTCCAGATCCTTTATCACACTAGCTGGGGCTTTGTACAAGGAGAAGTAGTAACTAGGAAGCCTTCCATAACAGATTTAATGAGAGTGACCCTTCCCCCGATTTAGAGCGTATTAGCCTTCCACGCCGAAAGCCTACCTTCGAACATATCAAAAATTGGTTTCCAATTGTTAATCTGATTCATATTGGCGCCCACCATAAGCCCCAAATACTTAAACGGGGATAAACCCGCTTTGCACCCAACGAGCTTAGCTTCCTCCTCCACTTCCTCTGCACTAATACCAAACCCGAAAAGATTTGATTTCGATAAATTAATCTTCAGCCCCGAACAAATATAGAAGCATCTAAGAATGCGGACTGCGGCGGAAATATTCAGGCTTGACCAGTCCCCCAAAATTAAGGCATCATCCGCGAAGAGAAGGTGAGATAGCATGGGCCCACTGTTGGGACATTGAAACCCATGAAAAACTCCCTCAACCTTCGCTTTGTCTAACAAACACGACAGGGCTTCCATAACAATAAGGAATAAAAAAAGAGAGATAGGGTCTCCTTTGAAAGTTAGAGGGACTAAAAGTGTCAATATGTTTAATTATACCTCCGAATGACCTTTTAGCAAACCCAAAGCATCGTGATGTTTAATAATACTTTCAAGAATGCCTAATATGGATTAGATGAGGCTTCAATGCTATTAAATGATGAGATGCGCAAGTTTCAACAATAGAGGGACCTAAAGCGTCAACTTTTGAATCTACTCCTTTCGGTGACCATTTAAGTGAACAGGAGTGTAGTAATATTTAAGCATATGCTTTGGAATGCCTATTATGGGCCATGGAAGGCTTGGATGTCATTAAACGACATTCCACGCTACTTTGCGCAATTAAAGGACTATTTGCGTCAAACTGCAAA